>NC_089840.1:47414854-47725925 GCF_035609145.1 Eleutherodactylus coqui
TATTTTTTTCCTTCTTTTACAGGTTCCTACATGCCTCCCCCCTCCACCCCCTACGAATGTCATCCATGCGGCTAAAGCTTTGTTGTAATGTACTGGTTACTGGTGGAGCTGGGAACGCCCCGCACACCACAGAAGGTGGAGGGAAGGGAGCGAGACCAGACTCTGGGCCACTTTAGGTGAAAGGAACCTGCCGAAAGTGCCTGATGTGCCGCCATCACCGACCCGAGCAGCACCCTGCAGACCGCCGGTCAGGCCGGCCCCCCTCCTCCCAGGATTAGGCAGACTTGTGGGCCCTTTAAAAAGTATGCTAAACCTCCAGCGCGGAAATGAATATGTAAAAGAAGAAGGACCAGGGGGAGGAAATCCACAAGATGCTGTCAGGAGCAGCAAAGCCCTCATCCCTGGCAGAGCTCGGCGCTGGGATATGGCAAAATATCACAGGGGGGGGGGGGGGGGTCAGAAATAAGAGAAAACACTAAATACTCAACAATCCTGGGAGCCCAGACAGAAAAAAAAGTTACAATTCTGAAACCTGTGAAGATTCTGACATGGAAACAAATCCATCCGTCTGCACAACATTGTAACAACTTCCACAGCAGCTGGGGTAAACATACAAACAATAACAAACCCTGAATATATATATCTGAGGCGCCGCTCTATGCTGCAGTATATACCCCCCCCCCCCCCCCCTCCTGATAAATAATACTGCAAACCAGGCGATAAAGGTTAAAAATGCAGACCAGTATTTGCGGCTCAGAGCCAATATGACCCCCCCCCCCCCCCATATAGGAGCACAATATGGAGATATCCGCCCCCCCCCCCCATATAGGAGCACAATATGGAGATATCCGCCCCCCCCCCCCCATATAGGAGCACAATATGGAGATATCCGCCCCCCCCCCATATAGGAGCACAATATGGAGATATCCGCCCCCCCCCTACAGGTAGGTGCCCATTATAGGATGCAGTTATTACACATCCTGGGGTCGTGGCCAGCGAGGCCGGCGCAGGTAGGAGATGATTATGGGCATATTAATGAGGAGGGGGCAGAAAGGTCCTGGGAGGGGTAAGAGTCCTAGATTACTAGTAATGAGGAGGGCGAGAGCGATGCCAGAGTCGGGCGATGTGTGGGAGATATAACACAGGGAGACGGAGAAATAACAGCGCCGGCGCTTTATGGGGCGATTTAGGAAAAAAATGTTGCGATGATTGAACAGAAGTGTAACGACCGCCATACTGCTCAGGCCGCGGCCGGAGGGGGCAACCGCGCCCTCAGTTATATCTGGCGACAGACGTACCTCCAAAATAAGAGGAGGCGCGCGGGCGGCGGTGAGGTCAGGGGCCAACGGAACGGAGAGGACGCTTATAATACCCCCCCCCCCCCCCCCATGCTATAATGTATAGAATTAGGAACTATAATGAGGCGCAGTCAGAGGATGGGAGTTATACTACTAGTATATATATATTACACATGTATGAGGGGGCACCTATATAATGGGGTGTAATATATATAGCATTAGGGTGCTATACGAATACATTAGATATATAACATATATGAGGAGCTATAGTGGGAGGGCTGCTAAAATATACGAGGATGCAGCATGACTATATAGAATAACGCGGCACATATAGGAAAAAATACATAAGGAACGATGGGCTCCATATATCCAACACAGTATATAATATATAACACACACATAAGGATACAACACTGCGAGGTCAACGATATAAGGGGGTGGGCTGATCCATTATGGAATGTATATGTCCCAATGCATATGAATGGAGTATATATATATATATATACACACACACACTATATATTATACATGGAGAGGGTGCAATGACATAACACATATGGATGAGTAACTTCTAGCACTATATACCCCATATATCAGATCTGTATATAGGGGCTGATCATGTATGAGGGGTCACCTATAGGGCTACTAATGCATGGACCATATAGAATGTTCCACTTCTAGGGCTATATACATGGGGCTCCCAGTGCCCGGAATATATATATATACTAGTAGTACAAGCCTCCCTCTGACAGTCTATAGGCGCACATGGACGGTCCCCTATAGAGCCGGCCAGCCCCGGCTGCTGCTCATTGTTCCCGGCCGCCCGCAGCCCGGGGCCCCGCTGGCCCCTCACACCCCCTCCGGCCCGGCTCGTGGTCCCCGCACAGCGGGCTGTAGGTGAGGGCTCTCCTCCGCCTCCCCGGGCTCCGGTGTATTTACCGTCCTCCCCCCCACCCCTGACGTTAATTATAATAATCCGGAGTACTAATAAATTATGCTAAGTCGCCCGTGTGTGTATGAATATGAATATGTAAAACGCGGTAATGATTACCTGCTGCCGCTGCTGCTGAACTCTCATCTTGACTCGCTGCTCCTCCGTCCGCCATTTTGAATATTTTAACCAAAATCGCCCGGCCGCTAATCCCTCCCCCTCCCCCCGCGCGGCCCCCCTCCTCGCTGCTGAGAAGGGTTTTTTTTTTTCTCTCTTTCAATGTGCTTTATTCAAAACAGACAAAATAAGACAGCAGCTCCGGCTCCGCCCACAGCCGTTGTCAAGTCAGTCAGGAGCTGCAGGTGCTTGAGGGTGGGAGGGGCTTGTGAGCATTGGGCGATGAGGTCAGGGGGAGAAAGGAGTGAGCGCGCATGCGCGGTGGGCACGCAGGTGCTTGTAAAAGTAGACTGGAGGGCACTAGAAGGTTCACCATGGGCTTGTCACTGAGGTGGTCAGTGGCCTGTGAGGAATAAGTCGTGCTGGGACTTGTAGTTCCACCATTTGGAGCCTCTGTGGAGGATTACAAGCTGTTAGCATTCACTTTGGTTTGGGTGCTGGGAGTTGTGTTTTCCAAAGCTGTAGAGGGACTACAAGTCTCAGCATGCACTTCTAAGGTGCCATTCACACAGGCATTTTTTACAGCAAAGACCTTATTACAGTAAATTGGTGTATTCAGACGTGCGTTTTTTTTATGCAGACCAATTTAGCGTGTAAAAAAAATGGCAGCGTGTTCTATTTAGGTCTCTATTCACGGACAAACATCGGCCATGACCGTCTCAGAGGGTGTAGAAAAAAGGCGAGCACACGTCACATGCGTGTTTGCTGCAGGAGACACTAAACACATGAAGGGTGACAACATTTGGGCCTTCTTTTTTTTTTGTGCGTTAAAAAGACACAAATGTAAAAAAAAAACATTTATGCGCAATAAAAAATACACGCAAAGCGTACGTAAGCAGTGAAATCGGTCCATTTTTCATGGAGCTATCCATCTTCTGGAACAACAAGTCTCAGCATGCCTCGCCCAAATGTCTCCAGCTTAAAAATTGCAAACTGGGACTTGTAGTCCTCCATTGATGCTCCCAGATTGTGGACCACGATCTGAACTGCCCGTGTGCATGCGGCCTAAGGCTATATTCACATGGGCGAGCGCAAAATCAAGCATTTTTCCCGCTGATGCACGGCGTTTTTCATTTAAAAACCCCCTCGCATCGCTTCTGTGAAATTGCGATCCTCCGCCGCGTGTGTCACGTGTGTTAGAGGATCGCAAGTGTTTCCCTTTGAATGTAATGGGACACATCACACAACATGCGATGTTTTTACGGCTGGGTTCCCACAGGTCGTATTCTTAGCGGAAAGCTCGCAGTTTTGTCGCAGTGAAAAAATTGCAAGATTTCCACCAGGAAAGCACAGCTTCAAAACCCGCGGAGGAAAAAAAAAAGAATGGACATGCTGCGTCCCCATAATCCGCGCCGCAGTGCCGGCTTTGTCGCGACGGATTCGCCTCCCTGTGTGGACGAGATTTTTGACAAATCTCGCCCACATGGCTGGCTAATGCTGGCGTTAGTGGCCGCAGGCGGATCTGCTGCAGCAAACTTCCGCACGGAAATTCCGTGGCAAATCCGCCCCCTGTGAACCAGCCTGAAGGTCTTACTGCAACCAATAAGCGGGGCGTTCCAATGGAAAGACAGAACACGCTGCGATTTCTTTCCTTGCAGCAAGAAAAAAAATTGCTCATGTGACTAAGTCCATTCGAAAAAAAAGGAGTTCATAATTGTGCGAGTTTTGCGCGTCTCACAACAGACAAAACTCACTAGATTCTCGCCCATGTGAATAAGCCCTAACTGTAGGGGGCAAAGTCTTGTGGGCTGCTGAGACTTGTGGCTCCACAACTGGGGGTCCTCATGCAGGACTAGACGTTCCTCAGGAGCGTGCTGTGACAGCTAGGGGTTCTAAAGCATGGAAGTTTACAAGCAATGCTGGGACTTGTGGTCTCTGCGCTGCAACTGTTGGGGTGGATTCACATCTGCGCTGCAGAGGATCCGTCGCAGATGCGGCAGAAAGAAGTAGGGTTGCATTTAGGGCTTCTTCTTCCGGCAAATTGCTGGGCATCTGAGCGGAAACCAAACGGACCCCATTATAGTCAATGGGACTCCATTATAGTCAATGGGACTCCATTATAATCAATGGGGTCCGTTCGGCGCTGTTCGGTTCTGTCATAAGGCGGACCCGTTCGGCCGGGTGATTCCCCTTTTCTGGTCCCTGAATGGAGTAGGACAATGGAACGAGCGCCGCAGATGTGAAAGCCGCCCAACCAGCAGACTATTGCAGCATGCAGTGGGTTTGCCTGCGGCGAGTCATGTCAGCACTTGCAGCTCTTGTAACTAAAGGTTTGGAGAAGGATTGTGTGTTTGTTTAAAAAAGAAAACCTATTGTAATTGCGAATGAATAAAGAAAGTAAAAAGTTCTTCTTCCAGTATGACTGTTTCTTTGTGCAGGGATTGGAGCAGCTGCGACAAGTTTCGCCATTAACCCCTCGTATTCTGAGACGTCAGGATGATGTTACGCTTTTTTTTGCCCCTGGGGTGATATATATCATTCAAAAAACATATTATTGTATTTTACCATATAATATAAATTTCTCCCCGGGCTGTGATCATCATTGGGATGAATGGAAACTGGAAGGCCTCATGCACATGACTGTATCACTTCAGTTCAGAGCTGCACGGCGCTATAATATGATGGTAATGCTATCTGTAGCGCAGTGTACCGCCATACAGTGCTGGTCTTAAGTTAGATGTTACCGTGTGCAAAAATTAGCATGACGCACCGGCGCTGGGCAGTGACGCGATTTCTTGCAGTACTTCCGCTGTGCTCACAGTTGAAGTATCGCGGGACGGACGGCTTCCATTGACTGCAATGGAAGCCGTCCCTGCGATTTTATGCTTGTGGGTAGGGGAGAATTGTCTATGGACGGACATTGCTGCAGAATTTGCGCAGTATTCCGCAGCGATAATCCGTCTGTGGGCATTAGCCCGAAGTAAGATAATAACATAAATTAAGCACAAAACAACCTCAATTCATAAATACAGTACCAGAACCAAACTCATAAGATAAATACAGTACCAGAACCAAACTCATAAGATAAATACACACGAGCCAACCTCAGTACATAGATATAACATCAGAACCAAGCTCATAAGATAAATACGGTAGCAGAACGAAGCGATTCTGTTGCGGGGTCGTTGATTGGCTGACAGTGATGCCTCGGAACTTCAGAGTGGAGGAGACAGAGCCAGGAGGAGGAGGATTCATGTAGCTCTACAAGACGCTGCTCCGCAGAAGAAGATCATCTGGTCAGGCGGACATAAGTAAGGCAATTGTCTCCCGACTACATCAATCTGGCGCCCCCCCTACAAGCTGTGGCTGTACGACTGCACAGGTCGCACGTATCTAAGGCCGACTATGCTGCCATATACTCATATAACAGGATTTGCGTATTATGTATGAAAAAAGTCATGCAATGCCTGATCAGATGCAGAAAGGTCACCAATTTTTCCCTAAAAAGTTAAAAAAAGACTAAAAAAGTGCATAGATCCAATCTTCATTGATATGTTCAATTTGACATCAGTCGGGGAGCAATGCATGTTGGGTAGTACAGTTACCAAGGCAACCCTATGTCTCCTGGTGACTACCATGCGAGGGTCCTGTTAATTAGAATGGGATCCATTCACAATACTTGCTGGGCATCAAATGGTTACCTCGGCACCCAGAGTGTAGATGGGTTGAGAGAGTACGCTTCTCCAAGTGGCGAGGACTGGTTAGAAGCAGGAAATACTAAGGGACTCATATGTTACCCGTATAGAAATATACAGTCAAGAATATGGGGCCATACTCTGCAGTCTGTGCTGCCATACGTACTTCCAATTGGTATAGAACAGAGGTTCCCAAACTTTTTGCCCCATAGACCACTTACCAATTTTGTTATTTTCCGTAGACCCCCTGCCTACCTAAGGCCGGCTGCACACGACCGGCTCGGACCCTGTGCCCAGCTGGCATCCATGCGTACCTGTCATTTCCTCTTCTTTTCTATACTGCGGATGGTCCGCACGGCTCGCCACCAAACATGCGCAGTACAGATTTTTTTTAAACCCCTGCATTTCCTGCGTCATCGTCTAGCGATGACGCAGAACCCGCGACCTTTGCGCAATGTCAATTGCGGAAGGGCCATGGGTCAGGCAGCTTCCATTGACCTCAATGAAAGCCGTCCACGTGACATCCGCTTAAAAATAGAACATGTATTGATTGTTTTCTCCGTGAGCGGAAAATTGTGAATTGCGATTGATTTCCGCTCATGTGGATTCTTCATTCGCGTGTTATGGGCGATATTTCCTGCGGAATCCGGATGTGGACACGCGTTCCGGATTCCGCGATGCAATTCTGCCCGTGTGCAGCCGGCCTAATATTGAATTTTCGTTAACTTATTAAAGTCCAATGGGTTTTCCCAACGGGCACAGTGTTTTGCAGAGTGGACAATTGTAAAAAAAAAAGAAAAACGTAAAAAAAAATTTCAGATCTTTATTGAAAAGACACAAAGTAAAAATTTGGATTCGGGAAGAACCTAGTAAAATTCTTACATAGAATGAGTACACAAATAATGCTGTTAATGGGAGGGACGAGCCGGATGCTCTGATAGCCTCAAATCTCCACATCCACTGGTTTGCAATTGATTTCTTTTTTTCATAAGAAGATTGGCGACTGCGCTAAAACCCCTTCCCACGAGGTATGAAGATGGAAAAGCTATCAGAAACTTTCTTGTGATAGTCCATAATGCAGGATAAGCAACAGGTACGGCGTAATGCGTTACTGCCGGTATGAAAACCTGTAAAAAGCAGATAGTTGTAGTTTGCGCAAAACTTCCTGGGCTCTGACAGATCACGTGAAAACGATGCGCAGCAGAAAATTTATGGGTAAATTAGCTACTGCGCCGGTCGGTTTTGTCTATCGCCAGAGCCCAAGACGTTTTGCGCGAACTCTACATAAACAATATTATGAAATGTCAAAGAGGTAAGTAATTTCTATGTCTGTTATGAGTATTATGTACACAATCTATGGAAGGTGTATTATGTCATATAGAACGACTACATGTTGTTGATGACATGTCTGAATGGAGCCTACTCACATGGACCCCATTTACATCTCAGGCACCCCCAAACTTTTTTCTCGCTGACATGTACCCCCAGAAAGTCAAAGTCGGTCCCTCGGGGTCTATACAGACCACTTTGGGAACCACTGGTATAGATTTGACAAAGGAATGATTATGTTAGGTTTTCATTCAACCTGCGAGTTATATACAATAATCATATGGCACTTTATGGGTCCATACTCTACCTCACTAAACTGGATGCAGAATCCCAGCAGCTGCCAGTATGAGGGAGAGTCCTAAAAAGTTTAGTTAGAGTCCTGCATGTATATTGTTCGGAACTATTGAGAAGGGAGTTACTAAATTCTAGGCATATTGTGCATTTATGGGCAGGCCCGAGTTGCCCATCGCCTTCCTTCTGCCCCTTTAGAAATAAACTGCAAATAACATTTTGGATGCCAGTGAATGCTTAGTTGCTGTCACTTTAAGAAGATGTTATGATGCAATGTGTAAGTGTACAGAACATACTGCATAATGTATAATGTAGTGAACTGTCTCTGTTTCCATCTGTCACCACTGCGCCATCACACTGTCACTCCACAAAGACCCTGTAGTAATTCCTGTTAATGTAGGAGTGGATTGAGATGTGGCAAATTTATGTGGTCATAGATTTTGCCAGCGATCCACAGCGTGCCACTTCAGACAGCTGTAAACTGCAGCGTCCAAGGAGCGGGCCCACAGCCGAGGAGATAGCGGGGGAGATAAAGACTTTGTCAGGGGTGGCTCTACCATCTCCTTTCCTGAGGGTAGCTCGGGACCTAACCAAATTACCCCCATCAGGTCACAGGGAAAAGTAACCAGAAGTCACCTTGAAGCTCTTTGTCACTCGTGACGCCACTATTCCGTCCTCTGCTGTGAATCTCGATGAAGTAAATAACTTAGTCCACACACAGGGAAATTTTCTGGACTAAACCAGGAACAGTCGGCAGTGTCCGTTTACTAGAACTCCAACAAAGTCCACTTTATAATAACGGTATAGCACAGTTATAACAGGAGAAGGTGGTGTATTAGGGAGGATTCTCGGGGTGCTCTAGACAATCCACAGTCCTAGTTATCTGTGTGATCCGGCTCCCGGTGACTCTCTCTCTCCAACCCTCTACTTGTCAACACTCACACTTCTTGTCTTGTGCTTTAGCCATGCACTCCACAATTAAGACACGGACAAGACAATGGCATGAGACTTACATATAACATTATGGAGGGGCCCCACTAACTCTGGGCCACTACAAAACCATTATGTATATTCACGCAGGCAATTTTTCTGTTCCGACTTTTGGACCTAAAAATCGTACTGAATTCAGATGCAAATAAAGAACAGTATTTTAAATGGTTATGTTCTCACTGGCAAATACTCAAGCAGATGAACAGTCCAAGAAAAAAAAAATTGCAGCATGTCCTATTTTCCTGCGATTTTTGGATAAAAATCGTCCATTCAAGTCTATGGCTGTGTTTCAAAAACAGGGATTGCAGTCGTTTGATGCGATTCCGAATGCAATTATAACGCCTGTAACCATGATGACTATTACAAAATAAAGAGAACGATAGAGTGCAGTGCCTGCACATTTGTTTTTTTTACGTACATAGAAATTCAAAATGGATGAAAATCAAGCAGAAAAAACACATATACATATTAAAAAAAACAAGAAAATCACAAGAAAAATCGGATCGATTATTCAGGACTTTAAAAAAAAAAATCACCCTAAGGGCGAGCACCCACTGGCGTTTTTTTACCTGCGTTTTGCGTTTTGCGTTTTTCCTGCACAGGCATAGAGATAACATGTGTTCCTGTCCACTGGCGTTTTTTTTGCGTTGCGTTTGCGTTTTTAACATAGGAGCTGTCAGTTGCATATGTGTCCTTATTTTTCTCCATGGAAATTAATGGAAAAGCCGCGAAAACGCCGCGAAAAACGCCGCGGAAAACGGGCGGAAAAACCGCGGGAAACGCGGCGAAAACGCAAACGCCAGTGGGTGCTCGCCCTAAGGCTGGCTTCACATGGGTGTATTTGCGCAATACGCAGAGAATAGAATAGAACCCATTGATTTCACATTTCCGTATTTTGAGTGTATTTTATGTCCGTCGGTTTTGATAAATAAGGTTCTTTGTGTTCGGATAAAACCGATTTTTACAAGAAACATTCTTAATTTCTCAGGTTATAAAATAAAACCACCCGGCCTTCTACTATTTGGCTGGATTCTCACACTGCGCTTTGTGGTGTTTTGTTAGGTCAAAAGCTCTGTGGGAAGATGTTACTTCAAAGTCTATAACAAATTATTGAAAAGTCTGCATACACGGCGCTTTTGTGGGGCTTTTTTTTTTAGAAAGCGCAGCATGTGGCATTTTTTTCGGCCATTTTTCACGACCTACACACAAATTGAACAAAATAAAAAAAAAACACCACCAAAACTGCTTGTAAATAATCCAATGAAAACACTTTAAACTTATGCCATTTGTCTTTGGAAGCCGTTAAGGGCTCTTTCACACAAGTGTTTTTTTCCATGCAAGTACAATCCAGTTTTTTGATCTGATTAAACGCTCACAGAATTAGAATACATTGATTTTAATGATTCTATTCACATGAGTGTTGTTTTTTTTTACTCGGAACGAAAAAAAAGGGAGATATATTCTATCTTGGGCCGATTCTCAGATGAGAATCGCTCATTCAAGTCAATGGGTGCATTAAAAAAAACAGATAGCACTCACATGATGGGATATAGGTTCAATCCATTTTTAATTGCTAATAAGTAAGTATGAGGTATTGGTTTGTATTTTGGCCAGAATACATAAACTCACAACCCCACGTCAAGGGTCCTCATTGTTTTGTGAATCCCTACTCTATCAAGACAACTAAAACCACAAAAAGGGAACATTTTCTACAAGCGGGGTGATCGTCCCAGTAAGGACGGCTCCACACTGGAACCTAGGAGCCTGGCTTGCCCTAGATGGGAACAGGAAGGAACACCAGACAAGGGAAATACAACAGGTGTCTGCTCACGTACAGACATCACCACACAGAAAATCAGCTATGTATATAGACACAAAACAAGACACTGTTCACACCTTATGTCTGAACACTTGGAAACAGACACTGAAGTCACTGTTCAGATCAAGTAACAGACACAAGGGAACCCCACCCAGAACCTCATGCATGCAACTTACACCGAAACAGAACATGCAACAAACTTCTGAGGGGAAAATGGATAAATGGCAAAATGACCAGTAAGAGGGGCTGGTATTTATGTCCTCCAGACTGATGGTGATTGGCTGGCTGGAGAACTCCACACCATCAGCCAGCCAAATCAACAACACCTGTAGCAATGTGCTCCTGGAACCCCATAGAACTACATGATAGTATCAAGCCAGCACTTCTTTGGCAGCCAGGTCTTCTTTTACCAGCTAAAACAATACTATCAGCGGTATCCCGCTGAGAACTCAGCACTCAGTGCTGATAATGCTCATTACTCATTTTAGCTTGATAAAAGCTAGTGATGAGCGAATAGTGCACGATGGCCGCACTTTTAGACACAGCGATTATCTCTCAAAAGATGGTTTTTGAGCAAATTTAGAGCAATAATCATTGTGTCTAAATGGGCCTTTAGTTTTTGTTTTTCCAGATCTTATCTATACTTAACATTGTGCTGCGACCTAGCTTGATACATCGTTTTATTTTGGGTCCTGATTCTCCATTTTGGTCGATTTTCGATCTGAGGAAGATGAAGTCTTGAACTGCTCCGATTTCTTCATTTTGCCTGTACCATTACCAGCTTTCATGATCTTAGTTTTCTTGATATTCAAGTGTAGGCCTACTTTTTCACTTCATTCTTTAACTTTTAGTTTCAGTTGTTCAAGATCTTTTTGACTTTCTGCCAGCAAGGTTGTATCATCTGCATATCGGAGATTGTTGATGTTTCTTCCACTGATTTCTTGATTTACGATGTTGGATTTGTCTCAATTGCATTACTGCTTCTGCATACAAGTTGAACAATGCAGGAGATAAGATACGGCCTTTTGTGAAAGAACTCTAATTGAGATATTGTTCGGACAGGAAAGCCAAAGGAAAAAAAGAGAGTAGGGAGGTGAGTGCACCTGTATGGGGGCAGGTGACTGGGTAACTGGAGACAGGTCTCTGTAGCATCCACCATAGCTGACAATGATTGCAACTTCCTGTTCCCTAGGTCTGTATCACACAAAGTATTTGCGCAGCGTTTTGTGCATGCAGTATTTGCGGGCAATACGCAGTGAATAGAACCTATTGATCTCAATGTTTTCATTCACATAATCGTATTTTGCACGTGCATTTCGGTCATGCAAAAGAATACACAACATGCTCTACTTTCTTGTGCATTTGCAAATGGAAAGAGCACATATTGAACTAATTACACTAATTGTCCCATAAGAACAGCTCCTGTTCTGGCAGGCCTTCTGCTGTCCTGGTATTCATATGAATGGCCGTCCTGTAATACTTCACGACCACCAGCCATGTAATACTAGTGACCGCTACAAGAGAAATGTGTAGCTCAATGTGGCTTCCCCCACCAAAATCACCTGATTGTTGGGGGTACCAAGAATGGGATTAGCTATTCCCCCCAGGCACCACAATCTAGGAGGGATTATGCACCTTGGGACAACCCCTTTAATACTTGGAGGCGTAACTTGAAGCTCCCGGGCCCCGATGCAAAACTTGTAACAGGGCCCCCAACTATAATGCTTTACTTATAGTACTGGGTTCCTTATACAGAGAAGAGAGGCCTTATGGACCCCCTAAGGCTCCTGGGCCCAGGTGCCACCGCATCCCCTGCATCCTCTATAGTTACGCCCCTGCTTGGAGGTGCATGTTAAATAATCTGCTTACTCTCACTCAAGATGCCCTTGTTGCAATGTATCTTTTTTCAATATTAATGTTTATGACAATGTCGGTTAGATATAAAAATGAGATTGGTGGGGAGTGAAGACTGACGTTGTACTGCTGGTAATTTGTTAAAGGGGTACCAGAATTTCGAATAATTCCCTATTCACAGGATAGGGGATAACTTGCTAATTGGTGGAGGTCTCACAGCTGGGAACCCCACCGATCTCGAGAACGGGACTTCCGTCCCTGTAGGGGTCACTTCTTCCTTCGCAGTGACTTCACTCTGAATGGAGTGCTGGTCACACATGTGTCGTCCTCGCTTCATTCATATCAATGGAGCTGACGGAAATACTCGAGTGGGAGCCGCTCAGGTATCTCGGCACTCCCATTGAAAGTTAATGGAGTGTTGGTGTGCTTCATTCAGTCTTGAGATCGGCGGGGGTCTCAGCAGCGACACCCCCGCGATCAGCAAATGATCTCCTATTCTGAGGATTTGGGTATAATTTGAAATTCTAGTACAATCACCCTAGCTGAAGGAAGGTTTCCTCTAAATTGCATGCTCAAAGTTAGGGACAAATGGGAAAAAATACATTCTATCCTCTCTGCAAATAAACAGTGTCCTAGGATGATAAAGAACACATTGGGTCCTGTATCGTCCTAATAGAATTACTTATAGAAGTCATTGGGCCCTGTATCAGGGCTCAACTGTCACCGTGGATTTCACTCTGCATTGCAGAGGGTGAAATACGCGGCAACATACAAATGTAACACATGCAGATTTTACAACGGATTGGTCGCAGATTTGCAACAAATCCACAGTAATGAATATTCTATTGACTCTGGACCTCGTCTACTATCGTTTCCCCTCGAAAATAACCCCTACCCCAAACATAAGCCCCACTCCTATTTTTTTGGGTGGGGGAGAGGAGTTTTGAAAATAAGCCCTTGCAAATTGAAAAAAAAACCAAAAACATCAATACTCACCCAACTGGCGGTTTCTGAGTCTCTCGCGCTAGTCCCCGGGGCTGCGGCAAGCTGCTATGTCCTCTGCACTGACACAGAACTCTCCTTCTGGTGATGGGGCTATGAATACTCCGCCTCCAGCAAGCGAGTGCTGTGATTGGATCGAGCGCTAGCCAATCAGAGCCCGCGAATGACATCACTGAATAGCTGTGATTGGCTCATCAAGCTGCGGCTCTGATTGGCTGAGCCACAGCTCTGGTGAGCCAATTACAGCACGCGCTTCCTGAGGCGGGGTATTCAAAGCCCTGATACCAGAAGGAGAGTTCTGTGTGAACGCTGAGGACACTGCAGCATGCCGCATCGCCGCCGGAGATCAGTAGCACCAGGGATCCAGACACCGAGGATCAGGTGAGTATAACCAAACCCCTGAAAATAAGACACTGTGCCTCTTTGGGGGGGGCAAAATTAATATAAGACAGTGTCTTATTTTCAGGGAAGCTCGGTAACTCTCTGATAGCTAACAAAAGCGTCTCTTATTCAGCAGGAGAGTCTGATATAAAATTGAAGAAAATGACTGATAGGCAGTCACTGTACTGCTCAGCACATCATGATAGTGGTCATCTTACAGAATACAGA
Organism: Eleutherodactylus coqui; assembly: GCF_035609145.1. Lineage (NCBI taxonomy): Eukaryota > Metazoa > Chordata > Amphibia > Anura > Eleutherodactylidae > Eleutherodactylus > Eleutherodactylus coqui. The sequence continues at coordinate 47,428,790 of NC_089840.1, forward strand.
CTGCTAAAACCTATAATTCTGCAGGTGGCGCTCGTTTTTTGGCCACAGAGAACAATTCCAATATAAGTAAAATCATTTACAATATAATTCCATGAACAGTTCGGGCGGCTTCACACGACCGTATGTGCAAAAACGTTTGCCGCAGCAACTGGATGAGGTATATTTGCATGTGTTTCTGTGCATAGTGCTGTACTTTTTGTGCACGCAGGGCCAGGCCACACACGTGCGCATCAGACCCTTTCCATGGATTACAAGGCTATTAGTCTAATGAGGCCAAGATGTGTTCTTTTTGTTTTTCAGTTTTGCGCAGTGTTTCATGCACCCCTTTGCGTATTTGCGCGCCTACCATAGACTTCCATAGGGGCTTTTGCTTCGCATAACGTAGAAAGAAAAAGTAGGCCCTACTTTGTTCTGCGCACGTGATACACGTTTATAGGAATGAACCCATTGAGATCAATGGGTTCTATTCTCTGTGTTTTTCACGCACAGATTTTGCGCATGCACATATGCACGCAAACACGGAGTTTTACTGTCAGAAGCACACCGATAAACTTTGACCTTTTATACCAATGTATAAGGTTCGGTCAGGCAGAATACTGCAGTTAAGAGCACCTACAAAATATCCACAGGTCACTAAACGATATTATCTCATATACGTAAGAATATTTAGAGGGTAGGAGCATAGTCATGATAAATTAAGAAACCACCCAGATAGTCAAAATGTAGCATATATCAAGAAAATCATTTCATAATTACACTTTATAACCCAATACATTGAATTGGAAGGACATAACATAGGTATCTGTAATCAATATAAATATAGCATATATGCTTAATTAAATCAGAGTAGATAAGGATATCAAGGTCAGAGCATTCAATGATGCATATAAATAAACTGTCCAAGGATTCTATGTATTCATATAAGGGATAAGCTAAGAGTAATCCTAGTATTTTTTATATCACGACAGTTGCGTATGAGGATCAGGACTGGGTGACGTCATATTGTCACATGATCCTTACGCTGGTGCACTGATGCATGCTCACTGTCATTTTGGCTCTGGACACCGATTGGGACACTTCTCTGCTGATTGGTTTGCTGAGGTGTGGGCTATCCGGCCAGCCAATCAGCCTTACTTTGTGTATATTTATTCTGGCTCCTCCTCACAAAAGATACCGGTTATACTCTTTGTCTGAAGATGTTTCAGGTTATGGCGGCAGCTCAATTAAGTTAACTCTGCTGGTGATTTACTGATTAATCTTGGGTGTTTAAGCATGTATTTCCCTGTACTCTTCTAGTTTATTATATATTAAGTGTCATCTAATCTCTGCCACTATTCCTTGTCACTATCTAGAGAACTTTAGGGTTGCCCCAGGTTCCTGACATGGGGTTGCCCTAATCAGGGCAAGTGCTCCACTGGTAGGTAGGGCCTCTTCTTATGTAAGAGTTTAGGGTTAGTTTCCCTGTTTTCCTCATTTTGTGTTTCCTTTAACATTTTTGTCTTTATACTCTGCATATATATTCATCCTTTTAAGAAGCAACCAATACGTCTGGCTTGGACGTAAGAATATATATCAGTCCATCTTCTTATTGACATCATGTACATTAATGAGTGGCCATAAAGGAATGGTTTCAGTAACAGATGAATAAACATGTCTACGGACCCTATGTAGATGGTATCACCTACATGGAGTCTGTATGCAGGATGTTTATTCATCTGTTACTGCTGTTATTCCTTCCTACTCTCAATACTGTACATATGGTATGTCAATAAGATAATGGACTGGTATATATAATATTAGGGATTTTAGGGATTACGCTTACCTTATCCCTTATATTAATTCATAGAATCCTTGGAAAGTTGCTTCATATGCATCATTGAATGCTTTGACCCTGCTACCTTCACTGGTTTAATTAAGTATAAGTGATATGATCTCATATGGTTATCCTTCTAATGTAATGTATGGGGTTATAGCGTGTAATTATATACTGATTTTGTTGATATATACAGGGATACAAATGAAGTTTATAATGATGGGATACGTTAAAAAATGCTGTTGAACGCTTTACAATGCGCTCGAAAATGCGGCTTGAAATCGTAGTTTGTGTGAAAGTGGCTTAACACTCCTCCGGAGAAAAAGTCACAAGGAGTCAGGTCCGGGGAACATGGAGGCCAAGGAAGAAGTTCACTATCGTCACCACCGGCATGGCCAATTCATCTGTTTGCTAGTTGCCAATTCAGCTCACTTCTGACTTCATAGTAAAAATAGGGATTGGGGGGTGCCCCATCCTGTTGGAAGATGAAATCTGGGACTTCCTGTTCCTGCTGTGACAGAAGACATATCTGTAGAGTCCAGGTACGAAAAGAATAAAGGAGTCTTTTCTACAAGTTGCAGCGCAAAACACCTTCATCTTGGGGGAGTCGCTCCACGTACAGAGGTGGGTCCCCCCCAGATTCTGACATGATGTTTGTTAACTGTGCCTGAGAGTTCGTAAGCGGCTTCATCACTAAACACTAAATGATTCCATTACAGTCTGTATACTCTCGCAGGAAGAACGTTGCCTCGCTTTGTTGTCCAGTTTTAGGTCCAGTGAAAGTTATAATCGGTGGTTATAGCAGCACCAACGTTTGCGCAGAATCTTCCCTACAGTCGACGGCGGGACGCCCAATTCTCTGCTTGCTCACATGGTTGATTTCTGAGGACTTTGTGTGAAATGTACACAGACGCGCTCCACTGTTTCCACGCTTACCAGTGGATGGACAGATGATTTTCGCTTACATGTGCAACCATTTTCCCTAAAATTGGAGTACCACTTATGAATTGTGTGCCCGCTGGGTGGATCTACACTAAACTTTGTTCAAAAATGAGGTTGCACAATAATTGCAGACTGGTAGAGGTGAAAATCAAGAACACAAAACACCGTTCTGTCTTCACTGGGAGACTTTTTGTCTCATATTCCCCTAGTGACGACTACGGCAGAATGAAACATTTTGGGCCTGTCTAACAGTAAGGCTGCATTCCCACGAACGTATATCGGCTCGGTTTTCACGCCGAGCCGATATACGTCGTCCTCATGTGCAGGGGGGGGGAGGATGGAAGAGCCAGGGGCAGGAACTGAGCTCCCGCCCCCTCTCTGCCTCCTCTCCGCCCCTCTGCACTATTTTCAATGAAAGGAGCCGGGACAGGGGCCGGGCTAAGTTTTGAGAATTAGCCCCGCCCCGTTCCGCCTCTCCCCATTGCAAATAGTGCAGAAGGGTGGAGAGAGGGCGGGAGCTCAGTTCCTGCTCCTGGCTCTTCCATCCTCCCCCCCTGCAGATGAGGACGACGTATATCGGCTTGGCGTGAAAACCGAGCCGATATACGTTCGTGGGAATGCAGCCTCAGAGTGTCCTTCTTGTCCAAAGCAACCAATCACATCACAGCTGTCATTTGACCACAGCAGCTTCAGAAATGAAAGCTGTGCTATAATTGGTTGCTTTGGGCAACAAGTACCGTCTTACTGTTAGTTTTGCTAAATTAAAATTTTAGAGTTTCTGTTTCCATTGATATCAAATTTATGTATCTGAGTGTCATAAAACAAGAGTTAGGGTCCCTTTAGACACAACGATTATTGCTCTAAAGATGTCTTTTGAGCGACTTTTGAGTGATAATCGTTGTGTGCCTTTACAGCGCAAGGTGATGGCTCAAACGTTGAGTGATCACTCTGCGCTCTGAGTGGGGTATACAGAAGACAAGTGGGGCAGCTTATCTTCTACATCCAGCTGTTCTCTGCTCGGAGCGCCCGGCTGTTAGAGAGCTGAGCGCTCTGAGTGGGGTATGCAGAAGACAAACTGGGCCACTTGTCTTCTGCATCCAACTGTTCTCTGCTCGGAGCGCCCGGCTGTTATACAGCTGAGCGCTCGGAGTGGGGTATGCAGAACACAGCTGGACCACTGAAACAATACTATCAGCTGTATTCCGCTGTAAATTCCGGATAAGGCTCATCGTTGTCTTTCAGCATGCTGAAAGATAACGATCAGTGACGGCTTAACGAAAACTACACGATGTCAGTGCAGTTAAACACAACGATTATCACTCAAAAGATGGCTTTTCAGCGAGTTTAGAGCGATAAACATTGCGTCTAAATGGGCCTTTATGACGGGTTCAAATCAGGAAGATCATTTGTAATTACCCTATACTAAGTTTTGACTATTTGGGTGGTAACTTAATTGATCATGACTATGTCCCTGCCTTCTGTTTGATCTTAGATTTACATATGATATGAATAAAGATATATTTGGACCTACATTCAGCGTTCTGTGGATCTTTGTAGGTGTTATTGAGTATTACTATCAAGTTGCATTAATAGTTTGGGAAGTTTGTTGGGCTAATCATTTTTCTTATAAGAGCAGTAGAGCTTTTTCTCCATGTATTATACATATATTGCATTTAAAAGTACTTAAACCATGCAAAGTAAATATGTGCAGAGCTCATCTCCTACTAATCGGGATGGGGTGAATGCCATTTATAGGGACTGTTTATTTTTACATTTACTTTATTTCAAAGGTCATTCAATATGTTTTGGCAGGTTTTACAGCTGTTGGCACAGATGCTAGGATTTATTTAGGAAGGATTTGGCCATGTCAATGGTGAATAAGGGTACTGCACTAAGAGATTGCTAGCAGCTTCCGAGATAATTAGTAGCATCATAATCTATTATCTCCCTCTGGTCATTGTGATCCCTTGCTAAAAAAAAAGGCACTTTGTATAAGCTGCAACAAGGAGTTGGGTAACCGAAATGACAACTGGCTGGAGAGCGTTTCTTCCTAACAAAAATTAGTTTCACTTTTCAAGATCATTCACGTTAGGCCAGCACTATTAAAGGAGATGTCCCGCGCCGAAACGGTTTTTTTTTTTTTTAAACCCCCCCCCCCCCCGTTCGGCGCGAGACAACCCCGATGCAGGGGTTAAAAAAACCACCCGCACAGCGCTTACCTGAATCCCGGCGGTCCGGCGTCTTCATACTCACCTGCTGAAGATGGCCGCCGGGATCCTCTGTCTTCATGGACCGCAGGGCTTCTGTGCGGTCCATTGCCGATTCCAGCCTCCTGATTGGCTGGAATCGGCACGTGACGGGGCGGAGCTACACGGAGCTACACGGAGCCCCATAGAGAAGAGGAGAAGACCCGGACTGCGCAAGCGCGGCTAATTTGGCCATCGGAGGGCGAAAATTAGTCGGCACCATGGAGACGAGGACGCTAGCAACGGAGCAGGTAAGTAAAAAACTTTTTATAACTTCTGTATGGCTCATAATTAATGCACAATGTACATTACAAAGTGCATTATTATGGCCATGCAGAAGTGTATAGACCCACTTGCTGCCTCGGGACAACCCCTTTAAGATATTGCACCCCATGGTGATGAATATACCTTCAGTACAATTGCTCAATATATACAATAATTTAAATACCATATATGAAAATACAACTACTATAATACCACTTACCGTATATGTACAAGAATATAACTACTATCATACTGCTCCTATATACAAGTATTATAATGCTACCCCTACGTACAAGAATATAACTACTATAATACTGCCCCCTATGTACAAGAATATAACTACTATAATACTGCCCCCTATGTGCAAGAATATAACTACTATAATACTGCCCCTATGTACAAGAATATAACTACTATAATACTGCCCCCTATGTACAAGAATATAACTACTATAATACTGCTCCTATGTACAAGAATATAACTACTATAATACTGCCTCCTATGTACAAGAATATAACTACTTTAATACTGCCCCTATGTACAAGAATATAACTACTATAATACTGCGTCATATGTACAAGAATATAATTATTATAATACTGCCCCTTATGTACAAGAATATAACTACTATAATAATGCCCCCTATGTACAAGAATATAACTACAATAATACTGCCCCCTATGTACAAGAATATAACTACTACAGTATAATACTGCGCCCTATGTACAAAAATATAACTACTATAATACTGCCTGTATGTACAAGAATATAACTACTATAATACTGCCCCCTATGTACAAGAATATAACTACTATAATACTGCCCCTATGTACAAGAATATAACTACTATGATACTGCTCCTCTATGTACAAGAATATAACTTCTATAATACTGCTCCCTATGTACAACAATATAACTACTATAATACTGCTCCTATGTACAAGAATATAACTACTATAATACTGCCCCCTATGTACAAGAATATAACTACTATAATACTGCCCCCTATGTACAACAATATAACTACTATAATACTGCCCCCTATGTACAACAATATAACTACTATAATACTGCTCCCTATATACAAGAATAGAACTACTATAATACTGCCCCCTACGTACAAGAATATAACTACTATAATACTGCCTCTATGTACAACAATATAACTACTATAATACTGCTCCCTATGTACAAGAATATAACTACTATAATACTGCCCTCTATGTACAAGAATATAACTACTATAATACTGCCCCCTATGTACAGGAATATAACTACTATAATACTGACCCCTATGTACAACAATATAACTACTATAATACTGCCCCCTATGTACAACAATATAACTACTGTAATACTGCCCTCTATGTACAAGAATATAACCACTATAATACTGCTCTCTATATATAAGAATATAACTACTATAATACTGCTCCTGTGTACAAGAATATAACTACTATAATACTGCCTCCTATGTACAAGAATATAACTACTATAATACTGCACCCTATATACAAGAATATAACTACTATAATACTGCCCCCTATGTACAAGAATATAACTACTATAATACTGCTCCTCTGTACAAGAATATAACTACTATAATACTGCCCCCTATGTACAAGAATACAACTACTATAATACTGCCCCCTATGTACAAGAATATACCTACTATAATACTGCCTCCTATGTACAAGAATATAACTACTATAATACTGCCTAGTATGTAGAAGAATATAACTACTATAATACTGCCTCCTATGTAGAAGAATATAACTACAATAATACTGCCCCCTATGTACAAGAATATAACTACTATAATACTGCCCCCTATGTACAAGAATATAACTACTATAATACTGCCTCCTATGTAGAAGAATATAACTACTATAATACTGCCCTCTATGTACAAGAATATAACTACTATAATACTGCCCCCTATGTACAAGAATATAACTACTATAATACTGCCCCTATGTACAAGAATATAACTACTATAATACTGCCCCCTATGTACAGGAATATAACTACTATAATACTGCCCCCTATGTACAAGAATATAACTACTATAATACTGCCCCCTATGTACAACAATATGACTACTATAATACTGCCCCCTATGTACAACAATATAACTACTATAATACTGCTCCCTATGTATAAGAATATAACTACTATAATACTGCCCTCTATGTACAAGAATATAACTACTATAATACTGCCCCCTATGTACAGGAATATAACTACTATAATACTGACCCCTATGTACAACAATATAACTACTATAATACTGCCCCCTATGTACAACAATATAACTACTATAATACTGCTCCCTATATACAAGAATAGAACTACTATAATACTGCCCCCTACATACAAGAATATAACTACTATAATACTGCCTCCTATGTACAACAATATAACTACTATAATACTGTTCCCTATGTACAAGCATATAACTACTATAATACTGCTCCCTATGTACAAGAATATAACTACTATAATACTGCCCTCTATGTACAAGAATATAACTACTATAATACTGACCCCTATGTACAACAATATAACTACTGTAATACTGCCCTCTATGTACAAGAATATAACCACTATAATACTGCTCTCTATATATAAGAATATAACTACTATAATACTGCTCCTGTGTACAAGAATATAACTACTATAATACTGCCTCCTATGTACAAGAATATAACTACTATAATACTGCCCCCTATGTACAAGAACATAACTACTATAATACTGCCCCCTATGTACAAGAATATAACTACTATAATACTGCTCCTCTGTACAAGAATATAACTACTATAATACTGCCCCCTATGTACAAGAATACAACTACTATAATACTGCCCCCTATGTACAAGAATATACCTACTATAATACTGCCTCCTATGTACAAGAATATAACTACTATAATACTGCCTCCTATGTACAAGAATATAACTACTATAATACTGCCTCCTATGTAGAAGAATATAACTACTATAATACTGCCCCCTATGTACAAGAATATAACTACTATAATACTGCCCCCTATGTACAAGAATATAACTACTATAATACTGCCTCCTATGTAGAAGAATATAACTACTATAATACTGCCCTCTATGTACAAGAATATAACTACTATAATACTGCCCCCTATGTACAAGAATATAACTACTATAATACTGCCCCTATGTACAAGAATATAACTACTATAATACTGCCCCCTATGTACAGGAATATAACTATTATAATACTGCTCCTATGTACAAGAATATAACTACTATAATACTGCTCCCTATGTACAAGAATATAACTACTATAATACTGCTCCTCTGTACAGGGATATGACTAGTATAATCACCAGCCTCAGTACGGATGTTTTTTCCCTGTGATCTGAGGACTCGACAACTGCTCTATCTGATATGTATAACATGTAGAGTGCCTCTTCATACAGCGAACAGGTGTCATTTTTGTGTCTCCCCATAATTCAGTTTTAGTGACTTATCTATTACCCTCTCCAAACTGTGCAGCGATACTCCATCTGGCAGCATAATGCGGGTGAACGTGACGTCTCCTCCAGACTAAACAAGTCCATTGTCATTGTCATTTTATTTTGCAGCATTAGAAAATAACGGCGCTTCTCCCGTCTAATAGGCACCATTCAGCACAACGGTTCAGCGACCCTTTGGCGAGGCGTTTCAGAAGCGCTGCTTTATTCCTGCGTATTTGTATAAAATAGTTCCTGTAATAACAGATCATTCCCCGGCCGCCCTGCGAGAAGAGCTGCTTTCAGCGCCGCGGCAATAAGGATCAGGTATAATGTAGTAACATTACCTGCGCATTATAATATAAATAGAAATGCATCGTAGGCAGATGGTTAAAGATAGCCCATTATATAGAATGCATTCATCTTATACGGGGACGGAGGCGTGCTCCTGTTACACCACATTACAGGTGTCCCGCCGCTACACATTTGCAGTAGACTCGCTGCTCTTCAACAATTGCAATGTCGAGAGAATTTCATTTGAGTGCTGACAATTGTAAAACTATCGCTCTAAAAGAGACATTTTTTCCCTCCGGTTTCTCCCATTGTATTGAGCAGCTTATTCATTCTTAGGAAGAACGGCACAAAGGTGCCAGGTTTGAAGGATTTGTCTTTTTGACATTTTTTTCTTTTTTTTTTTTGAAATTTTTGAAGCTTTTCACGTTTTCTTTCATATTTTTTTTCAGCTTAATTCACTGGCTTGTACCCAGCTTCCTGTGGCTTTTAAAGGGGACATTGCCTTAGATGGCCATGCATGGGGCAATTAGGACTCGGTGTTGTGATAGTTAGCACTTTTCGGGAAAGACGCTGCATGATTTCAGCAATGAACGGAATGCAAGTATCTGCTATACATTACTGAGGTGTTGTTAATATTAAAGGGATATTCTGGGGTTTGACAAGTGATGACTAGAGATGAGCGAGCGTGCTCGTTTAGAACAATTACTCGATCGAGTATCGCTTTTTTCGAGTAACTGCCTACTCCGGCGAAAAGATTCGGGGGTGCGAATTCGGGGGTACTCCACCCCACCACCCTGCCGCCCCCCGAATCTCTTCGCCTGAGTAGGCAGTTACTTGAAAAAAGCGATGCTCGTTCGAGTAATTGCTCTAAACGAGCACGCTCGCTCATCTCTAGTGATGACCTACCTTCTGGATAAGCCGATTCCCGCCGATGAGCTGATCGTCTGTTCCATTGCACTGACAGCGTCATCAGTAGTCAGAGGAATGTGTAAGGCCAGCTTCACTCTTATTGATAGCAGCCTCCTATTACAGGTCCTGCTCCTCATTATGGTCAGGACTGGACGTCCTGAGAGTTGCTCTTCACTACTAAAAGCCCGGAATAGACTTTAGTGCGGCTTCACATGACCTTATGCACAAAAACACTCACTGCGGCACACCATATGTGCATAAATGGGGTTTGATGAGGTAGATTTGTGAGTGTGCCTTTGCATATTATTGTACTTTTTGCGCATGCATGGCCAGTTAACACATGGGCACAGCACACCCTTTTCAGGGAATAAAAGGCTAATTAGCCTAATGAGGGCCAGATGTGATCTCTTCCCTGCATCTGGCTCAGTGTTTCACACTTTCCCTTACGTAGTTGCGAAATTCATATAGGCTTCTATGGGACTCTTGCTGCGCAAAATGCAGAGAAATAGAGCAGGTCTGGTTTTTTCCCCCCGTGCATGTGTAATACGCGTAGGCGTTACAAAAGCACAAAATGCATTCATAGGACTGAACCCACCTAAATCAATGGGCTCTATTCTCTGTATCTTACAAGCACAGATTTTGTGTGAGCAAATACCTGCGCAAACACAGTTGTGAGGTCTCCCATTGAAAACAATGGGAGACACTCCGCAATCCTTCGCCACTGCTGACAGCCGCAGCGGAGGATTGTTTCTTCCCCGAAGTGATGCGAGACGGTATGAAACAAAAAAACGCCTCGTATCCGCAGGAAAAATGCGTGTTCGCTAGGGCGACAACGGACTGTGATTCACGGCCCGATAACGGACTCGCCCCCATGTGAAGTTAGCCTAAGAGTGCATTCACACCAGCATATTTTCTATCCTTGTGTTAGGCCGCTTGCACGCGGCTGAGAAAATCACGAGAGCTTTGTGCGTTGCGAGACTCGCACAAATATGACCCCAATTCTTTTGGATGCGGTCATATACAGGAACGATTTTTTTTCTTGCATCACAGCGTGGGAAAAAATGTCCAATCGTCGTGCGTTCCCTCAGAACGCTTTGCCCATTGTTTTCAATGGGGCCGGAAAACACATTGCACGTTGTGCGATGCAAGGTATTTCATTGAAACTACTTACTGATTCTCCGACGCGGCTGAAAGCTTATCCTGGAGAATCACGACTCTACTGAAGTGATGGGAGGAGCTTTTGACACAAAATTGCCTCGCATCCGCCCGCTATGGATATCAGGCTGAGTTTCATGGCCCGATATCGCGCTCGGCCCTGTGAAATCAGCCTTATCCGTATTTTTTACTGATTGAGGGCTTATTCAGATGAACGTGAATTTCTCCCCTTATGCGGCCGTAGTAATCACACCGCATAACGGGAGAAAACGAAACCACTTACTTCAATAGGATTTCACTGGTTTTGTTTTCACTATCGGGATTCTGGGCCATTAATTGTACGGGCGAGAAAAGATAGGACCTGCCCTATCTTTTCCGCATGCAGCGAATACTACATGTGGGAAAGATCGAGCGGCACGTATCTTTCCACGGTTATTTTCAAACTCCAGCCCTTGTTGAGGTGCAACTATGCTCCGTTGCACCGAGTATAGTTGCACCCACAGTCGTCTGAATCTGTCCTGACAGCATGCGGACCCATTAAAGTACATTTAGACGTGCAGTTTTAATGTTGCACATATAAAACTAGTAATTATTAGGAAATTATAGTACTAGTAGTGCTACATGGTACATCCATTATGATCCCCACACATAACTCACACAGCTCTACTACATGCATCATGACCCCACACATCACACAGCTCTACAACATCCATTGTGATTTCCGCACATTATACACACAACAGATTACACACACAGCTCTACTACATCCATCCTGACCCTTCGCACATTACACAAACAGCACATTACACACAGAGCTCTGCTACATGGTACATCCATTATGATCCCCACACATCACATACACAGCTCTACCACATCCATCCTGACCCAACACGTCACACACACACAGCACATGACACACACAGCTTTGCTACACCCTGATTCTTACACACACAGAGCTCTGTTACATGGTACATCCATTATGATCCCCACACATAACACACACAGATCTACTACATGGTACATCCATCCTGACTCCACACACACAGCTCTACTCCATCTATCCTGACCCCACACATCACACACACAGCACATGACACACACAGCTCTGCTACATCCTGATTCACACACACACACACAGCTCTACTACATGATACATCCAAAATCCATCATGCAAAATGTATTTGTGCAATGCACAGAACGCATGATTATTTTTTGTGTGCATTTAGGTCGGGTGCAAAAAAATAGCACCAGCTCTATGGGAAGTGCGCAAATGCCTGTGCAAATCCGCAATACGCAGCGCAGTTACGTGAAAAATAGAACACATCTGGACCTCATTAGGCTAAATAGCCTCTTGAATCAGAGTGAGGGGGTACAATACAAAGAAGGTACGATAGAATGTGTCAATACGCGCAAATCAACTTAGTTCGCTGCGCAAATACTTTCTGCTGAGGTGAGCGTATTTGCGCATACACTTTGTCTGAAGCCGCCCTGACAAACTGTCAGGAGAGATTTGTGCCGCTCCGTTTACCTCAGAGTGGCTTTGAGCGAGCGTATACGTGAATATGTCTGCCTCAGCACAACGTATTTGTGCAGTGAACGAGGTTGATGAGGTAGATTTGCGCAGATGCTTACGCATAGTACTGTAATATTTGCGCACGCAGGACCAGTTCACACGCATGCACGACAGAACGCTAATGAGGTCCACATGTTTTTTTCTTCGCAAAACTGTGCCGCATATTTCATATTTGTGCGCATATTATGGGCAAATTAAAACGAACGTGGCCTTCACATTCGCATGACGGGACAAAACCGCTGATTTTCAATAGGATTTCAGTGGTTTCGTTTTCACTAGCGGTATTTTTGCCATTAATTGTACAGGTGAGAAAAGATAGTGAATACATCATGCGGGGAAGATCGGGCAGCACCTATCTTCCCGCGGCTTTTTTCAAATTCCTGCGCTCTTGCGCAGAGTTGAAAATTCGGCGAAGGGGAAGAAATTCCCCTCGTTCAGGCGCAACTATGCCCCGTGCCGGTGAGAGTAGGTGCGCCTAAACTTGCTTGAATCCACCCTGAGTGCGTATTTGCGCACCCCCATAGACTTCCATGGGTTCTTTGTGCGCAAATATGCAGGAAAATTGAGAACGACCTATTTTTTTGTTCACGAGAACGAACCGGTTGACAGCAATGGGTTCTATTCTCTGCGCCTTGCGCACATATGTTTTACGCGCACAATAACACGTGCAGATATAGTCATCTGCAGGGGCCCTCATGAAGGATAATCTGCACTGATACAATTGTAACAAAGGCGTTTTAGGTTTGTTGACGGTTTCAAACTCTGCACATAGTTAAAAATGTTCCCATTCACTGACAGCAAGCAGATATTTTAAAAACAGTGAAAGAGTGAAATGCAAAATATAGTAGAAAGTTAAGAAACTTTGCATAAAACATGAGGACTAGAGATAAGAGTGCTCAGGGGGGGGGAAGCGGGGGTGCGGGGCAGCGAGGGAGAGCGTGGGGGAGAGTGAGAGAGATCTCTCCCATACATAGTTAATACTACCGGTACATGCGGGAAAGATAGGGCAAATCCTATCTTTTCTTGCCCATACTAATAATAGGCAAGAATCCCAACAGTGAAAATGAAACCATTGAAATCAAGGGTTCGTTCTGTCCTATTATGCGGACATGACTATCACCGCCGCATAACGGGACAAAAACACGCCCACCCGTTTAAGCCCTCACATGCGGGTTTAGCACAGATGTGAGGCTGTGGATTTTGCCTTTAGCAAATCCCATGCCAATGGCAGATCTGTGGCAAAATTTGCATGTAAGTCATGTAGATTTCGGTGTGTTTGTGACAAAGTTTTGATCCCTTTGCGAAAGCACCCTAAAAAAGAAAACTTTTGGGCCACCTGCAAATAAAAAAAACCATGGGAAGAAAAACTGGAGTTCAGCAACACTCGAACAAACAGCGATGACCTACCTGGAGATTGGCTGCACACCCCATATCTTTGCAAAATGAGCCATTGGATTACAAAATTGCAACTGAAGTCTAAAGATGTCCGCATAGACTAGTAATTCATGTGGTGGCCGAGGACTTGTCCATTCTTGTATATTAATATGAAAAGGATCAGAGGGGTCCTAATCTTTAATATCATCAAATGGTCATTTGATACATTAAATGGGCTATATGAGAGGAGAATAAAGAGTCTCAAAGTGTTGCTGTTTTGAAGTCTTGTTACTTGGCCTCCTATCTGCTGAGAACAGGCATCCCCCGTGTTCACACCTTTGATTATTGAGATAAAAGTTACAAGTTGAAAAACATCTTTAAGACCAAAAATACCTTTGGTATTACGGGATTTACAGCGAGCGTATGAAAGTGGCCCTGGTACTACGAAAACAGAAATCTGAAACAATGCGTGCGAATGAGGGAATGGATCTCTGCTAGTGCAAAACCCGTAGGTAATAAGTACAGATTTACCTGTTAATTGTTATTCTATCAAATCTGTTTCAAACTTATTTAGTATTAAATGAGAAATACTCAAACTGTATTTTTCGTGCCTACGGTTTCTTATTCATACCCTTGCATACTACCATGGTCATACTCCACACAAATAGGGATTGAAATGTTGCGAGCTATGGTTGTGTATGAACATGACCTTATTGAAAGCCTCCAGCTTCATGTCCTCCTCCATGTTCATAATTCATTGGGGTGGTCAATGTAGCACATTATGGGGGCCTCCGAGGCAGAGACTGATTGTGTTGTAAAGTCAACATCATCATGAAGATAACCTTGGTCTATATGTCCTATTGCAGTCCTACCAACATTGAGCATGCCAAATTCAGGACATTTAAGCCCCTTGGAACGATCAGGACCTACCCCAAAACCAATGAAAATGCACTAAAATGGACACTTTCAGCAAGGTTTGCATATATCCCTCTCTTTTTAAGGTTCTGTATGTGAGATTATTTCACCAAATTGGCGACAATTGGCAAGTATTTAATAGGGCATATGGACATCAAGGAGGGGAGTCCCACTATTGGCCAGAACAGTCAGTTACCGTATAAGAGTATCTCCCACTCTGAAAGACTACAGCTCACATCTGAATGGATGACCACTGCACACAGGCCTTCCCTGGCAAAAATCGCTGGAGCTAGGCCAATGGCCACATTTATAAAGGGTTTGTCTCTTATTCAAATTCAGATCTATGCATTTAGTCATGTCCGACTCTCACTGACTTTATAGGCGAACATTCCCCATGCTTCCCCAACAAGCACGGCTTCTTTTAACTGCTTCATGCACATATTGGTATCCACTTTGATGGTGTCGAGCCAGCGTGTTCTTAGTCGTCCCTTTGTTCTGGTTCCACTGGTCATTCGCAGCATTATTGACTTCTCCAGCGAGTCTGCACGTAAGACGTGGCCAAACTAAGTCAGTCGCAGTCTGGCAACTTTAGCTTTTAGCGATGTTCCTGGTTTTATGCGATCCAACACTTCTCAGTTTGCTACCCCGGCTGTCCACGGTATTCTTAATACTTTCCACCAGCATCACATTTCGAATGCACCGATTCCTCTTCTGTTGGCCATTCTTAGAGTCCAACTCTCGGACCCACACATCATCATAGGAAAGACGATGGCTTTAACAAGTCTGCTTTTGGTAGTTAGAGTGATATATTTGCTCCTCTAGATCTTATTCTCGCCAACCATTACAGAGCGGCCCAATGCGCACCTATGTTTGATTTCTGGGTTGGATTCACCATAGCGTTCGATCCAAGAAAGAAGAATTATTATATTGATTCAATTTCTTCATTATTAATTTTTAGCTTTAATTTTCCATTACTGCTGTTGTCATGATCTTTGTTTTCTTGATGTTAAGGTGCCGCCCCATTTTTTCACTTTCTTCCTTAAAGGAGATGTCCCGCGCCGAAACGGGTTTTTTTTTTTTTAAACCCCCCCCCCGTTCGGCGCGAGACAACCCCGATGCAGGGGTTAAAAAAACCACCCGCACAGCGCTTACCTGAATCCCGGCGGTCCGGTGACTTCAATACTTACCGCTGAAGATGGCCGCCGGGATCCTCTATCTTCGTGGACCGCAGCTCTTCTGTGCGGTCCACTGCCGATTCCAGCCTCCTGATTGGCTGGAATCGGCACGTGACGGGGCGGAGCTACACGGAGCTACACGGAGCCCCATAGAGAACAGCAGAAGACCCGGACTGCGCAAGCGCGGCTAATTTGGCCATCGGAGGCCAAAAATTAGTCGGCACCATGGAGACCAGGACGCTAGCAACGGAGCAGGTAAGTAAAAAACTTTTTATAACTTCTGTATGGCTCATAATTAATGCACAATGTATATTACAAAGTGCATTATTATGGCCATACAGAAGTGTATAACCCCACTTGCTGCCTCGGGACATCTCCTTTAAGTTTCGAAATCATGTTTATCAGCTTCTCCATTCTTTCAGCCAGCAGAGTCGTATGATCCACATATCTCAAGTTGTTGATGGTGCTTCCTCCGGTCTTCACTCCAATGTTGGACAAGTCCAGGTCTAATTTCCTCATGATCTTCTCAGTATAAAGGTTGAAGAGAAAAGGGGACAATATGTCAGTTATTAGACAACTCCTTAAAAACTATGACTTTAGGGTCTGATGGTGATGTTATTGCACTATGTGTAAAGCTCTACTACCGCATTGAACTATATACTGTAGAGATGGGGGGGCTGAAGATAGCAACTGAATCGAGGACCATATGTGGCCTCTGGTTTTTCACTTACCCACAGTGCTCTAGATTGATTTTTTTTTGATCACTGAGAAGTTCTTCGCAAGCAGGTGAAGAGCCTCTACAGGTTGGCTGCTGGCTTAAAAGGAACCTGTCTGGTCCCCTAGCTGCGCAGACCAGAGGCGTAACTTGAAGCTTCTGGGCCCCAATGCAAAACCTGTAACAGGGCCCCCAACTGTAATGCTTTATTCATAGTACTGGGCTCTCTATATGGAGAGGAGAGGCCTTATGGGCCCCCTGAGGCTCCTGGGCCTGGGTGGAACCGCATCCCCTGCACCCTCTATAGTTACGCCCCTGGCACAGACTATGGGCAACATGGTATACTAATTAGAGACACTGATTGTAGCAATCTATCACTTATACCCATACACTTAGCAGTTTTGTAAATCTTACATCTGAAACTTTGCAGTGCTGACCACATGAGTCCAATGGAGCTCATGCATATTCATATATAACCCCCCCACCCTGACCCACGCCCTCCTGCTCCCTCCAGATTCTGATTGACAGGTCTCTCCATATTACTGTGCATATGGACGGACCTGGGAATCAGCATCTAGAGAGTGGAGGAGGCCGGGAGGAGTGTGCATATATAAATATGCATGAGCTTGGTTGGACCCACCTCCAGTCCGGCGCTGCAAAGCTTTCAAAGCAAGATTTGCAAAACCACTAAACTAATTACAAAATTTCATAGGTTCACATGCACTGATTTATGCATGACAAATTATAGTGATAAATGTGGGATTAAGGAAAGATGGGTCTTTAAGAACCAGCGCCCCTCCTCCTCATGGGTTATGAGCGGTATTGCAGCTCAGCCCTTAGTAATATATTTTTTTTTCTACACTATATTTTCCATTAAAAAGGATGACGGTTTTATAAAATAAAGATGCTGAGCTTTGCTTGAACTAAAAGCAAAAATGAAAAGGCCATCTAGTGTGAGCTGGGTGAGTGCGGCCTGTGTGGTGCTCTACCTTATGATTAGACAGCAGGACTGCTGGATGTATTTGGCACATTTTCAAATCTTCCAACACAATAAGCTGAAAAGACGTCTGCAATGCAATCCCACTCTGAGAGCCCACCGCCGGCTGGAAACCACACTGCAGACGTACACCTGTAAATTAAAAAATAAATCCGCCCCAGAGTCCGCGCTTATCTTCTAAAATGCAGCCGGATTACGCCGGGATCAGGGTCATGTGTGAGAGGAGGGAACTTTTTTCCCCTTCTTTTCCAATCTGAGCCTGTTTTTTTTTCTTCTTCAATCACAACTTTCCTGTTGCTTTTTTCACTTTCTAAATGAAGAATTTTCTGTTCTCCTTCAGAGCCTTCACACTCCGCTTCTGGAAAGTTCCTCTGTGTTACTGGACGGCAGTGTTTTTTCATTTTCACGCTTGTGGTTAATATTCCAACAAATCGCTTGTGTCCTTCCAGCAAAACTTTTCACCATTAAAATATACAATTTCGATCTAAGTAAATTGTGAGCTTATTATTTTGCCCAAACAACACAGTAATAAGAGACTTGTAATATGGTGTATCTAAGCCCATCATGTGTGATATCGTTTGCTAAGCTGCTGTACCTATGTTTATCCTGTCTGATACTATATGCTGAGTCATATGGTGCCCTATCATATGTGTTAGGTTACGCTGAACCATTTTACCTAATACTGTCATCTATGATACTGTCTGTCGAGCTGCTGTATCTAAGCCTGTTATGTGTCATTCTACCCTGTTTTCCCCTAAATTAAGCCCTAAACTACATTTAAAAAATACATTACCTAGCAGGCTCGGTCCAGGTCCCTCCCGCTGCTCTGCAGAGGTTCCCACAGTCCTCCGCCGCTTGTACAACATCACTTCCTGGTTATGGGATTCATAAATCCCACCTCAAGGATGCAATGGCAGGATACCCCGCTTGTCTTCTGCATCCTCCGCTCCCAGTGCTTGACTGTATAACAGCCGGGCGGTCGGAGCGGGGAACAGCTGGATGCAGAAGACAAGCAGGGACACCCCGCTTGTCTTCTGCAACCTCCGCTGGCAGAGCAAGCTGATCGCTCATCTTGAGCGATCATCTTGCGCTGTAAATGGCACAACGGTTATCGCTCAAAAGTCGCTTGAGCGACATCTTTTGAGCGATAATCGTTGCATCTAAATGGGCCTTTATTCCTTTAGGGCTCCTGTCCACGAGCAATTGTGCATTGTGTTACCCGCAGCGATAAGCCGGCCGCAGGTAACGCAGTGCACGCTTTCCATAGTTTTGCTATGGAAAGCGCAGCCTCCTGTCCACAAGCAGAGAATCATAGTGATTCTCCACTAGCGGGACTCGCAGCATGCCACGTTTTGCCGCGATTCTCCGCGGTGAGCCTATCTGTCAGATAGGCTCACCGCAGAGAACTGACAGTTCTCTCCCCTGCTCCTGTTTTTGCTCCTTACTATAACCACTCACACAACCTCCCAATATAGAGGGGGGGTCTGCTTGGTGTATACTCCCACACAGCGTAGATACAAAGTGCCAGACCATTCTCATACATGTAGTGCACCATGCAGACCAGCAACCTATTAATGACGCCATAATAGTTTGGCAGGTTGCCCTGCACCTCAATAAGTGAACCACATTGGTACTGGCACCCTGGGCTCCCCTGACGTTTTAAAGCCACGCTGTATGTGAATAATACTTGCTGCACTACATGTATCAGAATGTATCTACTCTGTGTGGGAGTATACACCAAGCAGCCACCCCTCTCTATATTGGAAGGTTGTGTGAGTGGCTGCTTCATCGGTGTCCTTCACAGGTGTAATTGGTTCCCTCATTTGGCAGTTTGCTACCTGTATGTTGAGGGGATGCAGCTATATGCCCTTCTAAGTCAATAAGTATATGGCCATTTTCAGTGATTGTTTGTTTTTATATTTCCCCTTCTGTAACGTATATGTACAAAAATATAACTAGTATAATAATGCCCCTTATGTACAAGAATATAACTACCGCTACTATAATTCTGCCTCCTATGTACAAGAATATAATTACTATAATATCGCCACCTATGTACAAGAATATAACTACTGTAATACTGCTCCTATGTACAAGAATATAACTACTATAATACTGCTCCTATGTACAAGAATATAACTACTATAATACTGCCCCCTATGTACAAGAATATAACTACTATAATACTGCCCCCTATGTACAAGAATATAACTACTATAATACTGCCCCCTATAATAATAATAAACTTTATTTGTATAGCGCCAACATATTCCGCAGCGCTTACCCTATGTACAAGAATATAACTACAATAATACTGCCCCCTATGTCAAGAATATAACTACAACAATACTGCCCCCTATGTACAAGAATATAACTACTATAATACTGCCCCCTATGTACAAGCATATAACTACTATAATATTGCTCCTATGTACAAGAATATAACTACTATAATACTGCCCCCTATGTACAAGAATATAAGGACCGCTACTATAATTCTGCCATGTATGTACAAGAATATAATTACTATAATATCGCCACCTATGTGCAAGAATATAGCTATTATAATACTGCCCCCTATGTACAAGAATATAACTACTATAATACTGCCCCCTATGTACAAGAATATAACTACTATAATACTGCCTCCTATGTACAAGAATATAACTACTACAATACTGCCCCCTATGTACAAGAATATAACTACTATAATACTGCCCCCTATGTACAAGCATATAACTACTATAATATTGCTCCTATGTACAAGAATATAACTACTATAATACTGCCCCCTATGTACAAGAATTTAACTACTATAATACTGCTCCTATGTAGAAGAATATAACTACTATAATACTGCCCCTATGTACAAGTATATAACTACTATAATACTGCCTCCTATGTACAAGAATATAACTATTATAATACTGCCTCCTATGTGCAAGAATATAACTACTATAATACTGCCCCCTATGTACAAGAATATAACTACTATAATACTGCTCCCTATGTACAAGAATATAACTACTATAATACTGCCCCCTATGTACAAGAATATACTATAATACTGCCCCCTATGTACAAGAATATAACTACTATAATACTGCTCCCTATGTACAAGAATATAACTACTATAATACTGCCCCCTATGTACAAGAATATACTATAATACTGCCCCCTATGTACAAGAATATAACTACTATAATACTGCCTCCTATGTACAAGAATATAACTACTATAATACTGCCTCCTATGTACAAGAATATAACTACTATAATACTGCCTCCTATGTACAAGAATATAACTACTATAATACTGCCTCCTATGTACAAGAATATAACTACTATAATACTGCCTCCTATGTACAAGAATATAACTACTATAATACTGCCCCCTATGTACAAGAATATAACTACCATAATACCGCCTCCTATGTACAAGAATATAACTACTATAATATTGCCCCCTATGTACAAGAATATAACTACTATAATACTGTCTCCCATGTACAAGAATATAACTACAATAATACTGCTCCTTTGTGCAAGAATATAACTGCTATAACACTGTGGACAGGGGGCCTTAGAGATGAGCTGTGGGGAATATTCTACAACTGGCCATTCTGTTACACTGTACTGATTTAAGGACTAAATTATACTGTTTTGACTGTTATTTTGTACTGTGTATAAAGCATTGTTAATCCTAGGATTTAGCTAGCGTTGAGGAACAATACTGTAAAACTTAGTTAACTTACTAGTCATCACCCTACCAATATGGACGGCCCCACACTGGAACCTCAGTACCTAAATGGAAAACGAACCAAGCAGAACAGGACACATTGACACCAACACACAAGGGCATGCATACCACATGGGACAGGACTGTTGACACTACATGTCCACATTTCCAGCCATTTGTACACACACAGAACATGTCGCTGTTCACACTTACAGAACAACATGCATGGATGCAAACACAAAGGTACTGGGGTGGGGGAGCTGAGGGGCTGGTATGTATGTGTAGCAGACCGGAGGTGATTGGCTGGCTGGAGAACTCGACACCCAACTAGCTCAAACATCCCACACCTGTGGCAGTATGCTCCTAGAAACCCATAGAAGTACAAGTTCCAGGAGCGCAACCTAACAAATGGCTTGAGGAGGGACACATGGAACACGGAATGGACTCTAAGTCTGCCAGAGGTTTTAGGCGGAAGGCGACTTGGCAGATCTTTGCGGAAATTTGAAAAGGCCCAATAAACTTTTACCCCAATTTGGGAGAGGGCAAATACATATTTAAGTTATTAGTAGATGGCCAAACTTTATCCCCCACCTGGAAGGTGTTTTTATAGTGTTCCTGGGCTTCTGGTAGTATTTCTTTTAGCTTTTTTTGCGTTTCACATAATGTAGTTACCTTGTCAGTGACCATAGGGGTGGTAATATTCGCAGGAAGGTTAGGAGTGAACACTGGATGTAAGTCAAAGTCAGCAAAAAAAGGGACTTTGAGACGTAGAACTATGTCTGGAGTTGTAACAGGCAAAGTCTGCTGTAGATAAGTAGTCCACCCAATCATCCTGGAGTTAGGAAATGAAACAGTGGAGGTACTGCTCAAGAGTCTGGTTGGTCCTTTCCGTCTGGCCATTGGCCAGGGGATGAAAGGTAGAAGACAAGTTGATAGTAATCCCCAGAACAGTACAGAAGCTTTTCCAAAATCTTGGAAAAACTGAACCCTTCTATAAGAAACGTTATCAGGAATGCAATTCAGCCTAAATATTTCCTTGATCATTAATTCCGCAGTTTGTTCAGCAGTGGGAATCTCATTGGTAGGAATAAAATGGTCTATTTTTGTGAGTTGGTCCACCACAACAAGGATGGTAGTCATTTCTTTTGCAGAAAAACCCACAATAAAATTCATTGATATTGATCGCCAAGGCCTGGATGGGACTGGAAGTGGTTGAAACAGTCCTAACGGAGGAGATAGTTGTGTCTTGTTTCACACACACGTTACACAAGGGGCCATATATTTTTTCACATTGTTCTTAAAATCATGAAGCTGGTAGAGTTATTGTTCAATCTTCTTTATTTGCATTTATTACCCAGAGGAGCATGAATGGCCTTATAAGTCTCCTCACTCACCTCCTAGGTGTTTCCACACATCTTCTAGTTGACCTCCTTAAGTAGAGATGATACCTTTCCTGACCCACATCACAGGCCTCTCAGTAGCCAAGCCAGAATCCTACTGCACACTGATGAGTGGCAAACACCCCGAAACACGATCTGTCTCTGTATTGGTTTTCAATTCCAAATCATTGTTATAAAGACCTGTATAAATAATTGACTTAAAGGAATTCTGCCATCCAATAGGTGGCGCTGCAGAGGTATTGTTCCATCTTCCTGTATATAATTGCATACTCTACACACAATTAAGAAATGCATCAAAAACCTGTATGCATTTAAAAGAACAACAAAAAAACGCAGGTGTTGCTTAAATCCACATGCATTTCTTTAATAGCGTATGCAGTTTCTTAAAAACGCACTTAGTTTTTTGAATACCACATGAAGTTTTTTGATGTGTTTTTTTAAAATATGGATCAAAAATACAACAAAAAACATCAACACAGCCTAAGAGGCTACAAACACATTTTCACATAGTCCTGGAAATAAGTTATGTTTGGAAAACTAATGCCAAGGGGCTAGATCATGTATGTAATTGTGTTTTGCAGCTGTACGCAGCACGTTTTAGGTATGGGTACGGGTACAAATACCGGTGTGTGTATGTGTGGGAGATCCCGAACTGAATTTTTGCACCAGAGTTCCTGAGCCTTTAGTGGAAACATCACTCTGTGCACTACAGTACAGGCTTTGTGCTCAGGGTTCTATTTGGGTTCTGTTCTAAACCATAAAAAGATCTGTGGATACAAACTTGTTGATGGTTTCCAGTTTTTTTCTGCCTACAATAGACATAATAAGATAACCCTAAATAAAAGAGATGGAGACATACTGTATTACACAGATGCAGATTTGCTGACTATGGAGGTCATGCTAATCAATGGAGGGTCTTACTTTAACAAAGCAAAACCTAAAGTAGCTCTATCTGCACAATGTTCTGTGCATGAAATGTTATTAAGAACACGTGTAGCCCATGGGCTGCCAGAGTAATAATCATAAAACAGGAATAGCTATAAAACAACCATAAAGTGCTAAAACCTTTATCACATGTGGGGAAACGCTTTTTTTTTTCCTTTTGTGATTTTTTTAATGTAACTTTCTTAGCACCTGATTATTGGTTTACAATTACAGGAGACGTCAGATTACAATGTAACAGATGCTCACTGCAGGCTACACCTATAAAGTTTATCTAATAACGGAAAAGGCAAAAATTTTCCCATGCTCCTTTGCACTCTCTGGGTAACATTAGCTGCGTTACACACTCTCTGACATCTGCATTGATTTTTTGCTATGTGCAGTAATTATGCTTTTCATTAGTTGTCACAAAATATATTTCAGATAATTTCCAGCTACTAAAGTGCTCTATTATCTGGTACTGGACACAAATCAATACCCAACTAGCGTAGATCAACCGGAAAACTCGGGAATGACAATTAGGCAGTACCGCGTGCGTGAACTGTGATTTATTAATTATTCAAGGATCTACTATTGTAGAAAATGTATATTTTTGATAACTGCTGTAATGGTGCTAACTGAGACAGGAAGGACATCAAGGGACCCTGCAATTTATTATGAGGCCCCCTTAGATGTGGTCTAAAGGCCCTTTTACAAGCAACGATTATTGCTCAAAATTCATCCAAACGGATGAAAATAAGCGATAATCGTTACATGTAAATGTTCTTCCAGGGGCCCGGGGCCCACTTCATTTGGTGAAAACAGCTGCTGGGTTAGACATAGCAATCAGGCTCCCTGATTTTGATTTGTAGTGTGTGAAATTAAAAAAAAACAACAAAAACAGCACATACTCACCTATCTAATCACTCCCCTGCGCCCCTTAGAGCTACTGGGGAGTGATGGGGGAGGTGAGTATGTGCTGTTTTGTTTTAAATTACCTAGATGGTGACTTTGGGGGCATTATTATTGAAAGGGGAATTATTAGTGAAAAGGGGTATTATTACTGAAAGTGGCAAAAGGCAGCATTATTAATAAAAGGTGGCAAACGGAGACATTATTTCTGAAAGTGGGAAAAGAAGGACATTATTTCTGAAATGGGTAAAGGTATAGGTAACATAGGGAGAGTGATGTTTATGTGTTGAATTCCACAGAGACAAGTTGGGGCCAGAAGAAGTTGTCATGGCGGTTTGAGCCAGATACAGAAGGTCCAGTCAGAGCGGGGGTCACCTGTGATCAATGGATATAATGGTACTTTAATTACATATATATATTCTGCAAAACACTTATGTACAACAAGTATCTACTATTATATGGCTACTGTATGCGCCGCTGCAGATTTATTGCCTAATGTTATTAGGGTCAATGGAAGCCCACCTAGTATTATAATATGGAAATAAATGCTACTTGCTTAGGTGTTTAATTACTTTTAGTATGATAGTGTATTTTGGACTGAGTTCTCCATCAAAAACACTGACTTCAGATAAAATAACTGGTCTCTGATACAACACCTCACGTGGAATTATGTGGACCACAACACGTAGATCCCCATATTGTGCACCGTATTAGGGGCATATAGACAAATTCCCTACTACAGATGCACAATAACGCAGGCAGCACTATTTCATCCTGTAAATTGCAGTAAAATGCCCGACTGCTGTCTGGAAATTGAACGAATCTCCATTATAGTAAATGGAGGGCCGTTCAGCACCGTTCCGTTCCATCATAAGATGTATCCGTTCGGCCAGGGGGTGCCATTTTTCTGCTCCCCGAATGGAGCAAGACAATGGAATCCCCTAACGCTGATGTGAACAAGGCCTAAGGATGACCCCTTCCTGCCAAAAAGACTCCAGTGCACAATGATAAGTCAGTATCCAGGAAGTCATAAATCATCTTAGAAGAAGGTCTGCAGAACCGCAGTTTCTGCAGCCTCCATGATAAGGAAGAGACCAGATATTAATTCGGATTCATTGGAGCAAGGAGAGGACCACTGCTGTGCAAGAGGAAAATTAATAGTTATGTCACATTTACAAGACAACATCTGGATGGTCTGACAGCTATTTCACAATATGCTCTATGGATGTTTGATTACACAGGTCCACCCATATCTGATGTAAGGCAAATCCCTGAGATCACAGTAAGGATATCTCTGATGTATTTACAAATTAAGGTACACCTAGCAAAATAAACTTTTAGGTAGAGGTATCCCTTAAAGGGCTAGTCCTATGCAGCAGAATAAGTCTCAGGGCTCGAGAGCAGGCTATTGAAGGGGTTCGGTTCCTTACTTGATTCAGCGAATGTCACGGGTGACGCCACCGTTCCTTCCTCCGCGGTGAAACTGCAGGTGTAAATAAGTCCACGCACATGGGGAGTAGTGAAAACATGCCATTTCCGGGAACAGTCGACAATGGGAACTTTACTTGAAAACTCTTGCATCAGTTGGAAGACTTAGAGTGAAAGGTAAATGCAGAACACACACCAGTGCAGGTAGAAACTGTGATGAGGACAGGGAGGCAGACACAGGATGACACCAGGCCCACAGTCTACGTTATCTATGCAGCACCGCTCCTGGACAAGATATTCCATAAGAGCACATGAACTCTCTACCGGTCACTCACATGACTTGTAGTACTGGAGCTCTGCACAGCTGACTTCACTTCAGACACACAATAGGGTAAGCATCCTAGGAAAATACTTTTAGGCCACTTCTCCTCTTCTTCCATCTTCACCACATGCAGGTTGAAGGTACCTACATGTGGGCCACACTGCAACAGGACACTCCGTACAGCTCCAAAAAGCCAAAACCCAACAAGCTACCAAAAGAAGAAGAACTCCAATCATGCATCTTGCTCACAGATTTATATGACAAGATCACATGACTTACGAAAGTTACATTTCCAGACATAACCCAGACAGTAACCTATTCAGTGCTGCAGCTAGGCAATACACTTCATATTCATGCAACATAGAACAGACTGACAATACACATAAGCACAAAACTACATAGATCAATTAGAACCTTGCAGAAACTTCCATAAATGAACTTGTGCACTATACCTATCTCATACATTTATGGCTAATCCACAGGATATGCCATGACATAGTAAGGGCCGAACTAAAGGCCTACCTGACCATCCAAATAATTAACACCAATAAATTACACATGACATCATGAACCAGCTAAGCTACAGTGGGGCAAACCAAGGGGTAATACCATGAACACAGCATAACAGCTCCAAACTAGCTTCCCAGGGTCTACCCTTTAAAGAAGTTCAACATATTATATAGCATCGTATAGATGATATATCATTTAATCTTAAAACATCAGCTGTCAAGATCCCGCCATAGGCCGCAGACTTGAAACCTTAAGTCTGTGAGCCCGCCCATATCCTAAAACCAAACTCTAGAGCTTCGTAAAAACATAAAAATATCTAAGCCAAGATCAGTCAAGTGTACCCCATCCAGACCCAGGTAGGTGCCCTAGCTTCCAGCAAAGTGTGACGTACCACCAACCCACCATTAAGTCCTCACACTATATTGAAACTATGGCATTACCTGGTCCCAAGAAGGCTTCGTACTCCCAATCGGCACAGTTCTGTCCTGTTTTTATCCAGCCCCAGATACCTACCTTCCGATCTGATATGGGCCCTGCTCTCTGTCCAATGAATGTAGCAGTGGCCGAAGACCCATACAACACACTTTGAATGACCTAAAAAGCATATGATGGATGACAAACTGGGAAGCCACTAAATTTTCAAAACTTTGTTAACTCGTTATTAAATGTGTTCTAAAATTTGGGCTGATAGAGTTTCAAAAGTTTGGATCCCTTTAACTCCAATCCTTTTAACCGAATCGATCATCTAAGCCAGCCTCTGTGGCAGGAGACCAACCAAGCTTGCCAATGCATCACCTGAAAATTATAATGAGCTGATAATGTGTTAATGCTGATCCGTTTTCATGTAGTAAAAGTACCATTCCGGAGTTCCTGGTACTTGAAAAAGTCGCAGTAATGCGACGAAACGCGTTGTATGCATCTTATACATTAAAAGATCATTAATTGATCTCCAGCTTTTTCCTATTGGAGTTGTTCCTCTTGAGCACCGAGCCTTTTTTCCCTTTTTCCATTTTTACATTCTGTGTTGTGGTCAGACCCCTATCCAGGGGCTCGACCAGGCTTGGCTTGCTCTCCCTTTAAGCACAGGGATAAGGAAACAAGTACGTGGACTTCTACTGGTCACATTTGGTGATACGCAAACCAGGATGTGGAGGTGTTTAGTGGGTGGCCCGGCTTTGGGCTGTCCCACTGACACCGGGTAAGTCCTGCCTTTATTTTACCTACATAATCTTTATATAATTATTGGGTTGGAGCGCTGTCCTATACATTTGATTCCTGAGTTCAGCGGACAAAGTATAAATGTTCCATTATATCTCACGGGCACGTAATGCCATCAACCAACCTCTCTAGCCAAATGACTAAACCTTTTTTAAAACAATCTGTTTTTGAACTGAACACTTTTATCTATAGTACCCCATCGTACAGCAACACATCTTTAACTACAATTCCTCTATGTATCACCTCACTGGGGCTCACTGACTTGCTAACCTGAAAAGCTCCATAAAAAGCCCAAGAAAAAGCCAACTTAAACAATCTACATTCATATGCTGAGCGAGAAATTACTTCAAGCATAGAAAAGAAACAGGACGACGTTGATCTAGACCCTTGGAACCTGTAACGAAAGCCTTTTACAGTCTGTCGAATTAGAAATATCTGCGCCACGTCTGTTCTGTCCTGTAATTTTAAATCAAAATGATAACGCAGCTCGTGACCTATATACAACCGAAGCGGAAACCTGATCTTCAAACAAGGGTAATAAAAAGCAAAAAATACCGTTTACAAGATTCCAAATTCCCACCATTGCTAACCATGAATCTCCTAGCTTAAACCAACTCTTCCAAACCCGTGCATAAGCCTCCCAAGTCGATCTTGCTAAGGAACGTCGCACCCATGTAAACCAAACTACTACATCACTTTCCACAGATGCTCTGGGAACTTCATCAATTCCTGTTCTGCTCCTGGTGCCAATTACCTGAAACAAGTGAACTGTTGACAAGACAATACCTGGACTGTATACTGCGTTTAACAAAATATTCCCCCCCAAGCAAACTAAAACCAGTTTACGCAGCAGTAACATTACAGGAGGTGGCTGCTTGAATATATTAACACTTTGCAATCCAATTTTGGATTCAGGGTTTCCTAGGGGGTTCTCTCTTTCTGCCATTATACAATGGCGCCATCTGCTGGCTAGAGTCAGTACTGTGGTATGGGACATGCTGGAGAGGCCCCCAACAAGAGAGCGGCCAGTAATATACAGTAAGAATACCCTGCCGGATGTCTTCCGACATCAAAGCTGTACAGCCTTCAATCAGAATGTCTTCAGACGTCCGACAGTGGATTGGAAAGGGTTAACTGCACCCACCATCGCCATATTTTTTTTTATTAAATCGCTTTTTAATGAAAAGATTTTGCATTTACAAATATCTCTTTACATACTTTGATGTCCTTATACATATCAGTAGCTCATCATCAATCATATCCGTTCAGACAAAATATCTGTATGCAATTCTAGATACAACTTAATGATAATTCCCGATATTTAAAACTTGTGTTGATCTCCGGCTCCGCCCCGCGCCGCCCAAGCTTACTAGCATTCGATTTAAAAGGAACCATCTTGTTTTAGCCAGGAGCAGAGACGAAGACCACCTTCAAAAACCAAAGACGCTAACTTAAAGAAGTAGAAGTAGGGGGGTGGGAAGAAAAAAAGGAGGGGGGTAGGCACCACCACCATATTTTCCCAATGAAAATTCACGGCTTGGTTTCCCAATTGATTGCCCAAAATTTCCTCTGCCTCCCAGATGGGAAACAACTCTAAAAAAGATAAGTCTTTGTAAAACCAGACTTCTGCCACCCTGCAGACCACAAGTCAAAAGTCCAAAAAAGAAAAAAGCCCCCAAAATCGATGGACCCAGGTGCATCCATAAACAGGTGTAATTCCTGATTGGATTGTGCTTAAGCCATCTCCAATGTCCTACCATTAAAGTCAGATAAAAACTTTCCCCCATCCGGGGGTCCTCTTTATGATTTTTTTTAAACATATGAAATGTCGTGGATCTCTAATTCCAGCAGTAGTTTGCGTTAGTCGTCTGCAGAAAACATAACCCATGGGTAGGATTCTGCAGGCGAAGTTCAATTTTCCCAACCAATGAAGGGTTATCTTAGACTTAACCAAAGCCTCCTGTACCGTACTTGGTAAGTTATTCGCCTGTGGCAAGCGACACTCCATCCTCCTTGAACCAGTTTCAAAGCCTAAAAACAAAGCGTCGTAGTTGGTCCTTTCCTTTTTTTCACAGCTAGTGGTATCCAAAAAGTATTGAAAATTTCCTAAGTGGTTTGTAGCAATATCACACAGGTATGTTGGTGCGCTGGGCCTACACAACAGTAATCCTTGGATGATTTTTATACCCTTTACACCCAACTTCTCTTTTATCACCCATTCTAAAAATGAACTAAAAGCTTCAAAGTATGTACAGCATATTGAACACCGCATGGGGAGACATCTATCAATGCAATTTGAATTATCAAAACAGCACCCTAAGAGGTGCATGGAATCTGGGTGCACCGGTAACAGCCTCAAAGCCAATTCAATATCGACCTTAGGCATTAAAGGGCCTTCACCCGCTGTCCTAAATAGATGCACTGCTATATCAAAAGACGTATAGGACACTTACGACAGTGAGGAATCAATATCATCATTTGCCAATTCTCATTTTGGAAACGAAATGATGCATTAACCTAAATTTTTCTTTTGCCACTTTGGGAATCTCTTCCAGAGGGGACACCATCAAGTGTTTAATAGAAAGCACCAAAAAGGGACCAACATTCAGTCTAAACCAACCTCCTTTTTTATTTTGTCTCTCACGACTTTAGGGAAATCATGTACTGAGCGCAAGTTTTTTGGCAAAAACCATCACTCCTTCTCGAAAAGGTATTCTAAACCCGTCCCAAAAACCCTTGTATAACAACTTCACCCTCTCAAGATCTGGATATTTCTCTAGCTAGGGAGTCATGGCATTTAGGCTCATTGGAGTCTTCCACTTTATCAGAGTTATCAGCTCCTTTTTGCCCTGTGACTCTTGAGCATTTAAAGCCGTGGAAGATGGGGTGAATGCAGAGGCGTAACTTTAAGCTCTCGGGCCCCAATGCAAAACCTGTAACAGGGCCCCCAACTATAATGCTTTGCTCATAGTACTGGGTTCCCTATATGGAGAAGAGAGGCCTTATGGGCCCCCTAAGGCTCCTGGGACCGGGTGCAACCGCATCCCCTGCACCCTCTATAGTTACGCCCCTGGGTGAATGGATCCGCAGCAACCTGCGCATATGAGCTGGTAAATACATGCTACACCCAACTTACAGGTACTCTCTTTAAAGAGCCATCATGCACATTTTTGAATGGCCTCGACGACCTATCCTGTTTGAGACTGTTGGGACTGGAGCGAAAGGGATTTGATGCAGCTATGCTACTATGAGGACTGAAACCCGCTCTACTTTGAGATTTTGGAGTGGACATCAGCTGCATCCAAAGTCCGATATCTTTGTGATCCCATTGCAAGGATGATTGCACAGCCATTCTCTGATGAAATTTTTGTCGTATTTTAACCAAGCTGTACCTCCGTAGATTCGATAAGCTTCCCAGATTGCATCCAGATAGCAAAATAAACCAGAACAACATTCAGCTTTTTTTGCCCCAATAACGCTACCCATAGTGGCAAATCCTTGTAGCCAATAGCCAAAAGCACATGGATTTAATCTAAAACTTACCTCATCCTCCTCTTTTTTATGTTCCTTTCCTTTTTCCCAGCGCTCGATGCTAAATCTCTCCAGGGGCAACAAAGTGAAAATGTCAATATTTTCACGTTTCCAAATTTTTTCTTTTACTTTGGGCTTAAAGTGAGCTCCCAGCGGGTTTTCAAAACAAACGTTTAAACTACTCTTAGCCGCATCCGACACCGGTCTTGACTTATTACCTGCGACAATTTTGTCGGCCTGAACTCCCATGTCCAAACAAGCTCCTGTCCATTACTATCCAACTCTGATGTGGACGCTGCCGATCTCCTATCGCCTTCGCTATCCCCAGCAACCATGCCCTGAACGGACCCCCTGCTGTGACCCCAATGATGAAATGCTCTGTCAAAAAATTGGTCCTAAAGTGTTTAAGAACTGACTCAAAAAACCATGCTTCTGCATGTGAACCTGACTAGAGGCTGCCAGGAGGTGAGATGTTGGATGCATTGTGTGTTGATGCCAACTCACAATTATAGCTCTCACCGCAAGGAGAAGGCGATGCCGTTAATCCAGAAGCTCAAATGAATCCCTGCTCTGATCCAACCGCCTGTATCGTGGGACCTGGTACACCAAGTGATGTTGCAACATTAACTGTCCCAGGTATCCAAGCACCCGCCTCATGAATTTAGATGATCGATCCGCTCCACCTGAAGCAACCTTCAATGGAAAAAACACAGAGGAGACACCGCTACACTGTTCTCCGGCTGGCGTTGCCGGTGGCGAAGGATTCCCTATTGCACTGCTGGAGGTCACCTGAAAAAGAACAGACGGAGACGCAGCACTGCTCCCTCTAGCCTCCCTAAAGATCCCCGCATGGTCCAAGTATGGAGATGCTAAACCTATCTGCCCTCTTATGGTCTGCAAACCAGTCAACTTTCGTGGGCCGTCTGATAATTT
Source organism: Eleutherodactylus coqui (assembly GCF_035609145.1). Lineage (NCBI taxonomy): Eukaryota > Metazoa > Chordata > Amphibia > Anura > Eleutherodactylidae > Eleutherodactylus > Eleutherodactylus coqui. The sequence continues at coordinate 47,461,568 of NC_089840.1, forward strand.
GTTACTACCTGCCCCCTAATGGTTCGTCACAGGCCACCGTCGGTGGGGCCGCGCGCTCTGCAGATTGTGATGCGGGCCGTGGGGCAAGAGGGCTAGATGGGCTGAAGCGCTCTGGAGGTCGTGCTCACTGGGCCCAAGGCGACCACAGCTGCACATCAGGTACTGCAGGGGGAGGAAGGGACAGTGATGCAGGTAGGATTGCACCCCGGCAGCACCATGAAGGGTTTCCTGGTCACAAGGGCTTCTAGTTCTCCCATAACTACCCTAAGAAACTGGGGAGCAGGAGAAAATGTGTAGCAGGAGAACAAGCTGCCCTGCGAGTTCCAACAAAGACCCCTCTCACTTCTCTCCTCCCCCCAACTATAATCTACCTAGCCCCTATCCTCCTGTCCACGGGCGTATCGGTAAAATGCAGAGAGCAGACAGAGACCGTGTATGGTTGCGAGTGCGTATATCCATGTATCTCACGTATGCGGTCATGCGCAATGTGACTGTCTTTTTTTTTGAAGATTACGCGTTGTTGCATAATGGGGTTGCGTACAAAATCGCCAGCCTTACGCAATGTACTGAATATGGAAAGCACTTGCATATAAACGAATAGGGCTTACGCTGTGTGGTACGCAGAGAAACAGAGCATGCTGCGATCAATTTCCTGCACGTCTCTACACGCAGTGTCCACACGCTCATGTGCATGGATCAATGAAAGTCCATTGACTTTCATTGACTCCATTCACCATTTATTACGCGGCCGTGCATCGCATGGTGAAAAAACACCCGTGGACATGACTCCTTACACTAAGAACCTCCCTACACAATAGCAGCATCATACCAAATTATTAACCCTTGCCTGCCCTGTCATGCTGCACTTCACCAAGCTCTGCTACATTCTGTGCTCTCATAAATGTCTAATAGATGTGAGTCCCACACCTATCAGCAGAATGTGGGTCTCCCATCCCAACCCAATGCAGCGGCCACTGATGGCCAGAAGTACGGAAACAGTGTTAGTACAGGGAGCTATACAGTTTCTGCAACATGGAAGTTAAAGAGACAGTGTAGCTCCTTTTGCTATTCTGCCTACATAACTCCCATCCACTGATAAGGAGTTACTGAAACGGGGTGAAAACAGACAGTTTAGCTGTTTCTGTACCCTCAGCATGTTCTATTTTAGTCCCTATTACGTGCTTATAAAACCCGTTATAGGCTGTGGGTGTTTAAAATATGCAGTAAATGCGTATATTACTCGTGTTAAAAATAAGCGCGTAATATGCGTGTCCCCACCCCACCCCCCCTGCGTGAGTGAGCCCTTAGACTACCGATGCAAACTAATGGACAGTCTGCATCAGGCAGAGAAATGGTGTGGCCATCTTTATTTCTCCTGGATCGGAGGGTCAGTTTAAAGGTCATGGACCCTTGCCACCTTTATAGCCATGGTACTTGGTATGGGTCAATGAATTGCACTTGAGGAGCACTTATTACTTGAATTTTTGTTTTCATGGCCTGCACTTAAAGTGTACCTGAGTTTTCAAAAAACTTGTAAAGCAGCCCAGGACGTCATCATCTGCTGCTTTGCTGTTGTTTGCTCCCAGTTTAAGCTATATCAATTCAGTTTTCCATGTAGATTTTTCCATTTTACTGCTGCCCTGCTGTTTGCAATACACTTACAGGCGCGTGTAGTGGCCCGAAGTTGGGAACACCACAGCACTTTAATAGCCACCTCATGTGGTGTGTGTATTTGTATGTCTGTGTGTGCTGTCAATTATATTAACTTATGTGTATTGTCGAGGTCTGGTGTTTTCTCCATCTAACCTAAGTGTGAACTAACACAATTCACCCTAACCCACTCTGTGTCCTGTTAATCATCTCTACCTAGCCCTGATTGGGTACTGGGAACTTCCTCCAGCTTAGGATTGGTTAGGGGGATTGGTATAAAGAGTCAGCTCTTGGGTGGAGAAGAGGAGAAGGAGAAAAGAGGAGAAGAGGAGGAAAAAGAGAAAGGAGTTGAAGAAGAGGAGCAGGAAGAGTCGAACCCTGGAGGAATCAAGTTAAACCCTGAGCTCAAGGCAAGTCTGAGCTCATGTTAGGTCCAGCTCAACCAAGGCTAGATCGTTACAAGCCGTGCCCGGGGGAAGTGAGTTGCAGAGCTGGTCGCAGGAGTGTCTTTTACCACTCTACCAGAAGGTATCTGAGTTAGGGCAGACCCCGCATAACTGGAAGGAGAACAGGACTTGCAACCGTGAGTCATTCACAATCGTGCCAATCAGAAGTCAGTGTGCCCTCCGGCAAGCCCACGCTAGTTCCTCCATTCCTCCACAAATAGTCACCCCATGCAATGACCAGATTTCTTAGTCTGGCCGTCTCATCCACTCAAGAGTGAGAGAGAGTTAAAAAAAAATGCAAAAACAGTTGTTGCTTGTCCATGTAAAATACTGTGGAAGTTTTCCATTGCTTACTGGACATGCTACGTGAATGCTACCTACTGTTTATTGGAAAGAGTCAGTAAAAACTGTGTGCCTCCTGTTTTACTAAAGCTCATCAGTCTGGACTCTTTATTTCACCGTTACCATCATACTCAGAGGCACTGGCGTCACGTTAAACTATTACCCATTGCTGACATCAGTCATCCTTGTGTAATCCGTTGACTGCGCTGCCATCGCTCTACGCAGAGTAGCCACCACCAGGACTAGGCCTGAGTTAGAAAACCCACTCGAGCTACTTCTCCCCACTTCAGCTCGCTACACATGTCCTAAGCCAGTCATTCTGCTTGTATGCTACTGGATGGGACTTCCTCTCCTACACCTTTCATGCTGCCATGCATACCCCTGTTCCAATCATCTGCAAGGCAGCATCTGAATGCCTGCCCCTCTATTGCATGTTGTAACTAGCAGTGTCCCCATGTCCCTGTTACTAGAAAAGTCAAATGTCTAGTGACAAGTAGTGGATTGCAAAACTGCTAAAAGGCAAACCCCTAGTGGTAGGCACTTCAAACTTGATTTTCAGGGGTAAAACAAAAACTATTTTAATGCAAGTATATTACAAGATGGATGATACACCTGTAGGCTGGTAGATGAGCAGATGTTGTGTGAAAAGTATGTGTCCATGTAAACATTAGGGAGAACTGTAACTGACTATGGGGCTTTGCCACCCTCATGGACCCTGTCCTATTGACCGTATTTCTACATTCGGAGCTCTTGGAAAGTTGAGTGAGAATCCTAATGAAAGCTGTAATGTTGGTGGTCAGAGGAGTAACTTAAGACTCTTAGGCCCACCTGAATGTTTTGCAACAAGGTCTTCCATTTTTCATGTGCCATTTAAAATACTGGTGTGATGCGGCAGAGGGGCTTTTCTAGGCCCCCTCAGAGATCAGAAGATGGGTGCAACTGCTACATCTGCAGCCCTTCTAGCTATGCCTCTGGTTCTGATGTTGGCTATCACACAGCCTTCTTAAAAATGTATGTGACAAAGGAGAGACGGGTCAACTCAAGGCCTTTTTTTGCAACGTGCTTGCACATTTCGAGACCATGGACAATGTATTTAGGAAGGAATTCTTCTAAGTGTTATCCTAATACCTGGACGCTGGCGCTGATTGTATCCCAGTATAAATACATTTTGGGTTGAAATACTCTTTAAGCGTCTCCATAGCGTTCTATATGCTAAGTCCTCTGAAGCTTCTCATTCACTCCTCGAAATTGTCCTTTTCTTCATACATTGGCATAAAATCCCACATTTAGTGAACCTCTCCAGCACTGGTCGCTGTGTATTATACCCGCAGATACTTCACATTTCCAGTCATCCCATTAAGAGCAGAAGAGCCTCAAATAACATTACACAGTGTATGGAGTCACAGCTGAGCGATAATTCACAGCAACTAAGCAGCTTACCTCATGGTAAACCCGTCCGTTCCGTGGAGAAAACTTTCACTTTTACCAATTCTGCAACACTGGAGAAAAAGGGTTTAACTGTTTCTTTGCGGAACGTGAACTAGTGATGAAATACTCATATACAGTAATTGTCACATTGTCATTTTACTCCAATAAAGGACAGTCTGTCATCAGGCGCGAAGCAACTTATTGGTATAGGAACGCTTCGCGGTTCAGTTGCGATATTGCAGACATTTTATGCAAAACTATGTTTGGAAGTTGTGTTAAATGTCTCAGCTCAAAGTTTGTTACAGTTATATACACTATAGACAATCAGCGGCACAAGCGTTTTTTTACCGCGTATTACGTATGCAGGTTTTGCAAGCGTAATACGCTATAACAAATTTTACATTACTATGCCTCTTACACACAGCGCACGTAATGCATGAGCAAAAAAGACCATGACATTTTCTATCTTGGCGCGTATTATGCACACATTCATGCCAAGATAGTGCATTTAGCGGATTTTTCGGTACATAGCAGCACGCAATGCATTGCATATAGCTGCATGCTCCCCGCACAGGAGATACAACTGCTGTAAACGCTTATGTGTTAAAATTGACAGTGCTGTCCTTAGGTTAGATAGCACCCTGTGAAAAAAAAAATTGGCTCCCTCTCCATAACAGAAAAACTTGATATATTGTACTGATCGTCAGTCTATCTGTATCCTATTTGTGCAGAAAGATAGCAACATACCCACACCAGAACAGCTCATGACATAAATGCAGCACCAGAACTAAGCTCATAACATAAATACAGCACCAGATCCAGGCTCCTAACATAAGTACAGCACTAGAACCAAGCTCATAACATACAATACCAGAACAAAGCTCAGTACATAAAATACAGCACCAGAAACTCATAATATAAATACAGCACTGGAACCAAACTCAAAAATAAATACAGCACCAGAACCAAACTCATAACATAAATGCAGCACCAGAACCAAGCTCATAACATAAATACAGCACCAGAACCAAACTCATAACATAAATGCAGCACCAGAACCAAGCTCATAATATAAATACAGCACCAGAACCAAACTCATAATATAAATACTGCACCAGAACCAAACTCATAATATAAATACAGCACCAGAACCAAGCTCATAATATAAATACAGCACCAGAACTAAACTCATAATATAAATACAGCACCAGAACCAAACTCATAATATAAATACTGCACCAGAACCAAACTCATAATATAAATACAGCACCAGAACCAAACTCATAATATAAATACTGCACCAGAACCAAACTCAGTACATAAACACAACCCAAACCAACCTTAGTACACATGTAAAATACCAAAACCAAGATCATAACAAATATACAATAGTAGAATTAAGTGATTGTGCTGTGGGGGTGCCGAGAATTGTCTACACTGCATACAACTGTAAGGCTACATTCACAAAGCGGAATCCACCTCGGACTTTTCTGCGAAGATTCTGCCTCAAATGTTGGGGCTAAACTGTGGATTTCTGCCTCGGATTTTCATTTGAGTCTACCACAGATCCACACACAAATTTCCCAATATAGATTCCACGTCATGGAGTGAAATGTCACTTTTCTTTCTTATGCATATAGATTTAAATTGAAGTAAATGGGCAACTTTTAGGATGCAGATTTGCTGTGGATTTGTTGTTAAATAATCGCTAAATCAGCAACTGCAGCAAAGTCCACAGTGTGAACAAAGCCTCAGCTGTGTGGAGTATTAGATCTGTACAAGTTTTTAGCTTCTGGATCTGAGCATCAATGTTTCCATTCGCTGACAGTAAACAGAGATCTTGGACATGTAGAGGAATTCAAAGTACATTAGAATGTGTAAGGGTTTTCAGAACTTTTCATTTAGGCCTTAGTCAGACGGGCGTTTTTAGCCGCGATTTGCGCATGCGCATGCGTCCGGCGATTTTTTAAAACCATTGCTTTGCAATGGTATCGGACACATGAGCGCTTTTTATGCGCTCGTCCGATAAATTATAGAACAAAAAATCGCAGATCGCACTTATCTGCGATCTGCGATTCCTGTTCTCTTCTGTATATGCGCTCAATGGGGCCGGCGGCAGCAGCGCCGACCCCATTGAGAACATATAGAAGACAAATCATTCTTCTCTGCCACAGCTGTAACAGCTGTGGCAGAGAAGAACGATGTTTGCCCATTGAATTCAATGGAGCGGCAATACAGCCGCTCCATTGAAAGCAATGGGCTGCCGGCGTGCGCGGGGTGAATTGTCGGGAAGGGGTTAAATATATAAACCCTTCCCGGCAATTCATCCTAAAATGTGTTAAAATAAAAAAAAATTGTTTACTCACCTTTCCGCTGCAGCCGGAGTCCAGCCGCGGCCGCTGTCAGTTCTCCTGAACTGCTTCTCGGCACTATTCAGCGGCGGGGCTTTAAAATCCCCGCCTACTGAATGATCTGCCACTGATTGGTCAAAGCCCTGACCAATCAGAGGCTGAAAACACTCACACACCCATTCATGAATTCATGAATGGGTGAGTGACTGCTGCCTCTCAGCGCTGAGCCAATCAGGGGCAGGTCTGACTCACATCCATTCATGAATTCATGAATGGGTGTGAGTGAGGCATGCCTCTGATTGGCTCAGCGCTGAGCCAATCAGAGGGCAGGTCTGACTCACACCCCCTTCACACCCACTGCAGGACGGCCGCACGGAGCTCCGGCTGCAGGCAGAAGGTGAGTCTACAATTTTTTTTAATTTTTACACATTTTAGGATGCATTGCAGGTAAGGGCTTATATATTTAAGCCCTTACCGACAATTCATCCCGGGCTCGCCCGCAGCGCATTGCTTTCAATGGAGACGGCTGTATTGCCATCTCCATTGAATGCAATGCGCTGGACAGCTCCGGCCCGTTTCTAATGAAACGCGGCTAGGAGCAGATTCTCGGGCGATTTGCGGGCGACTTGCGCGCACCGGTCACGCGATTTGCGGATGCGCATCCGTCATGCGATCCGCAAATCGCGCGAAAAAACGCCCGTCTGACTGAGCCCTTATGCAGTAATTGAGCTTCAGTTATGGAGGCACTAACTTTTCACACAACTTCTGCTCATCTAATAGCTTGTATGTATCTCATAAATCTTGTAATATACTTTCATTAAAAATATTTTCCATTACCAATATAAATCAAGTTTGAAATGGTTGCCACTAGGGGTCTCACTTCCAACTCCTCTGCAATCCACTGCCTGTTGATCTTCTGTAGTAACTGGGATGCTGGGATGTTTTCTTAGCTGTGGAGAAGGGACTGTCTTCATAGGCTGCTCCCTTTATTCACAGGCTGATAGAACTGCAGACACTTTGTAAACACATTTTCCATAGTCTTTGCCTCTCCTGCTGTTACAGCATGTGTGTGCTTGTCTGAGTGCACATTACATTGGGTTAACTAAACATTTGACCAGAATGTCTCTTAATACCCAACACTTACAATCGTCCTGGGACAGCAGAAGGATGGTCATTCAGATACTGACACCCTGATAATTATAACAGAGACAGCATAATGCAGCATGGGAAGTGAGGAAAAAGAAAGTACAGGACAGGGAACTACTGGCAGAATGTTAGGTTTGCCACACGTGAAAGTTGATTGCAAATAGTAGAAAAATGGGGAAGACCACCTGAAAAGCAGAACTTGAAGACATGAAACAGAGTGCAAACAGCAGCAAATGAGTAAATAAAGAGAACCTGGTATATTTTAGAAAAACTTTTAAAAACTCTGGTTTTCTGAGGGTGGGACCACCTTTCAATAAAGTGCTCTATCAAAGCTACTTTGTGTTATAAATACACCTGTTACCTCTCTGCGATGTTAAACCGACTCTCTCGAGTGCTCCTGCCAGCTGTTATTGTTTACTCCCTACACTTTCTCCCCCACGGCATTTCTGTCTGTGAGTGAGTGATTGAGAGAAAATGCGCAGATGATACTCTGTAAAATGTTACTGTGCATCCTCAGGATATGCTAGAATTTATGGTCCAGTTTGCCTTTCCACCGAATCTGCATTCAGCCGGATTCCATAAGATATGGACAAGACCGGAGGCAAGAGAGAGTATGCATATGATGTCAGCGGATGCTGCAAAGCTGCTTAGTCACATGATGGGCACTAAGGAAAGCTGATTGGAGAAATTATGCTCTCTGAGTCAAAATTGTGAGGTTTTGTGTAGGATGCTCTAAAGTAAATATTTGGAGGTCGTCACCACCCCATTTTCAAGCACAATAGCATCAACTAAACAGCTCTCTTCCTGCATGTCCCATATGTCCACTCTGTCACTCCAGTCTCGGAAGCTCCTGGAGTGGTCACATGAAATTCATCACTCACATATATGTCACATGACTGCTATGGCCAGTGATTGGTTACAGAGGTCACATGAAAAATGAACGTTACTTGATTGCAGCAGGAGTTTCCAGAACAGGAGCCACAGGATATTTTGCAGATGAGTATTGGATAGTTTATTATTTCATGTTGCTAATAACCAGAAAAAACTGGTACAGTGCATCATGTCTAGTGTCAGGTGCTCTTTAAATCCCAGTTTCAGCTGTGCTATCTCAGACTCTGCACTAGAAATGGCACAGTGCGACACAGTGAATCAATTTTTCCTGGAGTGTTCCTTTAATTTGCCTGAACATCCCATTGTATGAATAGGTTAAAATGTTGGCCAAACAGGCATTCAGTCGATAGCTATCTGAAGTGTATGTACCCAGGGGCGTAACTATAGGGGATGCAGGGGATGCGGTTGCACCCGGGCCCAGGAGCCTTAGGTGGCCCATAAGGCTTCAGTTCTCCATATAGGGAGCCCAGTACTATGAATAAAGCATTATAGTTGGGGGCCCTGTTATAGATTTTGCAATGCGGCCCAGAAGCTTCAAGTTATGCCTCTGTATGAACCCCTATAGCCTACCAGCATATAAAGAACCAGCTATTGTGTTATCTTATAGTGGCATCCCAATTGCCAGATCCATTACCCCCATTAGCTAAAAATGAATTGTATTCCTTGTAACTTCACAAATTTATAGTGTAATTGTCAATAAGTGCTCTCGCTATACGTGTACATTAAAGAACGTAATGTTACAACTCTTAACGACGACACTTCACAAACATCAAGCGGTTTCTTCCGTCATTAAAAAGTCACAGCTTCTTGCCCATAAACTTCCCTGAGTCAGAGAATATGTGCATGATTAACAGTATTTCCATAAGAATGAATTTAAAAATCCCTGGGCTCGTGTAGCTTACACAGAGGTTAGTTCACCCTTCTTGGACTGTTATCCATTAATTGGAAATTCATCAATTAGCACTATATAATGGGCATGTTTTACTTTAGAATACTCTATACTGTTCATGCTTTATGGGAACTGGAGGTTTAGCGTGACTGTGGTTGTAATAAGCGTATTATAATGTACTGGTTTAGAGTATATGACTATGTGCATCTGTTCCATTGATTTCAATTGGAACATTATTGATATACCTTAGGGATATATACGAATTGTGGGACTGATGCTTATAATCGGGGAGGCATTAGATCATAAGAAGGTAAACTTTGACTTCCATAAGAATTGGCCACCAATAAGAAATGGAGATAGTCAGGTGATCGCTCTCAATCAATCATCTGAAAGAGTTTTATATATTACATGTTTTATTACCATCCTGAGTGGGAGCGGATGGAGGGAGGGTCCATCAGAGGGAGTCTAACATTATTAGTCTATCAAATAGTTGCTCTAATTCAAAGGAGTCTGTCTCGGCAGCAACAATCATCGCAGTCATAGTCAATATAGTCCATATAGGTTCATTCTCTAAGACCTTGAGTAGACATTTCAAAACATAAAACCCCATTAACTTCTATTCCCAGCATCTTCAGTATCCAAAAACTGCAGCTAGCTAAACTATAGCAGCTACCAATTTGCTGGTTCCTTTACAGCTTCTAAGACTTTGTCACTCTTGTCCAACTTTTAAAGATGTCACTCTTCCTCTACATTACCACCAGATGTCTTCTTCATTATCATCTTATATTTTCTTGTTCCGCTGGGTAAACTTTTCTTTAACTTTTTCTTACTCTCATCCTTGCACTTACCCATGTAATAGAAAGTCCAGTCAATGTGGTCCACCACACCTAAAGTATTTCTGGCAGCTAAGGGTCTATCCTTCTCACTTCTTCCTGGGAACTTTTGGGCATACTGTATGGTAATTTATCTAGATTTTTCCATTCTTCTTTACGATACCACAGTTATGGGACCCTCAAAATGTATTCCACAATATGGTGAGCTTGGGTACCACACCTGCTTTAGTTCAAGGACCTGAAGCTATGTGGGTGCAGTGATTCTGAGGCAGGCAAGGGACCCCTTTAAGGAGCTACACTTTAATTTTCTTACAACCTCCTATTTCCTCAATAAACACCACTGAGTATTGCATGGTCATGAGCATGACTAATCCAAATTAAGAGCTAGGCCAAATTAAGGATTAGGAAAATCAAGGTGCCTTATCATTCGAACCCTGACAGCAGACACTCATGAGCCATCATGCACATTACATCATTGACGGATCTCACCAACATTGGTGGGTTTAGTCAAATTGGATATAATTTGTATGGCCAAATTTAGTCATTAGATGATTGGTAGAGTCCTCTGTAAAGACAAAACAGAGATCTTTCTATAAGGTTTGGTAAATTAGCTCTTTGTCTTCCAATAAGAGATGCTCATTTGCCCTACAATGATGCCCATTGAAATCAATGCGAAACCATATGATTATCGAATTCTAGGGTTACTCTAGAACGAGAACCAGAATTTAAAGTCTCTACAGCCCATTAATGGGGGTCTCCAATGGAGGAACTCTATCTCGGTTATAGATCTCATAGAAGAAAGTTATCCAAAGCCAAGAGCCTCATTCAGAAGAACGAAGATGAAATGTTCTTTAAAGGCCAATGTCTCCAAATGCCAACCCAATGATATGCGTGCAGTATATTATATCATGTTTGTATTGCACAATAGAGAACTCACATAGAATACCCATAGTAATAGTTATAAAGTCCCCATCTTTGCTCCGGTACTAAGTTACATTGCCGCAGTAATAAGCAGGTGGCATAGATGGAGGACAGGCAAGTTTTTCCCCATCCACCCTACTGTTTTCTTGCCAGTTGTGACAGGGCTGAAATATTTCCTTGCATTACTGCCGCAGTACAAAAAAAAGAAAAGAAAAAGAAAAAGTTGAGCTAATCCTCTTACTCCAGATAGAAGGGAGGGGGGACAGAGATCGTTATCTCCTTCTGTGAGCTCCTGCCCTCTCCTTTCTTCACTGCAAGTTCCTTCTCGCCTAATTGAACATCAGATCTCTCTAGCTCTGGTTCACAGCAATCTAGGGGCCTTGTCAGGGATATAACATCAAAAACAGCGGAAAATAAGAAAAGCAGAAGTTCAGGCGGACGATGACAGTCCACAAAATGTGTGTCACCTGCAAGAAGGGCCTCTGGACATTGTGTTTTATAATTGATAAAAAAATGTTTTGGCCGAGACTTTGTAGTCATTAAATGTGTATTCTCTTGGGTGTTCTTCACTGGTTTGCAATGAAAAAGCGCACATACATATATATCTATATATATCTTGTCTTGTTACAGTTTATAGCTACTGTATCTAAGGCTCTGCCCGCTATTGAACTGAATTGCAACCTTAAGAGGAGGAGTTTGCATGCATTTGCATATCTATCGGTGTACATGTGGATCGTCAAGTGGTTGTTCTTACTTCAGTGAAGGAATGCCTTCATTTATTCAGGGATTTAAGCACACACAATACACAAAAATGTGAGTGTGTTAGTAACAAAAAATGGAGAGAGGGACAAGGAAAGAGTCTGTATACAGAAGTGGATGACCAGAAAGTTCTACTGCATGCAAGGGCCTATCTAAGTTCCACAGTGGCAGCCCATCCTAATTCGGGGCTCTTGCAGAAAAGGGACCCAGATCTGCTTTATCTTGTCCCCTTTGGTATTAGGTGGCAAACATCTACTATAAAGGTGACTCTAGAGAAACTATGTTGGTAGGAAACATGGGGGTGCAGATTTGGCTCAAGGGTCACAGAAAGGGTTGAGGTGGAAACTCAGCACCATAATGTTTGATCTTTACTCTGGGGCTTACTCTCTCCTATGTATTGCAACACAGACAGCTTCTGCAAATTACATGTCTCAAGACTTTCCCAATGGCAGGTGAGATGTCTTCTAAAACCCAAGCAGGTCCAGAGCCCTGGGAATCCCTATGCACTCTACAGTATACCACCAGCTCCTTAAATTCAAAATGGCTGACTGTGGTAGCCACTTCCTGTCCATTTTTTATGGAAATAGCACGTAATGAGAAGAACATTCATGAGCACTGAAAGGTTTTATTTAGTTGGGCAGAGGGGACATAAAAATGTAAATTTTATTCCCAACACAAGAACATGAAGAAAACCAGTAAAAGCTAGGATAAAAATGACAGTCACTTCTACCACATTCTTCTTGACTTTTTGATTGACGCCTTGTTGAAGGATCTTAAGACAATGACCATGATGAAGCAAAATGGAGGCTGAGTTGAGGGCAAAAGAACTTCCTTTCACAGGTGAATAGGAGTGTGATAGGGTCAAGCAGCTCCTGAAAGCAGTCTTATTTTTATCTTTACTTTGGGGCCTCTTGACCTCCTTGTACAACACTCCTGTAGATAATGTATTCTGAAGAGTCAGCATAATGCAGGATATCTTTGGAAACAGAACTGTAAAGTAGAAATTATTGCAGAAAGTCTTTTTCTCACTTCCGAACCAGAAATCATTATGGAGAATTTGCTAATTAGAAAAACCAGGAATTGTACTGAGGACTCGTTAATTACTTCAGAGAGGCTCATCAACGTGCAGCTACAGAGTGTGACCTAATGTGTATGTATTGATAATGGGCTTACATAATTCTGTTGGGTGGTTAAGATGATTTGAAGATCACTGAAAGGGAGTCTGTCAGAGCCATTTACATCATACAACTAAGTGCAGCACCACGAAGGGGTTTGAAGGACACCAGCAAACATACCTTTATTGATGTGCGCCATGGTCTAATTACACGTGAATTAAAGTTTTAATCAACATGCAAATGAAGCTGCAAGTACCTAATAGGTAGTCCTATCATGGCAAGTGCTCAGGATTTCAGCCATATTTCCTGCCCCACATCTCTTCCTCTGTTTTGACTTGCAGATCCTGAGTCTGAGGCCTCATTCACACAATGATGTGCTAAAGATATTTACGGAAGTAAAACTTGCGTCTAACTGCGCTAAAAATTGCATGAATGAACGATAGCAAGTCTTGAACTTGATTATTGTTCATTCATTGAAATTGCCATTCACATGATTGGGAGTTGCAGAAAAAAGTGCTACTGCTCTGAGAGGAGAGAGAGGGAGATTAAAGAAAGCCCTGCGGGCTTCCCTTGATTGCTGAGGCTTCCCTTCATCTCAGCAGGGCTGGAGGGATTCCCTGCAGGGGAATCCCTCTCTTTCCGCAGCAGGGATATCCCTCCATCTCCCCTGCACAAGAACCCTTCCCTCTCCACTATGGAGATATTCCTCCTTCTCCCTTGCAGGAGAACCCCTCTCTCTCTGCTATGGGGAAATTCCTCTTTCTCTCCTGCAGGGGAACCCCTCTCTCCCCATTACGAGGGGAATTCCTCCTTCTCCCTTGCAGGGGAACCGCTCTCTCCCCGCTACGTTCATCTGAAGCTTTTCACAGGAAATCATTGGCTCTATTAGTCATGATTTTTTGACGCATGTAAATTAGCTGCAGCAAAATCGTTCACGTGAAAGAGGCCTGAGCTTAATGAGTCCAGCACTGGATCAGGCTAATTACAGCAATTTCAGCACTGGAATCAGTAATGTCAGAGGGCAAAGGAGCCATCAATTAAAGGAGTTTTCCAGGAATTTGCTATGGATGACCTGTACATGTATCCACGGCAGTCCTGGATCATCTGCCCCATTGTCAGTGCAGTGGGGCAAAATGTCTGCATTGGTGGTCAAAGCTAGAAGTGTAATAGACAGTTTTACACCAATTGAAATCAATGGGAATAAAGCTTTCCATTACACTTTTGGCTCCTCATTGCCACCAGAACCAGAAGTGTAGTAGATGGCATCACTCCCATTGATTTCAATGTGAGTGAAGCCGTCTATTACACTTCTGGATCTGACCACCATTGCAGAGATCTGGCTCCCCCACACTGTCAGAGGGCTGGAGGATCAGCTTGTTGGCGGGAATCCCAAGCGACAGACCCCCACGATCAACTATTGATAAACTATCACGAGGAGATGTCATCAATAGAAAACCCCTTTAAAATGGAGAGAAAGGCAAGTAGCAGAGATTATGGCAGATGGTCTTAGCACTTTCCGTGATGGGGACCAACCACTGGGTACTGGCAGCCTTATTTGCACATTGATTAAAACGTTGATTTATGTCTAATTAGACCATAGTGCGCATCAATAAAAGTATATTTGCCAATGTCTTTCATAGCCCTCTCTAGTGCTGAAATTAGTTGCATGGTATAAATGGCTCTGACAGATTCCCTTTAAAGAGATTCCCTTTAAAGTAAGAAGTCCAAGTGTGAATTTTTTTTAAATGGTCACAAATGCATTAAAATAAAATTAAACTAAAAGTAGCAGTACTGACCCACAGCTCCCACGGTCCTCCTGGTTTTTGCCTACGAACGGCTACCCCAGACCAATGAAGGCAATCAGAGGCCACGGTAGTGATGTGCTGTTCTCTTGGCATCACTGCTCAGATGATGGGAGCCATGATGCCAAGTGAATGGCAAATGACGGCTGTAGCCTCTAATTGGCTGCAGCAGTCAGGTGGTAGCGTTCAAAAACAAAGACCAGGAGGACTGCAGGAACTGCAGCGCTGGATCACCGGGGAAAAGGAGGGGTGATACTGCTCCTATTATTAATTTAACACATTTTCAGCTATTTTGTAAAAAAAAATGTCACCCTTTTACAAATCCTTTAATCACAGTATAAATGAAACGTTCTACAAATTTCTGATATACTTTATATATCAATGCCTGAAAATTCCCAAGATATTAGTTTGTATGCAGTGAATGAGAACACTCTTGTTTCTATTCATATCCAGTTCTGCTCTCGGCAGTGAATACAGTTGTATCCAATCTAGATAATGCTCTGTGAGCTAAACAGCCTACAGACTGATACATTGTAGCAAACAAGATATTTGTGCAGCTGTCGCTGATGTGTTTAGCTCAAAGAGCATTGTCCAGACTGGATACAATTGTATCCATTTCTTGGCGGAGAGCGGGACTAGCTATGTACATTTCACTGCCTCTCACTAAGAACAAGAATGTTCTCTTTCTTTGACAGCAAGCAGAGATTTTGAAGATGGTTAGAAACCAAAACACAAAGAATATGAGATTATTGTAGAAGTTTTCAGTTACACATTGATTATGCCTTCTTTACATGAAGCTAGAAGTACTTTTTAAGTGATACATAAACTGGGGCCAAGAGCTTGGCAGCAGGGGCGTAACTATAGAGGGTGCAGGGGATGCGGTTGCACCCGGGCCCAGGAGCCTTAGGGGGCCCATAAGGCCTCTCTTCTCCATATAGGGAGCCCAGTACTATGAATAAAGCATTATAGTTGGGGGCCCTGTTACAGGTTTTGCATTGGGGCCCAGAAGCTTCAAGTTATGTCTCTTAGCAGCATGGTTTAGGTATGGGTACGGGTACAGATACAGATAGAGGGGGGGCCCCAGCTCACGTTTTGCATCAGGGCTCCTGAGCCTTTAGTTACGCCCCTGCTTGGCAGGACATATTTTTGCCAACAAATTGCAATATAAAAGGCCATTATGCTACGATGGAGCAAAAAGAGAGGAGGACTGAGCAGCTATAAATTGAAAACTCAGCATCAGCCATCACAAACATTGCTTTTCAAGTTAAAGTTTTATAGAAAACCTGTAGATAATGTAGATTACATTTTGCAGTTTCAGTCCTCTTCCTTATGCCTCCTTAGTCTTGCTTTCATCTCGTCTTGTCGGCTTCTCCATGCTGCAATAATATCATCATCATCCATTTCTTCTGTTTCTTTTTTGGTCTTTCTATTCCTTGCCCATTGCCTACCATAGCTGTCACCTTCTAAGGGGTCACTTTTGTCTTCTTCATCATTCTTATTAAACCTCCCAGCAAATTTTCTTTTGGAGCCTAAGTCGATTGTATCTGAGATATCAGAATCTTCATGATCTTCTAAGTTACTTCTGGATTGTGTACTCCTTGGTAAATCAATATCTTCTAACCCATTTTCTTTTTGTGAGTTGGTACTGAGGTAGGGTTCAGAGTCATGGGATTCATAGACCTTAGCATGCCGGAGATTATCTGAATCTTCTTCAGAAGACATAGAAAATTGTGATGTGGCTCTGGTTGTGTCTCTGTAGCTCTGATATGATGAAGAACCCTCTTTTTCCCATTCTGATGACTTCCTGGAGTATCCGTTGACTTGAGAGTCCAGATCTCGTCCATATTCTGACTTTTTTGACCTTTCATAAGATTTTTCTTTATGAGATACCGAGGCTATTTCTGTGCTCACACCACTGAGCCATTTACTTACATTTGTTTCCAAACTTGTAGAGTTGGCACTCGAAAAATGATCGAGATTATCTAGGTAGGACGTCTTTTCAGATTTTTTCCATTCTTGGTTTGAAGACAACTTAGAACTTTGGAATTTTGAGCTTAGAGCACTTTCTTTCTCTTCCTCTTCATCCTCTTCTGTACCTTTCGCCTTTTTCTTTTTGTACAGGTAGCTTCGTTTGTTATCAGTGACAACTTTTTCCTTTCGATACTGGGTCAATTTTTCAGTCAACTCTTCTCTTATTTCATGTTCTTTCTGGTTGAGCTTTTTTAGATCCACTTCATCCATATAAAGTCCATAGAGTGGGACACTTGTTTGATTAATTTTTCTTTTAGCACTCGGTATATTCGTAGTTGAATTTGCAGATGAATTATAAGACAATACAGAGTCTGGGCCTTTAAGCTCACGGTGCTGAAATCCAGAACCCGAAAGACATGAACCTCCTGCTGCACCAAGCATGGAAGATCTTTCGTCATCAGCTCTTCTTCCAAGATCTCCTGAGGCCATACTCATTGCTGAAGAAGCACGGGACATCATCATGATCTCATTCTGTTTTTGAGCAATGGTTTCATTCACCACATTGGCTATCCAATTCTGAATACCTGCTATGGAAATAGTATCTGCCCCAGGTGGTAAATTTGGTGGGAGTACTGTAGGAACTTGTGCTTGGCTAGCAGCACTTTTAGCCTGAGACTGGCGGGATCTGTTGCTCTGCATGCTCAACACTGAGGCTGCATCATTACTACCAGTAGATGAAGGAGCAATCTGGAAAAGAGCAGATAGTGGGATGCTACCATTTATTGAACTTTCATTATCCCAGCTGCACATAGATTGACTTTCTTCTAAGTTCTGCTTAGAACGTTCTAAAATCTCGGCCCTCCTTTGTTTGCGTTTGATACTTGCAGTGTCTTCTCCTTTTGCCAGTTCCACAATTTCCTCCTTATTTTCATTGCCTACTTTCTTCTGATGCTTCATCTTCCAGGCCTGGTATGCTGATATGTTTACATCAGATTGACTAATTTGGTCTTCATCTTTTTTCTCGCCATTGTCCTCCTTGTTTTGGGCATCTGATGCTTCAGAGTCTTTCTTGTGAAACCCAAACTGAATTCTTTTAATTTTCCACCTTTCCAGAGCAGTCAGCTTATTTTTGTTCTTTTTGCAAAAGTTGAATAAAGAACTTGCTTCCGAGCAGAGACTTTCTTCATCGATGTCTTTTTCCAATTTTTTATCCTTCTCATCGCTCTTTGTTATGGCTTCCTTCTCAATTTCCATAAGACGCTGGTTCCACATATCCCAGGTACTGTCAGTTGATACAGAGTCAGTACGTTCCCTGTTCATTCGGCTCATTCGACTTGCTTCAAATTGTTGCTTCAACATCCGAATTTCCTGGGAGGTGACACTTTCCACATCACTAATTTCACTTGGTGAATAACATCTCTCACTCATCACAGCACTTCCTTCATCTCCAGGGTCAAGTGTATGATATTTAGCATTTTCCTTCTGCCAGTTATAAATCATCTGTCTTAGGTGATCTTCACTCACTTCTCCTTCTTCTGGAGGTCTTACACTTTGCCCATTTTCTTTAGTTGGCATTTCCCTTGGTGGAAGCCCTTGTTTTTTCCTCCATTCTTCATAGATCTTCTCCTCCTCATCTTCATCAATGAGTGTTGGCTGCTTGGACACCACACTTGATTTTCCCGCCATGCTCATGGTACTTCCCATAATGCTAGTCGTATCCTCTTCCTCAACAGTAATGGAGTGAACTTTAGCTCCCATAATGCTCTCTCTATCTGATCCTTCCATGACTATAGAGTGGGTCTTGGCTTCTATGACTGAGCCTTGACTATTGGTATCACCATCGTCTCCTCCATCAGAATATTCACGTTCTTCCAGCAATTTCTCATTAAGCTCTCGAAGCTGCATTATAAAACCATCATTAGGGTAGATGGCCCTTTTTTTGCGTAAGGTCATCAGGGCTTCGAGGATAGTCATGTGATGGAAAATCATCAAATAAGCTGCGACCAGGATGGCAGCCCTACTCATCCCCATCTCACTGTTCACCAAAACTTTACCTAAGAAGAGAGAATAGCAAAAGTTATTATTTTGTGACTACATTTTAGTTTGTGATCATCATGTTGATTATAAGACCAGCATAAATCTATACCTTAGATAGAGGGATGTACGGTAGCTATAGAAGGTGGAAAGGTGGCAGTTTATCTAGGCACTGCCCAAAGTCCGTCTACCACATTAAAACACCAGCATTATAAATGGCACGTGATAAATGGGGACCATGTTGCAGATTTTACATTGAGGCCTAAAAGCTTCAAGTTATGCCTCTACATAAACATCTATGATGACCTCTTACCCTGAGGGTATAGACACATCAGACTGATGTTAGAAGATCCCATCAATGATCTATGGTTCCAGTGAGACTGGCCAAACCCTTTGGTCAAACTCAGGGGGAAGAGGGCTTTAGAATTGCTATACTGAATATTCATGGGCGTTCCACTTGTTAAACCCCGTATGAGATACAGCAATAAGACTGGAGATGTTTAACACCTTCTCCCACTCCCTCTTTCTCCATAGGGACTAATATGAACGTTCTGCTAGACCAAGATGGAGAACTATACTTATCTTTTCACTGTGAGAATTGTTTTCATCCAGAGGTGTACATACTTTTGCAGTATGTTCTATACATCATTAAATATTGACCATAGCCACACTTGATCTTTAGAAAGTCTTTAATGCAGGGATTAAGAATTTCTGACAGGATATATCAGCTCGGGGGTCCTTCATTGTCCATAATGTCCTAAACTCACAAGGCTCTGCTGCTGCCGCTGCTCCGTAGCACAAGGACAATGCTATTTTTGAACGCTCTAGTGGACGTGGGTCAGGTCTCTGACAGGAAATGATTTATATTCTTGGATGGTGAAAACAGAAAGATAATACTAGAAAAAAATTACGACGACCAATAGACAAATGTCGCTTATTACATTGACGGAAAACGGTGCCAAAGTCTAGTGTCATATATAGTATCTGATTTTAATGAGACGTTATGCTTTTTGCAGTTTTCTGTAGCGAGTTTTTCTAATAGAAATGTTTTTTAAAATTCTATTTATTTAGAAATTGAACTTACTTTGTGAAGAAGGGAAAGGGAGACATGATAGAAAACTATGTATTTGCTAGGCTGCTTTTAGACCTGTATTAAGGCTCAGTTCAGGGTTTCCGTTTCCAGAAAAATAGCGCAGTCTGCGGTATTATTTTTCTGTCCAAAAAAAATAAAAAATCACAACGGAATGGAAAGAAATAGAAGCCTCTCCATTTGCTTTCCATTTTTTCAAAAACCCCAATGAAATCAATGGGGGGAAAAACATTGTTTAACAGCGCTAGCTGCTGCTAAACCCCCTCCCCCTCTCTTCTTTGGTCAGTTTCTATAGACTCCCATAGGAGTAGATGTGATTTTTTAATTTTATTTTATATAGCTTTATACAATTAAAGGCTAAATCATACCCCTCGCAGGGGGTCCTTAGAGATATAATAGGCGTGATTTTTTGATGCTCCTACTTTGCGTCAAAATGACGCTTGTGGGAAGGAGGCCTAAGTTATATAAGTAAGGTTCAGGAGGGATGAAAACTAAACACTGGAACAGCGGAGGCCAATCTGACATTAGTTGTTTAGACATTTACTGATCACCGTAATAAATTCAGTCTATGAATAGGCAGCTAATAAAATTTCCACTTTAATGCATTTAAATAATTTGCTAGCTCTAGCTGCAGCAGCTTGATGCTCTATCTATCTATCTATCTATCTATCTATCTATCTATCTATCTATCTATCTATCTATCTAATATCTATCTATCTATCTATCTATCTATCTAATATCTATCTATCTATCCCATATCTATCTATCTATCTATCTATCTATCTAATATCTATCTATCCCACATATGTCAAACACAAGGCCCGCGGGCCGAATCCGGCCCGCTGCCTCGTTTCATGTGGCCCGCGGCGTGCCGACGCTGCTCACCACTAAGCAATTAGCAGCTGGGGTGCTGCAGCTCCCCGCTGGCATATTAATATTTTCCACATCACTTCTGCCCTATTCAGCTATTCCAGCGACCTGATTGGTTGTTTGGGTTGGCTGATTCACCAATCAGGTTGCTGGAACTGCTGAATAGGGCAGAAGTGCTGTGGAAAATGTTAATATGCGAGCGGAGGGGAAGCAGCGCAGACAGCAAGGAGGTGGTAAGCATGTGGTTTAGGGGGGCTAATGGTGGCTGCTGCTGGGGGGGGTTAATGGTTGCTGCTGGGGGGGGGGGTTGATGGTTGCTGCTGGGGGAGGGTTAATGGTTGCTGCTGGGGGGGGGGTTAATGGTTGCTGCTGGGGGGGGTTAATGGTTGCTGCTGGGGGGGGGGTTAATGGTTGCTGCTGAGGGGGGGGGGTTAATGGTTGCTGCTGGGGGGGGTTAATGGTTGCTGCTGGGGGGGGGTTAATGGTTGCTGCTGGGGGGGGTTAATGGTTGCTGCTGGGGGGGGGGTAATGGTTGCTGCTGAGGGGGGGGGGTTAATGGTTGCTGCTGGGGGGGGGGGGGGTTAATGGTTGCTGCTGGGGGGGGTTAATGGTTGCTGGGGGGGGTTAATGGTTGCTGCTGGGGGGGGTGTTAATGTTTGCTGCTGGGGGGGGGGTTAATGTTTGCTGCTGGGGGGGTTAATGGTTGCTGCTGGGGGGGGTTAATGGTTGCTGCTGGGGGGGGGTTAATGGTTGCTGCTGGGGGGGGTAATGGTTGCTGCTGGGGGGGGGGTAATGGTTGCTGCTGGGGGGGGGGGTTAATGGTTGCTGCTGGGGGGGGGGTTAATGGTTGCTGCTGGGGGGGTTAATGATTGCTGCTGGGGGGGGTTAATGGTTGCTGCTGGGGGGGTTAATGGTTGCTGCTGGGGGGAGGTTAATGGTTGCTGCTGGGGGGGGGGTTAATGGTTGCTGCTGGGGGGGGGTTAATGGTTGCTGCTGAGGGGGGGGGGTTAATGGTTGCTGCTGGGGGGGGGTTAATGGTTGCTGCTGGGGGGGGTTAATGGTTGCTGCTGCTGGGGGGGGGTTAATGGTTGCTGCTGCTGGGGGGGTTAATGGTTGCTGCTGGGGGGGTAAATGGTTGCTGCTGGGGGGGGGGGGGGTTAATGGTGGCTGCTGAGAGGAGGGGGGTTAATGGTGGCTGCTGAGGGGAGGGGTGTAATGGTGGCTGCTGAGAGGAGGGGGGTTAATGGTGGCTGCTGAGAGGGGGGGTTAATGGTGGCTGCTGAGAGGGGGGGTTAATGGTGGCTGCTGAGAGGGGGGGGTTAATGGTGGCTGCTGAGAGGGGGGGGGTTAATGGTGGCTGCTGAGAGGGGGGGGTTAATGGTGGCTGCTGAGAGGGGGGGGGAGCTAATGGTGGCTGCTGAGAGGGGGGGTTAATGGTGGCTGCTGAGAGGGGGGGTTAATGGTGGCTGCTGAGAGGGGGGGTTAATGGTGGCTGCTGAGAGGGGGGGGGTTAATGGTGGCTGCTGAGAGGGGGGGGGGGGTTAATGGTGGCTTCTGAGAGGGGGGGGGTTAATGGTGGCTGCTGAGAGGGGGGGAGT
This sequence comes from Eleutherodactylus coqui, assembly GCF_035609145.1. Classification (NCBI taxonomy): domain Eukaryota; kingdom Metazoa; phylum Chordata; class Amphibia; order Anura; family Eleutherodactylidae; genus Eleutherodactylus; species Eleutherodactylus coqui. The sequence continues at coordinate 47,483,704 of NC_089840.1, forward strand.
TAATGGTGGCTGCTGAGAGGGGAGGGGTTAATGGTGGCTGCTGAGAGGGGGGGGAGTTAATGGTGGCTGCTGAGAGGGGAGGGGTTAATGGTGGCTGCTGAGAGGGGGGTTAATGGTCGCTACTGGGGGGGGGTCAATGGTGGCTGCTGGGGGGTACAATGGTGGCTGCTGGGGGGTAATGTTACTACTGGGGCCACTGTGGGGGTCAGTATTAGGGCTCGTTCACATGGGTATTTCAGTTGCGCAAATACACAGCGTATTTGTGCTATCAAAAATCGCTTATGCCTGCCTATTTGGGCACGCCAAAAAGAACGTAGATGGGCCCCCTGAGATAGTGCGCAAATATGCAGTGAATACATCGGTTTCCTGCGCATTCACCACGTATTTGCGCGGCCAAGTCACTTCAATGGCCTATTGGGGTGCGCAGTATGTAACAGAATGATGTGTGACAATATACATCATGTGAATGAACTCACTGAAATCAGGGGCTTCCATTCACTGCATATTATGTACGCAAATACGCTTGTGTGAACAACCCCTAACCGTACTGTTTTACAATCGGCCCTTTGAAGGCAACCATAAGCCTGATGTGGCCCTTGGTGAAAATGAGTTTGACACCCCTGATCTATCCCATATCTATCTATCTTTCTTTCTATCTCTCTATCTCATATCTCTCTTCTATCTATCTCATATCTATCTATCTATCTATCTATCTATCTATCTATCTATCTATCTATCTATCTATCTATCTATATCTCTCTCATATCTCTCTGTCTATCTCATATCTATTCATCTATCTATTTCATATCTATCTCATATCTATCTATCTATCTATCTATCTATATATCTCACATCTATCTATCTATCTCATATCTATCTTTCTTTCTATCGCTCTATCTCATATCTCTCTTCTATCTATTTATCTATATCTTTCTCATATCTATCTCATATCTATCTATCTATATATCTCACATCTATCTATCTATCTATCTATCTATCTATCTATCTATCTATCTATCTATCCATCTATCTATCTCATATCTATCTATCTTTCTTTCTATCGCTCTATCTCATATCTCTCTGTCTATCTTATATCTATTTATCTATCTATTTCATAGCTATCGTGTTTTCCCAAAAATAAGACCCTGTCTTATATTAATTTTTGCCCCAAAAGTGGCATAGGGTCTTATTTTCAAGGGGGAGTCTTTACTCACCTAGCAGGTTCCTGCTACTGGTCTCCGGCGCTCTGGCAGGCTTCCCTACACTTGTCAGCACTGACAGATGATCTCATGCTTTAATACCCCACCTCCAGCAAGAGATCGTTCTGATTGGTTCACGTGCACCACCTCAGCCGATCAGATCCAGCGCTCGATGAACCAATCACAGCCATTCATTCATTGTTTTTTTCATGTAGTGTAGCTTAGGCTTATTATCAGGGTAGGTCTTATTTTTGGGGATCTATCTATTTATCTCATATCTATCTATTTATCTATCTCATATCTATTTATCTATCTCATATTTATTTATCTATCTATCTCATATCTATCTATCTCATATCTATCTATCCCATATCTATCTATCTATCTATCTATCTCATATCTATTTATCTCATATCTATCTATCCATCTATCTATCTCATATCTATTTATCTATCTATCTCATATATATTTATCTATCTATCTATCTCATAGCTATCTATCTATCTCATATTTATTTATCTATCTCATATCTATCTATCTATCTATCTATCTATCTATCTATCTATCTATCTATCTCATATCTATCTATCTATCTATCTATCTATCTATCTCATATCTATCTATCAATCTATATCATATCTATCTATCTATCAATCTATCTATCTATCTATCTCCTATTTATCTATCAATCTATCTATATATCTATCTCCTATCTATCTATCTATCTATCTATCTATCTCCTATCTATCTATCTATCTATCTATCTATCTATCTATCTATCTATCTATCTATCTATCTATCTATCTCCTATCTATCTATCTATATCATATCTATCTATCAGTCTTTTATTTTTCTATTATCCATCTGTCTTATTTCAGCAGATAGAACGTTTTTCCACTGCAGGCATAATTTCGGTGTGTTGTCGGGGTGAGGGAGTGTAATTTGTGTACGTATGTGCTGAGAAGCATAATACAGCCATTAATCCAAACTATTTGTGGAAAACCAAAACCAGCATCTGACTGTCAATTGTATTATTATACTCTACTTATATTTTATGCTTTGTTTTTGTAACTCTTAAAATAACGCTAAAGCCCTGATGATTCATCATGGAGTCAGGTCTGTCGTGGCAGCAGCTTATTTTTATCCCTTATCCGGCCTGTGGGGCCCTATAACTGGGAAGGGGCTGATGTCCACTTTGTGGTGGAGAGTACTGAATGGCAAAATTGTTTCACTGCTGTTAGAAACGGCCATTTAGCATCGAGACGTACAATTAAAGGGGAACTAAAATGATGGAAAATATGAGCATTATCTGTGTGTTTTCAGGACTTATACAATAAGGATGGAGGATTTTGCCCTGCTTGGCATATCTTGTACTTGTCTTGAGTTAGTTAGTGTCTCATACTCCAGTCACATCCAAAGCTGCAGTGCATTGTTGATGAGTATAGATTATTCATATTCTGTAAATTGCAGTAAATTAAAAGAAAGAAACTTACAAACATTTGTTCAGACAACATAGTGTAGTACTATTAACCCTTAAAGGTGATGTGTAGTACTATTAACCCTTAAAGGTGATGTGCAGTACTATTAACCCTTAAAGGTGATGTGTAGAGCAGCGTGCATTTCACCTATTCAGAGTAATTGTTAGACTTTCCTATACTCGGGACAAATATTTAGCATCTAAATAGATCTTCATGCAGAGTGTCTTTTTGGCACCCCCACCCTCCTAGGCACCTGCCACATGGGGTCAGTGCTCTTCACTGTTGTATGAGGAGTTATGTGCAAATCTAAGGCTATAACTTTTTCAATAAACATCATAAGTATAATGAGATATTAATGCAAATGTATCAAGATGGCACTTACGTTTTCACAGCCTTTTAGGCATGCTTACACCACCTAATAGCCTTTGCGCAATTGTTGCAAGTTGTTTAGCCACTCGCATTGCATTTTTCAAAACGGTTGTATATGTTGCAGAGTGGGATTTAAAACAACCCACACCTTCCATAATTGTGGACGCAAATGTCAGGCAACATTTGATTGGTTTAGGGCCCATGCACTTCAGCGTACGCAATTATGGTCCGTGGGAAAAGGCACTGTTTTTACTGCATGTGTATCTGTGTGTAGCATGCATTTTTCATGCATGTTTTTTCCATCCCTGCTGCAACTATATTTCATGCATGCAAAAAAGAAAAAAAATGAAGGCCCAATTGATGTCACTTTTTCCCACTGTATTCTGGCAATATATATATATATATATATATATATATATATATATATATATATATATATATATATATATATATATATATATATATATATATATACTGAGAATATGAATGGAGCTGCGTATTTGCTGTGTTTTTACATAATTTTGGTTCCTAAATATGGCCGAAAATAGAACATGCTTTATTTTTTTTTCTACTCCTGCCCCTAGCCCCAGTGTTTATGTATATGTGTAAAATATGTTGATTCTAGACTGCAAGGCCAGAGATCAATGAGTGTGCAGTAGAGATGAGCGCGTATACTCGCTAAGACACATTACTCGAGCGAATAGTGCCTTAGCCGAGTATCTTCCCGCTTGTCTCTAAAGATTCGGGGGCCAGCGCGGGTGACAGGCGAGTTGTGGCGGGGAGCGGGGGGGAACAGGGGGGGAGAGAGGGAGAGAGAGATCTCCCCTCCGTTCTTCCCTGCTCTCCCCCGCCGGCCCCCGAATCTTTAGAGACGAGCGGGGAGATACTCGGCTAAGGCACTACTCGCTCGAGTAATGTGCCTTAGCGAGTATACTCACTCATCTCTAGTGTGCAGTAGTTCTGGTGACTACATGTCCCATGATGCCTTGCCCAGGCATCACTTAGGAAATATGGCAAGATCACATCTATCAGAAGCTATAATCATATAGGCCATTCCAAATTGTGAGTAGGAGGATGGAGAGCCTAAGATGCATGTCTAAGGGTACATTCACATGGGCGACTTTCTCGCAAGTTTTGTGTGTTGCGAGACGCACAAAACTCGCACTGAATTAGACACCATTGTTTTCAATATTTGCATGTGTGATTTTGTCTCCTGCTGCAAGCTAGAGAGATCGCAGCATGTTCTATTTTACTGCAAGTCCACTGAAATCTTGCCCATTGTTTTCAATGGGTGAGAAAACTAACCGCATGGCACTTGCATGTACTGCGCTATGTACAGCAGCATGCAGCATGTCACAAGCGGTAAGCAAACTTCAGCTGGTTTTCGTTAGAGTAATAATAAATCCTCAAACATGAGTGGGACATAAACTAGTAACAACATACAGTATCTGATTATTACCCCTGTAGGTCAGTAATGCTTCATCCAGGAACTCAGCAGCCGGTCGGAAGAATTTGGAGATGTCACAGTCTGGAAAGTCGTCGACCTCCACACCCATATATTGAATTTCCATACCAGTGTAAAAATTGGGCCCTGTAAAGACGGTGGTGTTGTGTCCGGCATTTAAGATGTGGGTGATACCCATTCGCTTCAGTCGTCCTTTGTTGACTGCCACACTCCTGAAATAAATCAGTAAGTCCTGTTTCTGTCAGTCTTGCAAGAATACAAATCCTCCTGCAATAACATTTATATAAGACCCCAAATATGTAGATCACTTCTTTCCAGAATTACCCCTTCCTGGTTATAGAATACCACAATTAGTAATGTAAGAGCTGATACTTTATCATGTAATATTATCTGTAGCTGGGCCTGCCGCCTCTTGATCATCGCTACTGATAACATCCCTGCACTGGAGGATCCTCGTCATTATTATTGCAGGCAATGTGCTGGACAGAGGTTGCTGCAATGTGTTATGAGATCATTACCGGCTGAGGGACCTGCAGCCTCTCACACTGGATACATCTAAGAGCCGAGCGGCTCCACATTGTGTGACTGACATATGGAACTGGACAATGTGTGCAGATGCGAGAAAGACATCACACATATCTATCTCAGTTCTATCTATTTATGTAATAGCTATCTATCTCATAACTATATATCTTTCTATATCATATCTATCTATCCCATAACTATCTATCTCATATCTATGTAATATCTTTCTATCTATCTCATATCTATCTAATATCTTTCTATCTATCTCATATCTTTCTTTCTATCTATCTATCTATCTATCTATCTATCTATCTATCTATCTATCTATCTATCTATCTATCTCATATCTATCTATCTATCCAATATCTATCCATCTCATATCTATCTATCTCATATCTATCTAATATCTTTCTATCTATCTCATATCTATTTATCTATCTCATATCTATCTATCTGTCAGTCTTTATTTTTTTATTATCTATCTTATTTCGGCAGATCTCTTATCTATCTATGTATCTATCTATCTATCTCATATCTATCCATCTATCTATCTCATATCTATCTATCTATCTATCTATCTATCTATCTATCTATCATTCTCATATCTATCTATCTATGTATCTATATATCTATCTATCTATCTCATATCTATCTATCTATCTATCATTCTCATATCTATCTATCTATCTATCTATCTATGTATCTATATATCTATCTATCTATCTCATATCTATCTGTCAGTCTTTTATTTTTCTATTATCTATCTTATTTCGGCAGATCTTTTATCTATCTCATATCTATCTGTCGTGACACGCTGGCCGCAATCTGGAGGTGGAGCCAGGGTGATATCATGACTTCAGCCTCACCCGAGGTGACCGTGTCTTTGGGCCATCCGCCCTGTTATTTGGCACCGGGAGCTCATAAATACCTTCTTCCTGTCACTGCATAAGACTGCTATGGTTTCATATTCCCTCATTGGGACTCAGTGTATAAATATGCCCATCTTCACAACCCTGCTATAACATCTCCAGTGGTGTATGGACTGATTGGCAGCAGAGAAGTGTTTCCTCAGCAAATCAGCCATAATAGAAGTGTATTTATTACGGGCCCGCCTCTACATGGGCGCCGACTATTGTCCTGTCTGAGGTGTTTGGCGCGTTAGTGAACACCTGTCAACTAAGTACCTGTGGCTGTTTATTCTGTGTGGGGCTTATTCACTTAACAGTGAGGTGATCAATTAGTGAAACAGGTTGCCACAGGAGGTGGTGATGAGTTCTCCTTCGAGGGAAGTCTTCAAACAAAGGCTGGATTTAGTGATCTTTGCACTGCCATTTTCCATTAGCTACAAACTATATACTGAAGACTCACTTTTCAGCAATGAAGACATTAGGCCAGACTTCATCGACCTCATTGAGTGGAGATTCCATATGGTCCTTCAAGAGTTCTCTCTGTAGATCCATGACACATGGGGTGTTGAACAAGCTCCTGTCATCTATCTTCTCCTTGACTCGGTTATATAGGTCCTCCACAAAAAGCTGCTCGGCTGACTCCAGAAGTTCTGGATTCATGGGGTCCAGCTTCACCTCTTTGGTCTTCAGTTCTAGAATAGAGATAAATAATGCCAGATATTTTTCTTTCTATCTCAAGTGAAGACATAAGATGTGCTGCTAAAGTTATAGCCAATCTCAGAAAGTCCTGCTGACTCCCTTCTGAACTTTGGTATAAGTAATCACACCCCTTGTCCGGGTGTAAAATACTGATGGCCTATTCCTCAGGAAAAGTTATCATTAGTAGATTGGCAGGGGTCAATTGGCTGTTGTTTGCCCAGCCGATGTGCTTGTGCACTGAGCTGATTTCTGCAGGAAATAGACAGCTCCGATCTTACTGTAGTGGCCAGGTTTGGTATTGCAGCCTGTGTTTCATTCATTTAAATGGGAACTTGGCCTGCAATACCAAGCTTGTCCACTAAAGTAAGAATGGAGCTACTTGCTTCCTGCAGAATTCAGTTCAGTCCATGACTGCACCAGCTAGGCTAAGAGCAGATCAGCAAGGGGCCCAGGCACCGGTGATGACTTATCCTGAGGACTGGCCTAAAATAAATATGTGCAAGTGGTCTTCGTGTTGCAGGAGTCAATTAGCACTCTCTACTGCAGGAGCCAAACGGCAATCGTTAGGAGGTGCGCACCAAACAAACACATAGTTATTGGTTAGTAGTTTACATCAAACTATAATTAAGCGACTACTTTTAGGGGAGCTGAAACAAACAGACTACTGAACAAATTCTTGCTTGTCACCCTGTTGGTGACCATATTTACACATAACAACTGTCTCTTACAATCACTCTATCAACTGACTAGTCAGACAATAGTTGTCCCGTGTAAAGCTACCTTTACATTGGCTATGCTCCTATGCATGGTCCTGTATAAATAAAGGCAAACCCTACATGTGATTACCTCCATCTATTGTAAGTGTAGTTCCCCTTTAATTATGACCTGGCCATATTACAGATGTCCTAATATAAAGGAGGCCTGTCCTGTTTTGGAATTATCTGAAAGTTGTCCCTCCTGCTCTGATCTTGGATATAGAAATGATCTCTGTAGAATTTCTTTTTGGCAAAGACAACTAGAAACCATTAAAAAAAAGCAAAACGTTGGACGATTAATGAGCGGATTAAATATTATTTCCTGGAAAATGGCCCAAAAAACACATTTAGATGGAGAATAAAATCATAAAAGTGATTAGAAAATGAAACATATGAAAAATTATAAGGGTAGTTTTAGAAGATTGTTAAAAACGAAGCTCCGCCTCTGCAGCATATTTTTTTATCAGTGAGCAATATCCCAAATCTTCGTATTCATTACTTTTCGCTGGTGTCTATCACTTACTTCTTCATTTTTTTTCATTCTGTGCAGTCTAGAGAAAAAAATCTTGCGGTCTCAAAATGCTCAAGATGATACCGTCGTTACATGGAAACAGTCAACAAACTTTTTTTTGGAATCCATTAACAAGATACTGTTGCTGCCTGGAAGCCATCAATGAAATTGTACTGCTAAGGTCCTGTTCACACTGTTCATCCGCTTTGTAGATATCAATGGAAATCCTCAGCAGAAGGGCTCCTTCACACGGATATATGTGGTTTCGCGCTAAGCAGCGCGTGCTTGCGCCGCGAACGAGGCACTTTTGGGCGTGTGTCTGCGTATTCTACTGTACTTTTTTGCGCACCCAGGGCCTGTTCATATGTGTGCGCAACACCCTTCTGCCCTGATTTAAGAGCCGATTTTGCCTAATCGGGTCCAGATGTACTCTTTTCACTGTGGTTTTGCACTGTTTTTCGCCCATCCCCTTGCGTATTGCGTTCACATTTGCGCACCCCAATAGACTTTTAGGGATTCCTTTGTTACGCAAATGCACACAAAATGGAGCATGCTCTACTTTTATGCGCAAGAGGAATGCCTGCGCAAAAAAATAAAATGTGACTAAACCTATTGAAATCAATGGGTTTTATTCTCTGCGTTTCGAGCGTAAATGTTATGCGCGCTAATGGGCCCGTGTGAAGGAGCCTGAAGTCTGCGTGTTTTCAGCGTGGATGTCTGTCGTTGGTTTGAATTTGTAGCAGACACGGATCCACATGTGGATTTCGCCCAGTTCAGTTTGGCCAACGCACATACAAATTGTCCAACGCAGTCAGGGCAAAAACACATTGCCGTAGATGCAGCTACGCTCGGTGTGCAGTTGCGCCTGAACAAGGGAAATTTCTTCTCCCTCGCTGGCTTTTCAAACTCGGTGCCGGAGCGCAGGAGTTTCAAAATACCCGCAGGAAGATAGGTGCCGCCCGATCTTCCCGGCACAAAGTATTCGCTGCATGCGGGGTAGGTAGGGCATGACCTATCTTTTCTAGGCCATGGTATTTACGGGCGAGGAATCCCAAAAGTGAAAGTAAAACCACTGAAATCCTACTGAAATCAGGGGTTTCGTCCCGTTACCGTTATATGGCCGTGATGATCATGGCTGTATAAGGGGAGAAAAACACGCCGATGTATATAAGCCAATGAGAAGTGGATTTGAAATATGTTGTGGCAAAGATCAAGTCACATATGTATCTTCCATTCTCTCACCCATTCAGACGGCCAGGGCTGTGGCATCTATACACAGCAGCCCGGAATACCGTAGGCTGGGGGGAGAGAGTTCAGCTCTGCTAAACTCCCTTCCCCTCTGCCCCCCTTGCCGGCTGCCGGGTGGGAGCTTAGCAGAGTTAGTCGTGCTAAGCTCTCTTCCCCTCCCTCCCCAGCCTATGGGAGTCTTTCGGACTGATATCGCCTCGCCCTTGTGAATATATCCAAAGGGGAATATGTATCATCCTTTTTTGGCTTAAAAAAGTTGCAAAATTTTGTGTAAAAATTTTGTGACATTTTAAGAAGGGGGCGTGGCTTGCCAGAAGTTGACATGGGCATCCTGGACCCACATATTAATTTAGAATCTGTGCCAGGAATCTACTCCAGATCCTAGCTGGCATAGCTTTCTGTGTAGATGCACGGAGCAGTTGAGATAACCTAATATATTACATGCACCATGCTCCGAGGGGCGTATGAAACACCGGTCTTAATAAATCTCCCCCAAAGTGTCTGGCAGGACGGTTGTTGAATGGAATGAACATATGGCAACTTTAGGGTAGCGTTGGGCTTCATGCTATTGTTCTTCCATCTATAGCTCCGGGTGTCTTGTAGTCTGGTAAATGCTAACTTTAGGACCATAATGCCCAGGATACCAGAAGATCTAAATATTCTCGTATTTTATCATTTTTTTAATATTCTCCCAACTTTACCCTCTGTCTTGGGGCTGAGCCGACTTCTCACAAAATACAATAGGAAGTAATGAACTTGATAAGTACAGCCGGTGTGATGTCTGTGAATCTTCCCGATCCTGTTCTTCACCAGTGAAATCTTTGTTGGAGCTTCTGAGGGTGTCAGAAGTATTTTGTGAAAGTAGAAGTGGGACTGGAAGGAGACTTCAAAGGTGCTCAGCGCTCAGTACAGGGTGCATATGTCGGCTTTGATTTTAAGTCCTTCAGAGGTAAAAAATTGCTCTGAATTTTCCGGTGGAGTAGAAAATGTCGGCTATTTATTTGACTGCATTAAAGTTGATGTGTCAGGTTATTCTTTTAAGAGCATTTCCCCCTAAAATCAAAAAGTAATGACCTGGAAATACAAGTCCCTGAATCACCCTTCAGTGTAGAGCCTTCATAGTCTCATCAGCCATATTCTGCTATCTCTTGGGTTAGTGGATGCTGTGGGCAAACTACAAAGCATTTTTCGTGAGCGTGAACCAGAAAGCTTAGGATGAGTTATATCAGCCACTCTTTAATAAAATATAGCCATTGTGTGGTTCCAACCAATGGAGGACTCCAAGAATACAACTTTAAAGTGAATATCAACCCTGGAGGAACATGTTTTTAATAGGAAAGGTCCAAAATTCCGAGCATATAAATTCCTTAATAAATCATTATAGCGGTCAGAGCTCAATTATTCTGATACAGAGCCCCAAACCATCTGCATATGATAACATTCTATCCGCCTGAAGGCATCACTACAGGCAACATTGAACTCGGTAATGACTGTTCTTCAATGATTGGAGTACACTCTGTAGTCAGGACGGAATCAGCTGCATATTGTAGTTTTTTACAAATGCAATCTACATCAGAATTTGAGTCACTGTGTACATACATTACATTATTTATCCTGTACTGGTCCTGATTTACATCCTGTAATATACTCTAGAGCTGCACTCACTATTCTGCTGGTGGAGTCACTGAATACATACATTACATTACTTATCCTGTACGGATGCTGAGTTACATCCTGTATTATACTCCAGAGCTGCACTCACTATTCTGTTGGTGGAGTCACTGTGTACATACATTACACTACTTATCCTGTACGGATCCTGAGTTACATCCTGTATTATACACTAGAGCTGCACTCACTATTCTGCTGGTGGTGTCACTGTATACATACATGACATTACTTATCATGTACTGATCCTGAGTTACATCCTGCATTATACTCCAGAGCTGCACTCACTATTCTGCTGGTGGAGTCACTGTGCACATACATTGCATTACCCATCTTGTACTGATCTTGAGTTATACTCCAGTGCTGCACTCATTATTATTCTGGCTATACAGTAGGAACAGTAAGCAAACTTGTAAGACATGTCCTAACAACTTAGCTGAGCTTCTATGTCTGGTTTTATATACAGCAAACATATAGATGACTGGTGTATATAAAAGTCACTTCCTAGAAGACAAAGCACCATAAAAAAATGTTACGCAGACACTGAACAAGCAAGGTATGCTGTAAGAATTTCTGCTGTGAAGCCTGCAGAATTTTGAATACTCAAGTTATAATATGGGCTGGTCTTTGGTTAACAGAATTCCCTTTTCCCATGGAGTATCTAGTGTCTAACCCATAGACCTATAATAAGACCATTAAGTATGAAGAAAGTTCAGAAGAAGAGGGAGGAAGCAGAAAACTTCCAAGGCAACCATGACCCCAAGTAAAGAGAGTGTATGGTCTTAAAAATGGATGGCATGCCTTCCTTACAAAGAGCGGTATCAGTGGTTACAAGCTGTAAATTACATTGTTTGGACGAGTGACCTGAGAAACTAACTCAGTTGTTAAGTAAGAGATCAGGGAAGAATTTGTCACTCTGAGTATAAACTGCCAGGATGGAGGGGGGATTCACTTTTGAATGGATACATGGAGGCAGAGGCGTAACTTTAAGCTTCTGGGCCCCAATGCAAAATCTATAACAGGGCGCCCAACTATAATGCTTTATTATTAGTACTGGGTTCCCTATATGGGGGAGAGGCCTTATGGGCCCCCTAAGGCTCCTGGGCCCAGGTGCAACCGCACCCCCCGCATCCCCTGTAGTTACGCCTGTGCAAGGAGGTAATAAAGTGAAATACAGAAAAAGGTTGAGTTTGGTGAATATGGAGACATTTTTGCAAAACATTTTTCTGTATCTATCTCTAATATCCATCCATCTCTCATATCTATCTATCTATCTATCTATCTATCTATCTATCTAATATCTATCTATCTAATATCTATCTCTCTCATATCTATCTATCTAATATCTATCTATCTAATATCTATCTCTCTCATATCTATCTATCTAATATCTATCTCTCTCATATCTATTTCTCTCATATCTATCTATCTAATATCTATCTATCTATCTATATATCTCATATCTATCTATCTAATATCTATTTCTCTCATATCTATCTATCTATCTACATCATATCTATCTATCTATCTATCTATCTATCTATCTATCTATCTATCTATCTATCTATCTATCTATCTATCTATCTATCTATCTATCTATCCATCTATCCATCCTCTCCTACATGGTCTCTCCTCCTTTCAAGTTTGAGCAGAACACAATCCTTCTCCTTTCTATGAGATGGCAGCCTGTAAAATGGACTTTACCTTCACTTATAATCTTCTTGGCGGCTACTGAGGATGATAGGTGGATTGGTTCCATGAAGATGCTTTCCGTGTATGCGTCGGAGACCATAGATAAGCTGCAAACACAAATGTGAAGGGCAAATATTTGTACAATTCAGAAAATTAGTGGATTAGAGGATTCTGTAGAAAAATGTAAAATACCTGCTCCCCTGGTGTCCGTATTTACATAGTCTCCAACATAATAATGGAAATTACCACTTATACTCTGCCTCTGAGGTATCTAAGCCCTTGTGATACCGTCTACTGAGCTGCTATCTCTAACCTATTATGTCCGATATTGTCTGCTACGTTCTGTATCTAAGCCTCCGTTCACATCCGCAGTCGGAGTTTTCCTTCTTCTGTTCTGTCATTGGGATAGAAGAACAGAAACAAATATTTTTGTTTAAAAGGCACTCTCATGCGGACAGCACGCAGACGGGACGGCAGCGAACAGCGCGTCCATCCATGCTTCATCCTGAAATGCTGCCGTGCTTCACAATAAACATACTTTCAAGTTTGACTCGAAAGGGAGCTACAATGGAGCTTCAAATCGTAGGGGCGGGCTGCTATTTTGTATCTGCGCATTTTACTGTATTTTTGCGCTGACGGAGTTTGTTCACATTGGCAAGGGACACAATAATTTAAAAGGCTATACAGCCTAATTAGCCCCTAGCAGTTTTGATTCTACATTAAAATGCGCTGCATATTGCGTAATTACGCAGGTATCGGGTGCGCACCCCCCATAGACTCCTTTGGCGACTTTCGTGCGCAAACGCTCACCAAAATAGAGCATGCTGTGTTATTTGTTCTGTGTGCGCAAAGTAAGAACCCATTAAAAACAATGGGTTCTATTCTATGCAAATTGCACGCGCAAACACGCCTGTGTGAATACGCCCTTGTACACGCAGCGGACACACTGCACTCCTGTCCAGGCTTCCTGCTGTCTGTGGTTTGGGCAGCATCAACCTGGTCACGGGTTCCATTTATGTTCCCATTGATTTAAATGGGGTTTTTAGGGCTCTCTTTGTCAACGGAGACCCAATGTAAATGGCAAGCTTCTTGTTTGTATCCATTATTAGTTCAGCTTAAGGCCGGCTGCATACGACCTGGTCGGATTCTGCATGCGGGAGCCTGCATTGGAATCTGACCCTATACCCGGCTGGCATCTGCGCGGACCTGTCATTTCCTCTTTTTTTTCTGTATTGTGGATGGTCCGCACAGCGAGATGTGTGAAGAGATTTCACATACGTGCGGGAAGCTGTGTTCAGAGATCCGGCATGAAGTCCCAATAAAATAGCGCAACATGCTGCATTACTTCATCTGGGACAGTTGGGGCCACCATGCCAGATTTACTCCATTATAATCAATGGGGTCCATCTGACTCCGCTTGCATGTGCCGATCCGGTGGTCCCGGTATCTTTGCGGTTTTTGTGCACACCATGGCGCAACTTATTTATGCTGTGTATTCAGCTTTTTTGCATGCGTATCAGCGTGTTTACTGTACTTTTTGGGCACACCGGGCAGTCAATAGGGTCCGCTCAGTACTGTTAGGTTCTGTCCAGACACAAACCTGTTCTGCCGCAGGGATTCCCCTTTCCTGCTCCTTGAATGCAACAGGAAAGAGGAATCCCCAACACAGGTGTGAAACCAACCTTAAATCTGTCATTTTACATCTCTGACCCAACTTCATGAAGGATGACAGATAATTACATCATTGATTCCCTTCATGTAGTTACTGCACCAAGATGGCTTCCCCAACTCTACTGGCTGGCTCTGGGGTCCTGGGTTCAAAGCTGTCAAACAACAACATCTTCAAGGATTTGTTTATACATTGCGGCAGTCCCAAAGCGAACCAGAGCCGTCCGCAGCGGAGAGGAGGGGTACATCGCCTCCTCGGGGATCACGTGTCACAGATACATATAATGTACAGACAGGGGAGAAAGCAGAGGCCTCCAGGATGATATATGGAAGCATCAAATGTGTGTTGTGGTCATCGGTGACTTTTCCCCCCTCCGTCACATTAGCAGTTACCATGGCAACGTGTCTTTGCTTTACAGTTAAAAGTGGCAGCGGCCATTCATGTTTATCACTCGTAAAAGCTTCAAGTTTCAGAAAATAATACATAAAGATGAATTGTATCACTACATATAGTGTGTAGAGATCAGAAAAGTCGACGACCAAATATCTATCTATCTATCTAATATGTATCTATGTCCTATCTATGTATCTATCTATCTATCTATTTATCCATCTATCTATCCATCTATCTATCTCTCTATCTATCTATCTCTCTTATATCTATCCATCTAATATCTATCTATCATCTATCTCATATCTATCTATCTATGTAATTCATATCTATCTATCTCTCTTATATCTATCTATCTATGTATCTCATATCTATCTATCTATCTATCTATGTATTTCATATCTATCTATCTCTCTTATATCTATCCCTCTCTCTTATATCTATCTAACCATCTAATATCAATCTATATAATATCTATCTATGCTTTGTATCTCATATCTATTTATCTATCTATCTATCTATCTCATATCTATCTATCTCTCTTATATCTATCCCTCTCTCTTATATCTATCTAGCCATCTAATATCAATCTATATAATATCTATCTCTGTTATAGCTATCCATCTAATATCTATCTCCTATCTATCTATCTATCTATCTATCTATCTATCTATCTATCTATCTATCTATCTATCTATCTATCTATCTATCTATCTATCTCTCTATCTATTTATCTAATATCTATCTATCTTATATCTGTCTATCTAAAATCCAAAAAAACATAATTCCCAGAGCATGTTGCAATTTGCCAAAAAAAAGTACCATAGAACCAAAAAACCAAAAGTGAGAAAAAATCACCACTAGAAGGAAACACAACTGTGATTATTTATTAATACTCTCTAAAAGTCAGATCGTGCAATCGTAGACTGGATAGTCTTAAAATGCGCCAGATCTATCATAGCGGCTCTGCTGAATGATAAAGCTGCTGAATTTTAAGACTTTCTAATCCACAGCCAGATTCACATGAATGTCTGCGTCTTTGCGTGCACATGAGCAGCGTGTTTTTGCAGAACGAATGTTTTTTTTTCTGCGTATTTTACGTTACCTTTTGCGCCCATTCTCCCAGCCATTGAAATGGCTAATTAGTCTATTCTTTTTCCTGCGCAATTATGTCATGTTTCACACATCCCCTGGCATATTGTGTGCACATTTGCGCATACCCATTGGCTTTAATGGGGAACTTTTGTGCACAAATGTGCAGTAAAATAGAGCATGCTGCATTTTTTCATATGACCGAAATCTGCACAGAAAATAAGCGCATATGAACGAACTAATTGAAATCAATGGGTTCTATTCACTGCATATTGTGCACGCAAATATTTGAGTAAATACACCAACGTGAATCTGGCCTAAGTTTAGACCTTTTATTAGTTGACTTAGTTTAAGCCACAAATTAACACAACATTTTGATGCAATTTGTGGCAATTTGGTGCAATTTAGGCCACACCCCTTTTCAGCCAAGTTGGAAAAACTGTCTGAAAGTGTCTCGAAACACATAGCAAATATGCCAGAAAACTGTCGCATATAGAATAGTAAATCTTGCCCTAGGGCATTTCATAGTTTACGACTGACCTATAGCAAACATGCGGGCACGGCGCTTTTAATTTTTGCTAGAAAAAAAACACAGCTGCATCAAAATGTCAAAAACGTGGCGTTTTTGCGAAAACGTCTGTGTGTGTGAAACCAGCGTTATGGCTGTCTTTATCATGCTTCACCAGGGTCATCTTGTTTTCTCTATCTTCAAGCTCCAACCTTGCACAATCTTCTTCCATTTTAGTATTTCTCTACCACACAAGCAGCTGCAGCGGATGATAAAATCGAAAGCTGAAACCGTGCAGGAAGCAGATGCCGAGTTTTAGGTAAACACCTGCTTATAGCCTTTTTAAACATGTGATATATGTATGTTGCAAGCTTATATATATATATATATATATATATATACATATATATATATATATATATATATATATATATATATACGTATATATATATATATATATATATATACACATACACACACATACATATATATATATGTATGTATATATATATATATATATATATATATATATATATAAGCTTTGATATATATATATACACATACACACACACACATACATACACATATATATGTATATATATAAGCTTTGATATATATATATATATATATTTACACACACACACATATATATATATATATATATATATATATATACACACATCAATATATATATTTATATATATATATATATACATATATGTATAATTTTTTCAATGTAGTATTTTTTTGCCGTTACTTACAGCAAAGGGTTAATAAAAAAAATAGCACCGGACTCCATTTGTCGCTTACACCTCACAGTAATTTTAGTTATTTTTTTTTTAGCATCACTTCCCTTCTAATGTAATTTATTTATTTATATCATCTTTTCCCCAATAAGCGATGTTCTAGAAATCCCAATTATACATCCGCCAGACCCGTCGCCGGTTTGTGCAACCTTTAGTATAAAAATATATATAAAAAGGATAAATTTTAAAAAGAAAAAAGGAAAAACAAAAACCTGTTTCTGCAGTGAAAATAATGGCAGGGGATTCAATCAGCGAGCGCTGGTGGTTTCCGTATCCAAGGTGACAGAAATAGCCCTCTACATTCATCATGTTATATATTACCAACGGATCGATACCAGGGTAGCCATCTGGATACAGGTCGAGAGGGAAGGATCATCAAGCCTTGTGTTTTTCATGTCATTCACAAAGCATTCTGGGAGTTATGAGATGGACGCCTCATCTTGCGTTTTTAGCCCTGCTTTTCTCAGAAGAGAATAAAAGGGCAGAAAATGCCACAATTTTTTTTCTTCTGCAGTAGGAAAGCTTTCCCTTTTGTTATATATATATAGATATCTATCTATCTATATATATCTATATATATATAACATTAAAATTAAAATCTCTCATGGGGCTGTTTTATTATTATTATGGTGCTATATGACACTAAATAAAATAGCAATTGTAAAAATTGTGGGGAAAAAATGTTTTTTGTTTAATCATGTAGATGAAAAAAAATGCTATTTTGTGCTAAAAATTGTAAATGAGATTTTTTAACCTATTTTTAGAAATTCTAGAATAAATCTAAGAACAATACAAAAACCAAAAAAGGAGAACCTATTCTGCTTTATTATCCTTAATGCTTAGTATGAGGGGTTCAGAAGAATATTATCTGCTCTGCTCAAACAAAACGGTCAGCTATAAAATGTAAGAAGAGGCAGAAACAATTCTGGAATGGACACAACATTTATAAAGATACAGTACGTCCCCAAAAAAGAACACAAATTGGTTCATGATACGGAATGGCAAGTACAGATGTACGGTAAGTGTTATGTATGTTTAGCGTAAACCTGTACTTAGAGTTTATTAAAATAAAAAGCGTGAAAAACATCTCTCCACAGCCAGTCCTATATCAGCCACTCTGTGTGCAACATTGTATCGGCTAATAACAGCTGCTTAATAGCATTCCGTCAAATACCGGTCAAGGGAAAAAAAAAGAGACAACGCAGAAGTGTTTGGATTACACTGTGCCATTTCAGAGTAATGATCGGGGTTATATTTAAATTAAAACATTTTATATTAAAAAATGTGAAAAAGTGAGTTTAGAATTTTTTTATGAAAATGAATAAAAAAAATAAGTGAAAAAGTAAAATATTAAATGCAACATTTTAGTCACTGAAGACGGTCCTGCGGGTTCTCAGGACTATGCAGAAACAATTTACAGAAAACTTTTTTATCACGGACCTTCAGAATATGTAAAAGAGGTCAAATCATTGCTTTATTCTTTACTGACTGATCAGTAGATGATATTTGAAGAAATTAATGTTGAAAGGCCCGCTGGCTGTATAATGGCATAGAAGAAATTGAAAATAGGGAGGGAGTCAACTTTTTGTAGAAATGTATGTAGGATATGTTCTGATTTACATGATTAGTGATGAATAAAAGTAAACAAGTTTTACATAGTTATCATTATGTAGAGAAAAGCAGAAAACTAAATCCAAACTAATTGAAAAATTGCTTTAAACAATGAAAAAAATTGTGAAAATTGTGAATTTGCACTCTGGACCTGAGAAATTAGATTTTTTAGATAGATATAAGATAGATAGATATGAGATAGATAGATAGATAGATAGATGTGAGATTCTTAGATAGATAGATAGATAGATAGATAGATAGATAGATAGATAGATAGATAGATATGAGATTCTTAGATAGATAGATATGAGATAAATAGATATAAGATAGATACATATGACATAGATAGATAGATAGATAGATAGATAGATAGATAGATAGATAGATAGATAGATTATATCTACTGCATCTAGAGCTAGAGGATTGTTGCCACACATTAGAGGAAACGTCATTTTATAACCAGCCTCAGTTTTACATTTTCTGGCACTCTTATCATGAAAAGATCCACGTAGGGGGCGAGATGTTGCGCTTCTGGTGATCAGAAGTGCTCAAAAGCACACAAGGAAGTATTATAGAATCTCCCTGTGTTGATCCAATCTTTCCCTAAGGGGTATACGGATATCGACCACGAAGCATCTGCCATAGTATGACCACCATAAGAAAGTAAAGAATAGGGAAATTAAACTGACAGCACTGGGAGCAGGGATTAATGGCAGTGATTACAATATGTATTTTAATAAATAACTCTGTGGCCTTCCCCTGTAAAGCACTAGTGCAGCAGCAGCTTTACCATCTAGTCCATAAATGTATTTTTTGGAATTAATAAAAAGGGCAAAGAAGGACAAATAAAAAAAAGGTTATGGATGACCCCAGCTGTGAGGAACAGGTATTTCAATTAGATTGACTTACAATGAAGATGGGGAGACTAATGGAGGATTCAATCACTCTGTATGCCATAAATACACACATGACCCTCACTAAAGAATGGGTGCATAACAGTACTTTACTGCTACTGATGCAAAGCTGGCTCAATGGTTAGTACTGCGGAGCCACAGTACTGTGGTCCTGGGTTCAAGACCAACTAGGGCAACATCTATGGGATATTATTGTGTATTTTTTCCTGGTTACTCTATCTATCTCATATCTATCTTCTATCTTTCTATCTATCTCATATCTATCTATCTCATATCTATCTATCTATCTATCACATATCTATCTATCTCATATCTATCTCTCTATCTATCTATCTATCTCATATCTATCTATCCCCTATCTATCTATCTATCTATCTATCTATCTATCTATCTATCTATCTCATATCTATCTATCTCATATCTATCTATCTCATATCTATCCATCTATCTCCTATCTATCTATCTATCTATCTCATATCTATCTATCTCATATCTATCTATCTCATATCTATCTATCTATCTATCTCATATCTATCCATCTATCTCCTATCTATCTATCTATCTATCTATATATCTCATATCTATCTATCTCATATCTATCTATCTATCTATCTATCTATCTCATATCTATCTATCTATCTATCTATCTATCTATCTATCTTATATCTATCTATCTAACATCTATTTATCTTATATCTATCTATCTATCTCATATCTATCTATCTAACATCTATTTATCTTATATCTATCTATCTATCTCCTATCTATATATCAAAAAACTGTCAAACATGGAGACATTGTTGTTAAACATTAGAGATGAGCGAACGTACTCGGTAAGGCCGATTTCGCAATCGAGCACCGCGATTTTCGAGTACTTCACTACTCGGGTGAAAAGATTCGGGGGGCGCCGTGGGTGAGCGGGGGGTTGCAGAGGGGAGTGGGTGGGAGAGGGAGAGAGAGAGAGCTCCCACCTGTTCCGCGCTGCTACCCCCCGCTCCACCACCCCACGCCCCGCCCCCCGGCGACCCACGAATCTTTTCACCCGAGTAGTGAAGTACTCGAAAATCTCGGTGCTCGATTGCGAAATCGGCCTTACCGAGTACGTTCGCTCATCTCTAGTAAACATATGTCTTTGTATGTATCTGTCTATGTTATAATAAATACTCTTGCATAAAAAAGAGATAAGTATCACAGAAGAAGTGATACTTCTATAATAGTTTTGTATTTTTTTCTTCAGGAGTATTTACCATCACATAGATTTTTCGTGCTAACACGGTTCCAGGCTACTTGTCTCTCTAGAAGTTTAGCTACCCATTTATTAATTGCAAAACTTACATTTTTAATTGTGAAAAAGCCCCAGGAGGAAATTAAAAGGGGTTTTCCAGGAAATACCTGTCCTCATGATAGGTTATCAATAGTTGATTGGCTAGGGTCCGCCACTTGGGATCCCAGTTGATTAGCAGATTGGACACCCACTGTCAGTGCCACAACACACAGGGAAACAAAGCGGAAGCTTATGCTCTGACCTGTGTAGTGGTCAGTGTTTGAAACTGCAGACACAGCTGTCATTAAGCGTAATGACAGATCTGCCTGCAGTTACAAGCGCTGGCCACTACATAAGCGTCGGAGCAGTGTTTTAGCGCTGACAGCAGGCGCCTGATCTGCTGATTAAGGGGATCCCAAGTGGCAGACCACGGGCGATCATCCATTGATGATAAACGATCCTGAGGACAGGTCATCAATAGTATTTCCTCTACTCATTCTATTTAATCTATCTAATCTTTATCTATTTGTTGACAGTAGAAATACAGTGTTTCCCCCAAAATAAGACCCTGTCTTATATTAATTTTTGCCTTAAAAGAGGCACTAGGTTTTACTTTTGGGGGATGTCTTATTGTACTTACCTAGCAGCCTTGGTCTGCGTTGTCCCCCCGCTGCTCTTCGGAAGGCTTCCTGCATTTCTTGGCTGTGCACAGAAGATCACTTCCTGGTTACAGGATTCATAAATTCCGCCTCCAGGAAGCAATGGCTCTGATTGGTTCTCAAATGCTGCTCAGCCAATCAATGCCGCACTGGATGAACCAATCACAGCCATTGCATTGATTCATTGAGAGCTGCATTAATTGGCTGAGCAATGCTCGAGAACCAATTAGAGCTATCGCTTTCTGGAAGCGGGATTTTATGTATCAGAAAGCGATCTTCTGTGGGCGGCCAAGGACTGCAGGATGCTTCCCGTAGCTCTGGAGAGCAGCGGGAAGGACAAAGACCGAGCCTGCTAGGTAATGTATTGCTTTTTTTAATGTAACGCAGCTAGGGCTTATTTTCCGGGTAGGGCTTATATTTCAAGCCTCCCTGAAAATCCAGAAAAATCAGGGAAGGGCTTATTTTCATGGTAGAGCTTATTTTTGGGGAAATGGGGTAGTTAAAACTGGCAGACAGGTAGAAAGGAAGATGATAGATAGATGGACAGATATGAGATAGATAGATATGAGATAGATAGATAGTCATTAAAATAAAAATCACATAATTCAACCTTAACATAAGTCAAGGAAAGTAAAAGTAAAGTGAAGCACAGAAAGTATTCTGAATCGATCTATGCAAAATTATGCTAGTGTTTATATATGCAAATACATTTGCAGGCATGCATATGCAAATGCCCCAACCAGCATATTTCTGCATATGAAACACTTCCCCATCCACTCACCATAAGTTAAATAGGTTAATTAGGTAGATTTTTGCATATCTAAGTTGCATAACTTTGCATGTACAACTCTCATTTGAATACATTTGTTATGAATAATATGCATATATTTGCATACATAATTTCTATATCTGGCCCTGAGCAAATTGCTTTGTTCTTTTGACTGTTGTAGTAAAATTGCAGAACGGTGATGAAGGTGCAGCATTAAAATAGCGCAGTGACTGACACCAGTGACTCATTCATTCCTCGCATACGCTGCTGATATAATTATATTAAAAATAGATGTGTCTGTGCCGCACAATCTCTTCTTAAAAGGATAGTTCACTTTAATATGATGAACAATGGTTGCTGGTGCCCAAACTACTGAGTTTCTGTGATCTCCCACTCCAAAATAAAGTGACCTCCTGTTTATATATAGATTTTATACCAGTCTAGTATACAAATTACATAGTACAAATAGTGTTGAATAGAAGGTCTTTGCAGCACTGCTTGGTGGACACTGGAGGTACTGCATAGCTTTTTTTCTTAGTGAAAGAATACAATAAATACATGTGGTAGTTATATATTTTATATATATATATATATATATATATATATATATATATATATATATATATATTAATTACCTGTAGGTGCATAAAGTATACAGCCATGTAATCTCCATGGGCAAGCTAGAAAGCTAGTACCGCTACCCTCTCCATAGAAATGA
The DNA here is from genome assembly GCF_035609145.1 of Eleutherodactylus coqui. Lineage (NCBI taxonomy): Eukaryota > Metazoa > Chordata > Amphibia > Anura > Eleutherodactylidae > Eleutherodactylus > Eleutherodactylus coqui. The sequence continues at coordinate 47,506,621 of NC_089840.1, forward strand.
TGAATCAAGTATACCGCTGCTTCCCGCTCTTTCCATGTAAATGATTTAGGCATGGCTAATGCTATCTGCATGCCTGTTCATGTAAGTTATGTAGGCAGAGATACCACTGTCGCCCTGTCTCTCCCTGTAAATGATGTTGGTATATATTACTGTCTCCATATATCTCCCCATAAATTATATAGTACAGATAGACAGTACTACCTCCCTGTAAATGATGAAGGTACAGATAGTACTACCTCCATGTCTCTACCTCGAAGTTATGTAAGCACAGATAACAGTGCCTCCCTGTCTTTAGGCAGAGATACTACTGTCTTTAAGCAGAGATAGTACTGGCTCCCTGTAAGTGATATAGGCACAGTTAGTATTGCTTCCATGTAAATGATGTAGGCACAGATAGTACTGCTTCCCAGTCTCTTCCAGTAAGTGATATAGGCATAGATAGTACTGCCTCCCTGTAAGTGATGTAGGCACAGATAATACTGCCTCCCTGTCTCTCCCTACATGTGATGTAGGCACAGCTAGTACTGCCTCCCTCTAAGAGATACAGGCACAGATAGTACTGCCACCCTGTCTCTCCCTTTAAGTAATGCCTCCCAGCCTCCACTTGTGTGAGACCTGCTGCAGCCTCAATCATTCATTTATCCATCATTTAGCAATGAAGGCAGGGACTTTCTAATCGAAAAAGCTTTCCTGTGGGGCTAAGAAACTGGAAGTTGACTATTCCATAAAATGGATTATTCTGTAATTAATAGGACTGTATAGCAGTATATATCTGTATGCATTTTTTTAGGGGGGTATATTAATGTTTCAGTCCATTTTAACACTTCACTTTTACATCGCAACTTAAAGGGGATGTATGAAAATAGACTCTTACCTATCCATACGATAGGTAATAAAAGTCTAATCTGTGTGTATCTCCCGCTGAGACCCCCACTGCTCCTGAGTCCCCCCTCTCTCACTTACTGCGGACTCAATGCACCCCCCACAGTGAGAAGAAGCTTAAATGGAGTGGCAGTAGCACTCCATTCATCTTCAATAGGACTGCCGGAGATAACTCAGTGCTTGTATTCGGCTATTTCTGTCCGCCTTATTGAAATGATAGGTGCAGCACTGAGCATGTGCGACCACCGCTCCATTCAATCTCCACGTCACTGTGGGAGGGTGCAGTGAGTGGGACTCAAGACTTGTGGGGGTCTCAGCAGTGAGATCCTCATTAATCCGACTTTTAGCACGTATCCTATGGGTAGGTAACAAAAGTCTATTTTGGTTCAGATCCTTTAAGTGCTACCTTATCTATAACATACATGATGTATACAAAAGATCTACATGCTGTATCTGTACTGAAGGCTGCAAACTGGGATTTGACACTAATGAGCAATGAAGATTGGAATTTGTATTGGCATTTCTCGTTTCCACTCACTAGGAGGCAGTGTAACCCAGATTGAATACTATATGAGCTTCCTGCAGTTTCAAAAACACCAACCTTCAAGTAGAATGCCTGCAGCGATGCTTTATGATTCAATTGTATCTTCCACCTTCTCACATAAAACTTCAGTGCAGACATAATAGTCGCGGTAACCTTTACTTGTGAATTATGTGAACTAGGAACATTTCCACTTGATGTTAAGCAATCAGTACTAGTGACTGCCATAATCTGCAGCAATAAACGCTGACTCCAGAACAAGGATGGAGACCATGGCAGACAAGATGCTTCTGTATGGCCAGAGCTTCTCCTTAATGGGATTTTGACATGTCTACTCCCTGCTTCCAACCACAAGATCTTGCCCACCATTGAGTCATAGTGTAGGAATCATACTATGAGAGTTTTGACTCACAGTTGAGTAGAAGTAAATGGTAAATGTTGTGTAAGTCTCTTAGAATTATTTACCTCCTTGTCTTTCCATGTAAATGGTATATGCACAGATAATACTACCTCCCTGTCTTTTCATATAAATGATGTAGACACACATTATTGTCTCCCTGTTTCACCCTGTAAATGATGTAGGTACAGATAGTACTGCCGTCATGTCTCTTCCTGGACACTACTGCCTCCCTGGTTCTCCCTGTAAATGACGTAGGCACAGATAGTGCTACCTCCTTGACTTTCCATGTAAATGATACAGACACATATTATTGCCTCCCTGTTTCTCCCTGTAAATGATGTAGGCACAGAGAGTACTGCCTGTCTGACTTTTCATTTAAATTATGAACATTTAGATAATACTGCTTCCTTGTCTCTCCATGTAAATTCTGTAGATACAGATAGAAATGCCTCCCTGTAAGTGATATATGTAATATATATTACTGCATTCCTGTCCCTCCCTGTAAATAATATAGGCACAGATAGTACTGCCATCTTGTCTCTTCCTGTAAATGATGTAAGTACACATACACTAGAACTACCTCACTGTCTCTCCTTGTAAGTGATGCAGACACAAAGTACTGCCTTCCTGACTTTCCATGTAAATGATATATGCACAGATAGCACTGCCGGCCTGTCTTGCCATGTAAACAATGTAGGCACAGGTAGTACTGTATCCCTGCCTCCTCCTGTTAATGATATAGGTACAGAAGACACTGCCTCAGTATCTCATCTGGTAAAGGATGTAGGCACAGACAGTACTGCCTCCCTGTCTCTCCTTGTATATCATGCAGGTATAACTAATACTGCCCCCTGAACCACCACATAAATGATGTAGGGTTTCCAGCTTATAATATGCATGTTTTATTAAAGGGGTATAGCCAGCCAGTTTTCCAGCGCCCGCTGCTCAGCACACTGCAGGTGGAAAAAAAGCATTATATGGCATCCATTAAAATCAATAGGCTTCATGTAATGCAAGAATGCCAGAGGTCTTCCAGAGCATTGACCTTTTCAATAGCTCTGTGCTTATTATAAAGACCATGCTGTTCTATATATACTATTAGATCATACGGATGTCAAAGGTAGTGCTGCTAAGTAAGAGGCCATATATTTGCATGAACACCACCAAGTCATTCTACATTTTCCCTTTAGCTGTCACTGTAGAGAAAATGTGTCACCGGACAAGATTTATCCCAGCGATCACTGCAGGTTGGTTGACTCCTAGATCAACCAAACACTGAAGTGATCTATAAAAATGAGGTAAAACCATTTATGTGTATATGTAGACATTGTATTACTAATGCGCATCTTACCCTACAAAGACCTACAAATCACACTGATGCAAATGAGCTAATCCAAAATTCGGAATGAGAAAGTAGCCATCATCAGATGTTCATTTCATTTTGGAGGTCAGATAAGTTCTCAAGAGAAAAAGAATGGGCATCATTAAAGGGGTTTTCCAGGATTCCAATATTGATGGCCAAAATAAGTCATCAATATCCGACCAGTGGGGTTCTGCTATTTGGACCCAGACCTACAGCTGTTTGAAGAGGCTTCAGCAGTCAGATGAGCACCGCAGCCTCTTCTCAGGCCTGTAGTATCATGTTCATTGGTCATATGGCCTAAGAACAGCTCAGTTTTATCCCGTTCAAGTGAATGAGATTGAGTTGCTATACCATACACAGCCACTAGGGAATGTACGGCGCTGTGCCTGCTAAACAGTGAAGTCATCACCAGAGATTATCAGCAATCAGTTGTTCTCTGGGCCAGTGCGCTTTTGCACTGAGCTGATTGAAATTAATGGGAACTTGGTCTGCAATATCAAGCTTCACCTGTTGTGATGCCGGCCACAATCTGAAGGTTGTGCACGATTGCGGCGCCGTCGCATGTGTTCTGTCATTCGGCACTGACACCGACATTAACATACATCTGCCTATGTGGGGTTTGATTGGCTGGTGGGGAGGTGGTTACCCCAGCCAGCCAATCATCCATTATTATAGTATATTTCTTCCAGCCCCTCCTCCCAGAGGGTGCCGCATTCTCCTGGTGTAAACCTCCATCAGATAAGCTTGCAGTGTTAGTACTTATTGGTTAGCATTTTCATCTCTGGACTTTTGCGGTAATCATGATTTACATCTGTCTATTATCACCCTCCTCGTCACCACCTAGGGACAGTCTAGGTTTCCCCAGGTTCTGTAAGTGGGTCTATCCTCGTCAGAACGATTACCTCGCTTTTTAGGTAGGGTTTTTCTTGTATTAGAATCTTAGGGTGCATTTTTCCCCATTCCCCTCCTTAGTTTTGTTTTACTTCTTACTTTTTGTTCTCCACGTTAGTGATTGAGTGTATATTCGTCCTTTTGGGGCAGTTCTTTGTCCTCCAGCTCCTCCGGAGTGGGAATGGAGTTGGCTACTCCCTGCAGAAATCAGGGAAGTGCTTGAACATACCAGCCCAGTGAACAGATAATCGTCGGGTTTCCCAAGTGCGAACCCCCACCAATCAGATAGTAAGGACTTATCTTGAGGTGAGGAGGATAGATCATTAATATCTTAGTCACAGAAAATCCCTTTAAAGGAGACCCCATGCTCAGGACCCCCTGTAAGAGGAAGTCCTGCTATCGCTCTAGACAACTTGCCATGAGTCATTATACTACAATCAATTCAGTATCTGCCATATTATACAGAATTAACCCTTCCCAACCCAATTTTCCTGCCACCCGCACGCTCCCCAGCCCATATTTATTTTGGATGGGAAAGCCTGTTGTGGATTCCGTGGAATTACTTAACAGAAACACATAAAAATGTACTGTCATGATGATTTTATTAGCAATTTTTTGAAAATTAACTCTTTGCAATTGAGTTTCATCCTTTTGTCTGACATTAAGATTTCCAAGCATAGCTCCAATATCGAAACAAGGGCCGACACATGTTTCTAAAGTTATGCAGGACAGCTCTCCGATGTTGGAGTCTGTTCTGCATATGTATGTTACATCGGATCGCTGCCCTGTATACTGTAGCATACATATGCAGAACAGCCTCTAACATCGGAGCTCTGTCCTGCATAGTGTTAGAAACACGCGTCGGACATCGGAGCTATGGAGGGAAATCTTAAAGGGGTTGTCCCGCGGCAGCAAGTGGGTCTATACACTTCTGTATGGCCATAATAATGCACTTTGTAATATACATTGTGCATTAATTATGAGCCATACAGAAGTTATAAAAAGTTTTTTACTTACCTGCTCCGTTGCTAGCGTCCTCGTCTCCATGGTGCCGACTAATTTTTGGCCTCCGATGGCCAAATTAGCCGCGCTTGCGCAGTCCGGGTCTTCAGCAGTCTTCTATGGAGCCGCTCGTGCCAGAGAGCGGCTCCGTGTAGCTCCGCCCCGTCACGTGCCGATTCCAGCCAATCAGGAGGCTGGAATCGGCAGTGGACCGCACAGAAGAGCTGCGGTCCACGAAGACAGAGGATCCCGGCGGCCATCTTCAGCGGTAAGTATTGAAGTCACCGGAGCGCGGTGATTAAGGTAAGCGCTCCGGTAAACTTTCTTTACTTCCCTGCATCGGGGTTGTCTCGCGCCGAACGGGGGGGGGGGTTGAAAAAAAAAAAACCCGTTTCGGCGCGGGACAACCCCTTTAATGTTGAACCAAGGCGGACACTGGATTGAAAAGGGTTAGCAGGCAGCATTTATAACAGCTGATCAAAAAGGGGTGACTTATTTGGACAACCCTTTCCCCTTGAAGACATGAGAAAACTGGAATGAGGTCTTAAGACACAGCTTCTGCTTCATAATAAGACAAATAATTAAATATTTTACGTGGAAGGTATCGGGGGAAGCGCTTTATGGCAGGGAGAAAATGAAAAACATTCTCAGGGCTGCAGCATTAAACTGAGAATGAGAGTTTTCTGTCTGAAATGGACGGTGACATAAATTTTCATTTTCCTTATCTCTCTTTTTCCCTATTGAGCTGTCTTGGTTTTAATATGAAATCCAGACTCTGCCGAGCCCCCCACCCCGGGCTCCGGTATACTACTGATCCTTAGAGGAATCTGCAGCATGAAACCACTCGTGTCAACTACAGTTTTGCACACAATGAGATTAACCCTTTCCAATCCACTGTCTGACCTCTGAAGACATTATGATTTAAGGCTGTATGGCTCCGATGTTGGAAGACGTCCGTCGGGGTTCCCTTACTATATATTGCCAGCCTCTCTGCTGTCAGAGCCTATCCAACGTGTCACCTCATGCAGTATTGGCTTTAGCCAGCAGATAGCGCCGTTGTATAATGGCAGAAAAAGAGCAAGCCCCCCAGGAAAACCAGGATGTAAATTGGATTGAAAAGGGTTAAGGCCGCCTTCAGACAAGTATATTTCTGCTCCATATTAGGTCCGTAATGTGGAGCTGATATAAATCTATGTATCTATTTACATGGCCAAATTTTTCATGGCCGTTTTTTAAAAGCGAAAAATACACTATTTTTGTCCGTTTTTGCTTCCTTTGATATTTTCTATAGGGTAAATAGGGATCAGCATTTATCCAGCGCGATATAAAACCAATGACAGTAAATACAGAAGCAAATACTGATGACATACGGTTGTAATGTCATCTGTAACACGCTCATACTATGGACAGGTTACCATACGCTTGTGTAAATCTGGCTTAAGGGGGTATTTCCAACATGTATGGCATATCCATACATTAGATGAATTAGGTCGCTCTTAGTGACAGCAAGCAGAGGTCTTACACATAACAAGCAAGGAATAGGAGAGAATTGCAGAACGTATCAGTGATGAAGGTTCATTGCTATACAGGGTGATTCAAAAAGAATGGTTATTAGGGCCATATATTTCCATAGGAGCCTGTGTGCCAGAAAATTAAAGGTACTGTTTCAATCAGCATAAAGTCCCACATATCACAATATACTGGGGCTCATTTATACGCCAGTTTCTGGCGTAAAAAAAAACTCAAAAGTTTTTGCGCAAGCCAGTCTTTGCACAAAAATTTGCTACTTTTCTTCATTCTGCGCCACTTGTTTAAAAAAAAATTAAATAATGGGTGGGAGTTGTTGGTAGGGGGTGTGGCTTCCCATACAGATTTATCTATATATCTGACCTCAGTGTATGCCGGCGGGCGCTGCCTGGTTAACCCATTTGACTTTCTGCTCGAAGCTTGCCCAGTAGAAATCACAACACGGTGAAGATGCCCACTGGGTCGTGCCATTACCATAGATTCTCCATGGTCGCTACGCCTTGCTAGATTTTTCATGTTAGTTGTTAATAAGGCTGAATCTTAAATTGCAGCCACAAACATGTATATATTACTCACTTAGTGGGGGATGGACTGCGCAGGTAGCGGGCTTGAACGGCCAGAACATCATCATCCTCGTCACCCTTATCAGGGACCACTTGCTCATTGTCTTGGTCTTGTCCGGACGCCATGGCGGCTCACTGAAAAGAGAAATTAATAAAACATTGGAAGAAGCTGAAAGGTAACCATAATGTACACCAGTGGTCTCCTACCTGTGGCTCTGCAGAGGTCGTGAGACTACAACTCCCAGCATGCTCAGGTTCATAATTGCTGGAGGCCACAAACATGACTCTGATGCGACTGCAGGGGGTAAAAAAAATCACAACACGAGCAGCAAGAAACAGGAGATGTAGTCTATAGTAACCCAGAATATTCTGACCACCACTTATTGAATGATCACATGAATGACACTGCCATCTTGTGGTCATAGGGGGTACTGCACAGCTGCTTTTGATAGAACTTCTTTAATAGATTATTTTTCATTGTTTTTCTAGGTTGGTCGAAGTGTAGTCATAGGATTCAATTCAAACAGCTCCTCAGCTATTGCTCTCTCCCTTCCTTCAACAGTTTGGCTGGACCAATCTCAGATCACTATAGTGTTCTACAAAAATGTAGATTTGGATCAGTAATACCATTGACAGTTCTGTGATGCTGCTGTAATACAGACTGTATGACACTGCCAAGGTTTCCAGGATAATATGTATGTATTACACGGGTGCAGAGGAATCAATTGCGCCAGCTGCTGATGCTTTAAGGGGGACCCAAAGATCCCTCCATCACGTAAGAAGTCAGCAGTATTATAAATGATACATGGTAGATGGGGGTCCGATTACAGATTTTGAACTGCGGCTCATGAGCTTTTAAGTGATTGTGAAGGAAGTTGACCCCCTTCCAACTAGTTGAATGAGCCATGGAGAGCACTTCAGCCTCTTCTCTGGCCTGTTATGTCACATTCATTAGTCACATGACTTCTCTGCAGCTTAGTCCCATTCAAATGAATAGGATTGAGCTGCAATACCAGGATACTGCACAGTGTATGGCACTGTGCTCAGAATACAATAAAGATGCCACACTGCTCACCAAACTGCTACAGCCCCTCCAAACAGCTGATCCCCCACAAATGTGAAATTGATACCCAATCCTGAGGAGTCAGCATTATGCCGAGCTCACATTTGCATCGAACGTTGATGGGAAGAATACACATTGCAGCGTACATCACTCTTCCCAACCAAATGGCTAACACCATGGCGCAAGGGTACACAACTTTTTCTAGTCTGAGGGCCGCATTACCATACTGAACCGCTTGCAAGGGCCACCAGGGTATTACAATCTGAAACATTCATGGTATATCCTAAGTATATACCATAATAAAAAGAAGTAAGTTCCACTTCCAGGACTCCCACCTGATGGGAGAATAGGGGTCATCTTCCCCCGCAATCAGCACTGCACAGAAGAGGAGATAATGCAATTGGTACTCTCCATTGTAGATGATGAGGTCACGGTCTGGCATTTCATAAGTCCTATAAACTACAATGTAGACTGCTGCATGTATATATAATGTCTCTAACCCATATACTCATTTTTGGAGTGCCAAACAGGTCAAAAAACGTTATTCTCCTAATATATATAAGACCCAGATATGGCTACACAGTGCACCCTTAGTACTTGTTAAACTACTATCGACCACTTGTCAGTTAGTATGTGAGTGCTTCTGATGCTCCACCTCTGGTGATGTCATCGAAGGTCCTACGACACTTATAAAACACAGAACCTGACCGACAGAAGAACAACACAGTTAGGGCTCTTGAAAAAGGGAGGACAAAAAAATAACAAAATGAAAATACAACTAAGCCGTTATTATCTCAGACACAACTCAGCGGTCCTGACAGAAGACACCGACCTACCATCACCACAGAGATCCGGTGGGCTGAAGGACCTGTGGTGACATCACTGCTCTGGGAGGAGCCATTGTGCAGTTTGGTAAAAAGTACTGTATACTGGATAAACCAACAGCAGCTACTACCAGGACCTGTGATGACATCACCATCATGTGATCACCTGTGTGGGTGGAGTCAGGGATCACATGACCAAGGGCTCATCACTGTATCCAAGAGTCTGGTGATGTGTGGAAATCAGGATGGATGTGGATGTAGCAGAGCTGTGTGTGTCATGTGTATGAATCAGGATGGATGTAGAGTAGAGTAGAGCTGTGTGTGTCGTATGTGAATCAGGATGGATGTAGTAAAGCTGTGTGTCTGATGTGTGGGAATCAGGATGCAGCAGAGCTGTGTGTGTCATCTGCTGTGTGTGTAATGTGTGGGGTCAGGATGGATGTAGTAGAGTTGTGTGTGTGATATGTGGGGATCATAATGGATGAACCATGTAGCAGAGCAGTGTGTAGAATGTGCTGTGTGTCAACAAAAAATAGTGTAGAGCAGCAACATAGGTGCAAAAACACAACACAGACACTGGTACTATAATTTCCTAATATATAGGATACCAAGACATGACTACACAATGCACCCTTAGTACTTGTCCTAATATATAGGGACCCAGACATGACTACACAGTGCACCCTTAGTACTTGTCCTAATATATAGGGACCCAGACATGACTACACAGTGCACCCTTAGTACTTGTCCTAATATATAGGGACCCAGACATGACTACACAATGCACCCTTAGTACTTGTCCTAATATATAGGGACCCAGACATGACTACACAGTGCACCCTTAGTACTTGTCCTAATATATAGGGACCCAGACATGACTACACAGTGCACCCTTAGTACTTGTCCTAATATATAGGGGCCCAGACATAACTACACAGGACACCATTAGTACTTGTCCTAATATATAGGAGACCCAGACATGGCTACATAGTGCACCCTTAGTACTTGTCCTAATATATAGGCGACCCAGACATGACTATTGTTAAGTTTGTGCATCTGGGACATGTGGTTCCACAGGCTTCCTTGTGCACACTCTCTCAGGTAGGAGTTAATTGGGCTGGGTGTGGTATTCTCCACCAGCCAATCCCCTTTGTCTGAAGCAGATAAATACCAGCAACTCTTGTGAGAGATTGTTGGCCATTTTAGTGCTTTACTCTGTGTTGAGCCCACTCACAGCTAGTATGTTTGCATGCTTGTATGTAGTGTTCCTCTCTCCTTCCCTGAAGACGGTCTGGACACCTGCTGTCCCTCCCCTCCTTGCGGTCTGGGGTGCATGCATTGTGTAGTGTGTGGTATGGTGACCACACTGGTGTAGCTGACCAACAGGTTTCTCCCTGTCCCTGGGCAGGCGTGGCCCCCAGACGTCTGATGTCCTATGTGTGCGTCAGATGGGTGATGCTTGACACTGTTCCCTATGTCAGCCTGGCATGGCTCTCTATTTCCCTGGTGTGAAGACACTTGGACTAGCTATGGTTGTCCATCTTTATGCATGTGAGCTCTGGGTGGGGTTCCTGTTATATGTTGTATAGGTCTGTGCAGGTGGCCAGACATGTGCTTTATGTGCAGTCTTGTTCTATGTGGTTTGCATTACATTATGTGTTGGTGTGAACAGCGACGTGTTTTGTGTGTCTGTACAAGTGGCCAGATGTGCTGTATGTGCAGTCCTGTTCTGTGTTCATTGTGTGTGAACAGTGTTGTGTCCTATGTGTGTTCACTGTATAGTGCATCTCTCCAGGCTCCTGATCACAGATAGCTAGGTCCCAGATGAAGACAGTGGGGCCAACCTTATTGGGACGAGCACCCCGCTTTTAGGCAGGGATTCCCCACTTTCCCTGATTAGTAAGGGACAGGGTTCCTTCCATCTTTTACCTGGAGAGGTGCAATTTGTCAGTGCAATACTATGTGTGTGATTGCAGTTTTAAAATGCACACTTGCGCCCGTTCTGAGGAGTGGCGCTTTAGTGCACCGAGCGAACGTAACAACTACACAGTGCACCCTTAGTACTTGTCCTAATATATAGGGGACCCAGATATGGCTATACAGTGCACCCTTCGTATTTGTCCATTCCTGTTGCCCTGCTATGTGACACTCCTTTTCACCTTGACATAGAAACATCTGGGCAGCCACGCATAGATATTTGTGTGTCCAGATGATTGGGGCAGCACAGAATGGCATTGTGGGTTGCATGTTGTGCCCCCCTGGCATGGCGGAGCCTTGACAGACCCTATTATAGTCAACAGGGTCCATCCAGCCCCCCTGGTGTTAATCATATGATGGATTCGCCATTCTATCATTAATAGTTTTCTGGTCCTATGACAGAACAGTAAATTGGAAATGTGCAGGTGAACTCGGCCATACGGGCCTCTGGGAACTCACCGTATGGCATCACAATTGATAATCAATCGTAAGCACCAGTTTTGTCATTGATTATCACCTTTGTTAGCACTAAGCAATTATTAGCTTTGCCCAGAAACAAGCGAATCATGGTAATAATTACTAAAAGTAAGGTTGCTACGCAGGAGCATTTTGGTCTGTATTTACAAATGTACCAAAGGACACTACCAGGAATCCAACCAGGGACCTCCTGCACTCCAGTCAGCAACTCTCACTACTGAGCCATCCAATCCCCACCTGACTCTCTGACTTGTTCCTGCAAACCCAGCCCCTGTCCTGACCCCACCTCTGTTCCTAATTAGGCTTCAGCTTTGATCAGGCTTCTCTCCTCCTCCACAACAAGCGAACCTGAGACCACCTCATACTGAACTCTGGCTTTCCTCCAAACAACGATACCCGCCTCCTTCACTGTACTGCGAACCTTAGACCACCTGATACTGACCTCTGGCTTCCACCTAACTACTCCGTAGACCTGCATGGTAACTACACCTGTGGTTCCATACCAAACTTGGCGCCATAAACGCTACACGCTCTTTGAAAAATGTATGTAAAAACGTATGCGTTTTTTAAAAATGCAAATTTGTTTTACGTTTTTAATAAATGTTAATTATTCTCAGTGACTTGCAATGCAAAATGTGTTTTGTCTTTACAATGCATTTGTAAATACAGGGAGGGGTCAAGAGGGATGTTATCTCTCCTTAAGGAGAGCACCCAAAAAGTGTGTGTTGACACTAAGGGGTAAGTGGGTCGGGGAAGAGGGCATCATCTCTCCCCAAGAAGAGCACCCAGAAGAGGTGTGAGAAGACACCTGAGAGGAGAGTGAGGAGACCTATAAGGCCATGCATGTTCCCCTGGGTAATTCATGCAAATAAGGAAAATGGAACAGTGCCTCTGCAGCGCCACCTATTGGATGGCAGCATTTCTTCAAATCAATGTATGACTCTTTAACAAGTCTGTAAAACAACGATTGGGAATAGGAAACCAAGCCAGAAAAACCATACACAGAAAGCTGTTTCGGGGTGTTTCGCCCTTTATCAGTGTGCAGTAGGTTTCTGGCTTGGCTGGTAAGAGGCCCATGATGTGGATTAAGAGGGCTGTTGTCTCTCATTAAGGACAGCATCCAAAAAGTGTGTGGAGACACCTAGGGGGTGGGAAAATACGGGCAAAAATGTTGCTCTCTAATGCGCCATTGTATTAATAATTGATTATATTGATGATTGCAAATGAAATTTGATGATGATTGAGAGTGATGATTGCCGGTAATTATGGTGATTGTACTGATATTGTTTGAGGTTTATGAGGGTGCTGCGGATAACTGCATGCGGATCATCTGTAATTGCTGGAATGCTCCTAGACTTGGTATTGTTTCAACTGGCAAGTCTTGATGCAGCCTGGGAATTAGCAGCGATCCGCATGTGGTTACCGCAGATAACCCGCAGTATATTCAGGCAGCCTAAAAATGGCTGATGCTAATTATTACATTGCCCCTGCTGATGATGATTAAGGTGGTATTGATAATTAATTACAAATACAATTATGAATTATCAATAAATTACAGTATAATTTATATTAACCGATGATCAATGAAGGTAACTGATGATTAAGGATGATAATAGATGATGGGAATTGATGATTATAATTAATGATTGAGCATGATAATGATAATAGAATAATAATGATGATTGATAATTAACTAATGATGGTAACTGAGGATGGTGGAGGACAATAATTGGTCATGGTAAGGCTGCGTTTGCGACTGAAACCCCTCCTGGTTGTGTCTGTCGATAGCGCACAATCTTGCCGACAAGACCGATTGTGTGACCATTGGCGGCCACTGGTGGGCGGGGTGTCAGCCCCAAGCATCTTTAGCAGTGTGGGAACACAGCCTAATTGCTGATGATGATCGATGTTTGAGGATGATAATGATAGTAATCGATGAAGGTTATTGATGATTATTATGCTAATGGCAATACTTTCTCACTGTTCAAGATATGGTGAAACAAGATTCAGGATATGATGCAGCAGATGGAGTAACCAGAGTATATAGTAGTTATTTAGGAACTCAAAAATAAAAGCGAACAATGGAGGAGTATTATATAAAGAATTGAATGTTCCCCCTAGATGATCTAGACACAATGCAGTATCAACCAGAACGCAGCAATGCCCTCTAAGCAATATCTGCTTTTCAAGGGCTGGTATGGTAGAAATAGAATGCTGAGTTCAAAGCACAACACACAGTCTCTCCCGCTGAAGACATATACAATTGTTTCCTATTTCCCATGTACTGCAGTGTCTTCGTTCCGAGATATGAAGTGTGCCAGATGTCTCTCACAACTCGCACTCTCAATGCCAGGAGGGTTTGGTGCAGCAGGCCTACTGGACAGCTATTCCTGTTCCTCTTGGTGTACACACCTAAAGTCTCAGCTGAGGCCAGTCTCACTTACGGTTTTATGCATAAGAGTCACCGCTCCTATCGACCCAAGAGATCCTGCAGCAGTGTTCAGGGTCGGGAGTGGGAGGATTCTGCATGTGGGATCTCACAGCGGAATCAGACCCTCTTCTGGCCGGTGACCCTCCGCGTACCTGTCCAGATTGGTCTTCGGTAAGCTGCGGATGTGCCGGCCGGCACCAACATGCGCAGTGCAGAGTATGCCATGCCATCATGCCAGCAATGATGCAGATCTGCAGCGATTTCTAAATTGACATTTTGAAATCGCTGCTGGTCGAACGGCCTCCATCGACTGCAATGGAACCTGCCCGTGCGGTCCTGCATGAAAATAGAGCATGCGGCGATTCTTCCTCTGCGAGCGGAAATCGCAAGTGATTTCCGCTCATGTGTGTGGAAGAATCATTTTACATTGCATGCTATGGACAGACATTGCTGCGGAATCCCTGGCCAGACCCCCGCCGCACAAAAAATCCACCCGTGTGCATTGGACCTCAGGCTTTGGAGTCGAGGCTTTTGTTTAACCCCTTACTCTGTGCCGAATTCATTCTGCGTCGGTTCCAAGTTGCGCCTGATAGACCGCATTGACGTATAACGGCTTCCCTCAACATTTAGTCAGTTTGACAGTAGTAATATCACTACAGCAGAGGCTCGCAATGACCATGTGATCAAAGCCTAATGGGACATTAAGAACAGTCAGTGCTCTTCACGGTTTTCCTCGCCTTCCCGCGAACACCTCTGTGTACCCTCCCCTTCGTTTTTTTGTATTTCTTAACGAGCCCTGTATTTTCTAATTCCTCCGATTGCCGCTGCGCCAACTTCTCTTCTTTCTGTTTTGTCATTTAATACTGTTCATTTCCATTAACAATCTCGCTCGTGCGGAGTGAGCTCCAGCCGGTCCCCGCAGGTGCCTCGCCGCGCTTCGGCTCCTCTTACGCAGACCAGACACGGCTTTTTATTTTTCAGTTTGAAGTTCCGTTACATTTCAACCCCAAGCCGGTCATGAGATATTCAGCGGTGGCGCCACGTATTTCCTGGGCCTTCTTCTGCCGCAGGGCTTTTAACAGGCGATCGGCGCCATTCCAGCGAGAGGCCGTGCTTTGTCGAGACATCTGAAGAGCCATTGGAGAGACAGAAAGGATGGTTTTCAAAGTGACACATTGCAGGGACTCATTTCCAGCTCTGGGATGTTAAGTCAAGCTGTTCTTATAAGTTGAGGGCCTCGTTCTGTGTATGCCGAACGACCATAGAGGGAATGTCAGAGGAAAACAGGGCAGAGAGGATTCATAAATACTTGTCAGAGCAGACGCAACGCCGAGCGGCAGAGCGAATCTCCCCCAAAGGAAAGCATTCCTGGCACTAGATTGCAGGCAGAATGTGAATAGCAATGTAATGCGGCCCCTGGTAATGGTTAGCGGAGGACTGCTGAGCACAGGCGTTTGCTATAACTGCCGCCAATGCAGACAGCGAGCTGGAGGCGAAGCGAATGTCATCATTTCACAATGCTGGGGGGAATACAAGAAGCAATATGGTAATGCGGGGGCACTAGTGCAGCATTAAAGACCCCAATAGAAAAATAATACTCTCTCAACATCATTAGGGTCAATATATCAGAAATATCTTCCTGCGTCAAACTGCGGTGTCTTAAAGGGATATTCTCAGGATATTCTTATCGGTGGGGTCTTACCGCTGAGACCCCCACCAATCCAAAAATGGGGGACCTGTGTCCCTCTTGTCTCGTTACAGCCTCCTCGCTACAGTGACATCAGACTGGATGGAGAGGCGACCATGTGCAGCACCGCTCCATTCATTTTAATGGGGCTGACAGAAATAGCGGAGTACAAAAAATTATCTATGTCCATCAGCCCTACTGAGGTTGAATGGAGCCTTACTGTGCACGCATGAACACCGCTTCAGTCAATCTCCAGGTCACTGTGGGTGGATGCAGCGAGCCTATAGTGGAGAGGGGCAAAAGGGACCCCAATTCTTAGCATCAGTGGGGGTCTCAGCACTGATCAGACTTTGATCACCTACAGTATGCTATGAATAGGTGATAAGTGTCTATCTTGGCAGAAGCCCTATATGGCCTCTTTCAGATGAACATCATTTTAACACTTTGATAGCCGCATTAAAAAAATCACGGCTATCAGAGCTTATGATCGCGTGAATGAAGAATAGCCGTGACCGAGTTGCAGCTATTTTTCGCGGTTTTTCATAGCTGGCTGCAGCGTTTTGCAGTGCAGTAACTCCACAGCCCCCAAATCCCTCAAATTAGCCCTAAGAGACCTTTAACACAAGACGGACTACTCCGCAACAGAGTTGCGGAATATCTCGGCCCTGGATTCTGCACCAAAAACTGCACTTGCCTATAAGCCAGAAACCAGACCTTGTCGGGGTGTTGGAGTCAGCAGAGAGGGGGCCGGAAATACAGCTTTTCTCAAAGTCTCTAAAACAACTTTATGGGGCTAGAGAAGCCTGCAGAGCTGGGGCCGGAGGAATGCCTTACTTACAACCTCCAGCAAAAAAGACGAGCCAGCAGTCAGCTGCAGTGATTGCAGCAATAAGCTGGGCGACATAAGTGCTGAGGATGCTGCGTGCACACAATCATGGGGGAAAACAGCGGGGACCGGACATACTGTGTGTGGGGAGCAACCAATCCACAGCTAACCTGCCCGTTTCCTGTCACTGAGCAAGGGCCACCCATGTCTCCACCCCGTAGTCCCGGTGGAGACATATTGCACCAGTACCCCTTGCAGGCACTGTTAGCAGAATGCACTGCTGTTTATGGCAGCCTGCTTTTCAGTCACCAATTTTAAAGTTTGAGACTTGATCACGGCAGTTATTCATTGATGCGACTTTACAGCGCACATGGTAAAAATGCTTACAGCCATGTGAACGAGGCTTTACAGAAGCATCTGCGGGCAGTTTCTGGTAGTGATCTGCTATGTATGCAGACGAATTTAAGTCATAATGAGCACCTTTATTAGAGGCAATTGCTTGCAGGCAAACGCTTTGTGTAAATGGCTCTTAAGGCCTCTTTCACACGGCCAAGTGCGTTTTTACACTCGCCAGATCACGGCCAAAAAACACGTGAAAGAATAGCCGCAATCGAGTCCCAATCTTAATTGGCGTTTTCTTGTCCATTCACGCCCAAATACTTCAGATGGTCACAGCTACAATAGCAGTCATGTGAATAAGGCCTTAGGCCTCTTTTACACAAATGCGTTGCGATTTTTGACCCCCTGTATTACAGCCGAACATCGCATAAACGGGAGAATGTCACGACATGGTTGCGGCTAAATCTCCCATTTTCTTGCCCATTCACACGGCTGGGCTGTGGCGTACATACGATGCAGCCTGGAATTTTGTGGCCGAGGGAAAGACCTTGCCCCTTCCCTTGCCAGCAGATAGTGTCAATAGAAGCTCCCATAAAAGCATATGGGAGCTGCCAGCCAGGGGAGGGGGGGGGACTTTAACAGCGCTTGCCACGCTACATTTCCTCCCCCTTCCTCCCTAGCCTATGGGAGCTGCAGGCAAGCGAAGGGGGATGGAGCTGCTGCTAAACTCCCTCTCCCTTCCCTTTTCTGATGGCTGTCATAGGCTCCCATAGGAGTCTATGGGAACGGCCGGTGTATTCCCGCAAAAGATTGGACACGTCCTATCTTTTCTGACGTCGCGTAAAAACGGCTGACCGGAATGCGCACCTTATATGCTATCTTTTCCGGTTGGCCGATTTTACGCACCGAAAAATCGCCCATCTGAACAAATGCATTGGAATCCATGAGATGGTCGCGATTTTCAGGTGGCGTTTTATAAAACGCTCGTGTGAGAGAGGCCTTACCCTGATGAATATAAAAAATATATTAAAAATACTATTATCTATCATAATCCAGTCATTGCAGTAAATGGCGCGGCGAGAGTCACGGGAGCAGCAATGGTTATTTTTACCCTGTACATTTCAGGCACGCTGCCTCTAAGTACAGGTTGCTAGGGGCTCTGGTGTTTCCAGGCAGCGATCTCATCCTGATCTGCCGCTGATCCCGCTCTCTACCTCTATATAAACCACATTTATTCAGGTATGTAATTACTAACAGCACTTATGGAGCCGCCAGCCGCCATGAAATCCTCAGTTTAGGGGTTTTTTTTCCATTTTAAAGTGACGGATAAACTTTATGCCACTTTTTAGATGACACTAATTACCCAAATAGTAATTCCTCCCTAGGTACCATTTATACATGGGGGGGGGGGGGGGGGAGGTTCTGCATTTTTATCTATGGGTTAAGCTTTGCAGTTGTTTACAGCAGGCCGCCATGTGCAATTCCAGTAATAACATTATGGATGTGGGTCAGGATGGGAAACATCTCTCCTTAGGGAGAGCACCAAGAATGTGTGTGAGGAGACTTCTAAGGCCATGCATGCTCCTCTGGGTAATATGCAAATAAGGAAGATAAAACAATACCTTTGCAGCGCCACCTACTGGATGGCAGCTTTCCTTCAAATCAATGATTTGAAAATCAAGCCAGAATCCATACACTGACAGCTTTTCAGGGGTTTTGCTCCTCATCAGTGGGAACTTAGGGAGAGCACCTAGATGGTGAGTGAGGAGACTCAAAAGGCCATTCATGCTCCTCTGGGTAATATGCAAATAAGGGAGATTGAATCATGCCTTCACATTGCCACCTATTGGAAGGCAGCATTCCTTCAAGCCAAAGTTAGACTCTTTATACAAGCCAAGTAGGATCCTGGCTTGGCTACTGAGAGGCTTATGGGTATGGGTGTGTTCACACCTCACAGATCTGCTGCAGATTTCAACTGCAAAGGTGAAATCTACTGCAATTCTGCACCAAAATCTGTGACGTGTAAACGCACCCTATGTTAAGGAATCGTTGCTTAGCTAAT
Organism: Eleutherodactylus coqui; assembly: GCF_035609145.1. Classification (NCBI taxonomy): domain Eukaryota; kingdom Metazoa; phylum Chordata; class Amphibia; order Anura; family Eleutherodactylidae; genus Eleutherodactylus; species Eleutherodactylus coqui. The sequence continues at coordinate 47,525,476 of NC_089840.1, forward strand.
ACCAAACTTACGGTCCTTTTACATGGGCCGCTTATTGGGCGTGAACAGGTAGATGTGCAGACAGCCTATGGGGAAGAACGATCATAATAGCAATCATTCGTCCCCATAAGCTTATTATCAGCCCGTGTAGAAGCAAATTATTCCGTCAGGACGCACAGCAAAACGCGGCGTCAGCTGCTGCTGCTATAGAATTATGCGCCAAAATCTGCAGTGTTAACTACAGACTTTGATGTGGAATTGCAGGCAGATTTAAGCCATTTTTAATTCTGCATCAAAATCTACAGGCAACTGTGTGGATTTTGGCGCAGAATTTACTACATTATGGTGCGGAGTACAGACTAATTCCGCACAAGCTTAAATACGCAGCGTATTACACATGTATTTTTTTATATACGTTAATATTCAGCAAATATAGCCCATTGATTTCAATGGGTTCCTTCATAGCTGCATATTTTTCATGCGACCTATCTTGGTGCATATTACGCATCGTAATAGCCTATTGAAATCAATCGGTGTGCGCTAATAGGCAGGAAACCCGTATATCCTCTGCGTATTTACGCACAAAATCAATGGGAGCTTGTGCTTCTTTTTTACGCACGCAAATATTAAGACGGCCGAAAGGCAGAAAAACTCAAGGCAACAGCGTATTTTGGCCCATCAATATGCTGCATATTCGCAAACCGAAATACACATTCACACGGGGCAGTTCGGTTCCAATACAAAACTGCACCAAACTGCACCAGCACAGATAACAGGACACAAGTCACACAGCAAGCTGTACAGGATAGAAAACAGGACACAAGTCACACAGCAAGCTGTGCAGGCCAGACAACAGGACACAAGTCACACAGCAAGCTGTACAGGATATACAACAGGACACAAGTCACACAGCAAGCTGTACAGGATAGAAAACAGGACACAAGTCACACAGCAAGCTGTGCAGGCCAGGCAACAGGACACAAGTCACACAGCAAGCTGTACAGGATATTCAACGGGACACAAGTCACACAGCAAGCTGTACAGGACAGACAACAGGACACAAGTCACACAGCAAGCTGTGCAGGCCAGACAACAGGACACAAGTCACACAGCAAGCTGTACAGGATATACAACAGGACACAAGTCACACAGCAAGCTGTACAGGATATTCAACGGGACACAAGTCACACAGCAAGCTGTACAGGACAGACAGCAGGACACAAGTCACACAGCAAGCTGCACAGGATATTCAACGGGACACAAGTCACACAGCAAGCTGTACAGGACAGACAACAGGACACAAGTCGCACAGCAAGCTGAAGTAACATGACTGCTCACCCTAAACACCAGACAGACACAGACAGAAACTAGGTTTATATGTGAGCAAAGACCCGGGGGATTGGCTAGTAGGAGATCTCCACACCCAGCCAGCTATCATACCAAACCTGTGGAGCTGTGCTACAAGAAACCTTAGTACTACAGGTCCCAGCAGCACAACGTAACACTGTGTGAATGTATCCTAACAGAGGTATTTTTAGTACAGTTTGTTTGGCTGAGTTTTGCCCTCTGCCATGAGTTATTGTTTAATGTTTCCCCTTGATACCAAGAAGGGAGTTTGAGTCTTCTACTTGGTTCATAAGGAGCTTAGGGCAGTTTGCACCTGCATTTGGGTGCATCACCTGATGATTATTCCCATTTTTTTTCTTATGTCTGATCCTTTGCCCCTCATTGTGATCATATATTTCAAGTATTTTCCTAAACTGAGGAGGGAGTCGGAGTCTTCCACTCATGTCCCTGGGAAAAAGGGAAAATCTGTACCCGCAATAAGTAAGGCTGCTTTCTCATCTGCGTTGGAGGTTCAGTTTTCCTGCTGCATTCAGGGAGCAGGAAAGGAGAAAAACACCCACAGCTGAACAGGTCCGTTTTGTGACAGAACCGAACAGCAGAAAACGAACCCCATAGATTATAATGGGGCTCATTCGATTTCCGCTCAGCTGCCCGGCATTTTACTGGAACCAAAACTGCAACAGAACCTCCAAATGGTGATTCCACCACAGATGTGAAATCACCTTAAGAAGACAGCCGCATGAATTAACCAAGTGGGCAGGATGTAACTACCTGAACTAAATAAATAAGCATATTGTATATACATGCCAACCATTACATCTACAATTACAAGCCAGATCTCGTACCAGGTGTAGAGCCCTGGACTAGGGTCACTGCAGCACTTCTGTGGTTATTTGATGGTTAAAATATGTTTAGTATTGTGTGTGTCCAAAGTTAAGTTTTATGCTCTTAATATGCTTTTCTATTCACAGCTCTGTCTTGTTCACTGACAGGTTCCCCCATCCTCTTTGGGTTTCAGGTCACCTAACAACAGCATGGGGAGTGGTTAGTCAGGTAACAAGGGTAAAGAGGGCCTGTGATTGGGAAATGAGTCTTCCACACAGGTTGGGCTAGAGTGATTGTATAAATGGAGAGAGCGGGTGGATTTTAAAGGAGAAAAGATCTAGGCAGAGGAGAAGTCAGGATCTAAATGAAGAGGGAAGAAAGGAGAAGAAAAAAGCCAGTGTGGTGGGAAGTGGAATAAGTGTGAGTATTAAAGCTCGTTTATGTTCAAAGGACAGAAAGTCAGCAGGAGAGAGGTTTAGCCTGAGGGAGGTTAGAAAGAAGGAATTGCAAACCAGAAATTGGATAAAGAATGAAAGAAACCATTATAGTCAGTCCCAGAAAGCAAAGCTGGCGTGTAAAGCAAGATGGACATAGGTGCATACCAACTCATGTCTTTCAAATGTAGAAAGGAATGATCCTAGTAACCAAGTGTAATTCTGTCTCAAGTAAATGTAATGCAATCTGTATAACTACTTCAAAGTGAAGATCTCTCGCTCTGCCAATAAAATGTCCCATTATTTTACCATTAAATCCTGTCTCCTGGAGTCCCTTCCCACCACCTACAACGTCTGCACTGAGGTACCACACTACACCTCAGGAGGGAGTGTTTCCCATTTTATAATTAAATTGTCTGGAGTAGGTTTTGGCTTACATACGGCCTAGCGTCACGAAGTTGACAAACAACCCTGCTGACTTCGCAGGTTGCACCCAACGCAAAACACAGACATCCGTTAACACTGCAGCGTTTCTCCGCAGCCGCGGTATGTGCGAGGGGTAAAAACAGAGCCACCGCTGCTGACAAAACTGATATGCGGCCCCACTCTGTGGACCCGCCGGCCTGTGGGTGCTACACAGGCAATCGTCAGAGGGCAGAGAAAGTGATATAACACCAGTCAAGGGGAAATATACCAAAACATTGGAAGTATAGAATAGAAATAGGATCCCTATGCCATAAATAGTGAACATGGTTATGGCAGCACAGGTAGGTATTTATACAGATAAGGGTGGGCAGACCTACTCTGTTATATCCAATACCTGATAAGTGAATATAAATTTTTTTTATTTTATTTTAAGGCCGTATAACTTTTTAAATGTCCCAGAAAACCCCTTTAACAAAAAATATAAAGTAATCATTGAATACCATAAAAATATAGATGCAGGATAAATAAGGACACCTGTAATAAAGGCTATGTAAACCAGGGCTCCTTTGACGGAATGCATACATCGTCACCTCCGGGCGTATATCACATCCATGGAGAAGTATGTAAACAATCCCAACGGATCGTACGAGAGTAGGGTTCAATAATCGGGAATATGAAATATCTGATTGATAATACATTTTATACATTACAAACCTAATAGTAACAGTAACAATAATAGTACGATACAGCGTGAGTCAGAAGTCTTACGCCCTCCCCCCATATATATTATAATGCTCCCGTAATTCGCACCATGTTCCAACAGTTCTCTCCAACAGTTCCCAAAACAAAACGTTAGGATTGACAGATTAATACTCCGCATTATTTCCTAGGATTAAACAAGGCAAAAGAAAAAAGCAGCAGTAACCAAAGCACATAAACAGCGGTCAAAAAGTCGACAAAGTGCTACACTATGATCTTATAGTCCTGAATATACGTTACTAATTGCTATAAGAGCTTCTACAGTTCTCCAGATCTCAGAAGCCGCTCTTAAAACCTTCCACCAAAGCCTAGTGCCAATTTCGAACAGTAGGTGTGGGCATCGCGCCAAGCTCATAAAGGTATAAGAGCGATATCAACTGAATCCAGTCTGCGTTTTGGGACTGAGTCGAGGAAGCATAGCTGGTGATGACCCAGCTGGATGTGACAAGCTTCTGAAAGCAGGAGACAGGTGGTCAAGCTAACCAAGCAAGAAGGACGCGGACAAGGTCTTGATATAACAGCATTAAAGTCCACGTATTCTCAGGAACTGGCACCTTAGAGCTCAGGGTGACATTCAGAAACATAAGCAGATCATGAAAGAAGAACATTTACCTGGTCGTCTGTGAAGACCCTTGAGGAGATGTGCTGGAGCACGGAGGGAGGGCGAGGAGACGACTCACACCAAACTTTTACAGAGTCTTCTAAAATTAGTAGCAGGCATGCATTGGCTGCTGTTATGAGTCCTCACAAGGAATGCCAGGCATGGGAGACCACAGGAGGGGGAAGGGGCAGACACTATGTCAGTCCATACCCAACACAGACAATGCCAGGAAATTAACAGGTCCAGAGGTGTATAGGCTCATTGGTGGTCAGATGGTCGACCAACAACTGCAAGGACATGAGAATATATATCGAAGGTCCAAAAAGTCCAACCTGCTCTTGTACATAGGGGACAGTATTATAGTAGTTATATTCTTGTACATAGCAGGCAGTATTATAGTAGTTATATTCTTGTAGATAGGGGGCAGTATTATAGTAGTTATATTCTGGTACATAGGGGACAGTATTATAGTAGTTATATTCTTGTACATAGGGGACAGTATTATAGTAGTTATATTCTTGTACATAGGGGGCAGTATTATAGTAGTTATATTCTTGTACATAGCGGGCAGTATTATAGTAGTTATATTCTTGTACAAACGGGGCAGTATTATAGTAGTTATATTCTTCTACATAGGGGGCAGTATTATAGTAGTTATATTATTGTACATAGGAGGCAGTATTATAGTAGTTATATTCTTGTACATAGGGGGCAGTATTATAGTAGTTATATTCTTGTACATAGGAGGCAGTATTATAGTAGTTATATTCTTGTACATAGGGGGCAGTATTATAGTAGTTATATTCTTGTACATAAGGGGCAGTATTATAGTAGTTATATTCTTGTACATAGGAGGCAGTATTATAGTAGTTATATTCTTGTCCATAGGAGGCAGTATTATAGTAGCTATATTCTTGTCCATAGGAGCAGTATTATAGTAGTTATATTCCTGTACATAGGGGACAGTATTATAGTAGTTATATTCTTGTACATAGGGGCAGTATTATAGTAGTTATATTCTTGTACATAGCAGGCAGTATTATAGTAGTTATATTCTTGTACATAGGAGCAGTATTATAGTAGTTATATTCTTGTACATAGGAGCAGTATTATAGTAGTTATATTCTTGTACGTAGGGGGCAGTATTATAGCAGTTATATTCTTGTACATAGGGGCAGTATTATAGTATTTATATTCTTGTACATAGGGGACAGTATTATAGTAGTTATATTCTTGTACATAGGGGCAGTATTATAGTAGTTATTAGAGATGAGCGAGCGTACTCGGCCACGCCCCTTTTTCGCCCGAGTACCGCGATTTTCGAGTACTTCCGTACTCGGGCAAAAAGATTCGGGGGGTGCCGTGGCTGAGTGGGGGGTTGCAGCGGGGAGTGGGGGGGAGAGGGAGAGAGAGAGGGCTCCCTCCTGTTCCCTGCTGCTACCCCCCGCGCCGCCACGGCCCCCACCCGCGCCCCAGCGCCCCCCAATCTTTTCATCCGAGTACTGAAGTACTCGAAAATAGTGGTACTCGATCGAGTAATTACTCGAAACGACTAAGTTCGCTCATCTCTGAAAGTTATATTCTTGTATATAGGGGGCAGTATTACAGTAGTTATATTCTTTTACAAAGGAGCAGTATTATAGTAGTTATATTCTTGTACATAGGGGGCAGTATTATAGTAGTTATATTCTTGTATATAGGGGGCAGTATTATAGTAGTTATATTCTTGTACATAGGGGCAGTATTATAGTAGTTATATTCTTGTACATAGGAGGCAGTATATAAACGAGTACGTTCGCTCATCTCTAGTAGTTATATTCTTGTATATAGGAGGCAGTATTATAGTAGTTATATTCTTGTACATAGGAGGCAGTATTATAGTAGTTATATTCTTGTACATAGGGGGCAGTATTATAGTAGTTATATTCTTGTACATAGGAGGCAGTACATTAGTAGTTTCATCCATATGCAGAAGTGCAAACGTTATAGGCAGGTATGGAAAGATTTTAGAAAAATCAAAGGCATCTGATTGGCTTCAAAATGAATTCTGCAGCAGGACAATGAACTATTAATGTTTTTTGTCGAATAACAAAATGGAAAGTGAAGTAACAAAAAAGAAATATAAATCAAATTAATATTTGGTGTGACCAGTCATTGTCTTCAAAACAACATCATTTCAACTAGGCACACTTGCACACAGTTTTTGAAGGAACTCGGCAGGAAGGTTCTCCTAAACATCTCGGAGAACTAACCATAGATCTTCTGTGAATGAAATCTTGCTAAAATCCTTCTGTCTCTTCCTGTTATCCCAGACAGACTGGAAGATGTTGAGATCAGGACTCTGTTGGGCCATATAATCACTTCCAGGACTCTTTGTTCTGTTTTACACTGAAGATAGTTGGTAGTATTATACATAGGGGTCAGTATTAAGGTAGTTATATTCCTGTACATAGGGTCAGTATTATAGTATAGTCTTGTACATAGGAGGCAGTATTATAGTAGTTATATTCTTGTACATAGGGGGCAGTATTATAGTAGTTATATTCTTGTACATAGGGGGCAGTATTATAGTAGTTATATTGTTGTACATGGGTGGCAGTTGTATAGTAGTTATATTCTTGTACATAGGAGCAGTATTATAGTAGTTATATTCTTGTACATAGGAGGCAGTATTATAGTAGTTATATTCTTGTACATAGGGGGCAGTATTATAGTAGTTATATTCTTGTCCATAGGAGGCAGTATTATAGAAGTTATATTCTTGTACATAGGAGCAGTATTATAGTAGTTATATTCTTGTACATAGGAGGCAGTATTATAGTAGTTATATTCTTGAACATAGGGGGCAGTATTATAGTAGTTATATTCTTGTACATAGGGGGCAGTATTATAGTAGTTATATTCTTGTACATAGGGGGCAGTATTATAGTAGTTATATTCTTGTACATAGGAGGCAGTATTATAGTAGTTATATTCTTGTACGTAGGGGCAGTATTATAGTATAGTCTTGTACATAGGAGGCAGTATTATAGTAGTTATATTCTTGTACATAGGGGGCAGTATTATAGTAGTTATATTCTTGTACATAGGGGGCAGTATTATAGTAGTTATATTGTTGTACATGGGTGGCAGTTGTATAGTAGTTATATTCTTGTACATAGGAGCAGTATTATAGTAGTTATATTCTTGTACATAGGAGGCAGTATTATAGTAGTTATATTCTTGTACATAGGGGGCAGTATTATAGTAGTTATATTCTTGTCCATAGGAGGCAGTATTATAGAAGTTATATTCTTGTACATAGGAGCAGTATTATAGTAGTTATATTCTTGTACATAGGAGGCAGTATTATAGTAGTTATATTCTTGAACATAGGGGGCAGTATTATAGTAGTTATATTCTTGTACATAGGGGGCAGTATTATAGTAGTTATATTCTTGTACATAGGGGGCAGTATTATAGTAGTTATATTCTTGTACATAGGAGGCAGTATTATAGTAGTTATATTCTTGTACGTAGGGGGCAGTATTATAGTAGTTATATTCTTGTACATAGGAGGCAGTATTATAGAAGTTATATTCTTCTACATAGGGGGCAGTATTATAGTAGTTATATTGTTGTACATAGGAGCAGTATTATAGTAGTTATATTCTTGTACATAGGAGCAGTATTATAGTAGTTATATTCTTGTACATAGGAGCAGTATTATAGTAGTTATATTCTTGTACATAGGGGGCAGTATTATAGTAGTTATATTCTTGTCCATAGGAGGCAGTATTATAGAAGTTATATTCTTGTACATAGGAGCAGTATTATAGTAGTTATATTCTTGTACATAGGAGGCAGTATTATAGTAGTTATATTCTTGAACATAGGGGGCAGTATTATAGTAGTTATATTCTTGTACATAGGGGGCAGTATTATAGTAGTTATATTCTTGTACATAGGGGGCAGTATTATAGTAGTTATATTCTTGTACATAGGAGGCAGTATTATAGTAGTTATATTCTTGTACGTAGGGGGCAGTATTATAGTAGTTATATTCTTGTACATAGGAGGCAGTATTATAGAAGTTATATTCTTCTACATAGGGGGCAGTATTATAGTAGTTATATTGTTGTACATAGGAGCAGTATTATAGTAGTTATATTCTTGTACATAGGAGCAATATTATAGTAGTTATATTCTTGTACATAGGAGCAGTATTATAGTAGTTATATTCTTGTACATAGGGGGCAGTATTACAGTAGTTATATTCTTGTACATAAGAAGCAGTATTATAGTAGTTATATTCTTGTACATAGGAGCAGTATTATAGTAGTTATATTCTTGTACATAGGGGGCAGTATTATAGTAGTTATATTCTTGTACATAGGAGCAGTATTATAGTAGTTATATTCTTGTACATAGGAGCAGTATTATAGTAGTTATATTCTTGTACATAGGGGGCAGTATTATAGTAGTTATTAGAGATGAGCGAGCGTATTCGGCCACGCCCCTTTTTCACCCGAGTACCGCGATTTTCGAGTACTTCCGTACTCGGGCAAAAAGATTCAGGGGGCGCCGTGGCTGAGTGGGGGGTTGCAGCGGGGAGTGGGGGGGAGAGGGAGAGAGAGAGGGCTCCCTCCTGTTCCCTGCTGCTACCCCCCGCGCCGCCACGGCCCCCACCCGCCCCCCGGCGCCCCCCGAATCTTTTCACCCGAGTACTGAAGTACTCGAAAATAGTGGTACTTGATCAAGTAATTACTCGCAACGACTACGTTCGCTCATCTCTAGAAGTTATATTCTTGTATATAGGGGGCAGTATTATAGTAGTTATATTCTTTTACAAAGGAGCAGTATTATAGTAGTTATATTCTTGTACATAGGGGGCAGTATTATAGTAGTTATATTCTTGTATATAGGGGGCAGTATTATAGTAGTTATATTCTTGTATATAGGGGGCAGTATTATAGTAGTTATATTCTTGTACATAGGGGCAGTATTATAGTAGTTATATTCTTGTACATAGGGGAGCAGTATTATAGTAGTTATATTCTTGTACATAGGAGGCAGTATTATAGTAGTTATATTCTGGTACATAGGAGGCAGTATATAAACGAGTACGTTCGCTCATCTCTAGTAGCTATATTCTTGTATATAGGGGGCAGTATTATAGTAGTTATATTCTTGTATATAGGGGCAGTATTATAGTAGTTATATTCTTGTCCATAGGGGGCAGTATTATAGTAGTTATATTCTTGTACATGGGTGGCAGTTGTATAGTAGTTATATTCTTGTACATAGGAGCAGTATTATAGTAGTTATATTCTTGTACATAGGAGGCAGTATTATAGTAGTTATATTCTTGTACATAGGGGGCAGTATTATAGTAGTTATATTCTTGTACATAGGAGGCAGTATTATAGTAGTTATATTCTTGTACATAGGAGGCAGTACTATAGTCGTTATATTCTTGTACATAGGAGGCAGTATTATAGTAGTTATATTCTTGTACATAGGAGCAGTATTATAGTAGTTATATTCTTGTACGTAGGGGGCAGTATTATAGTAGTTATATTCTTGTACATAGGAGGCAGTATTATAGAAGTTATATTCTTGTACATAGGGGCAGTATTATAGTAGTTATATTCTTGTACATAGGAGCAGTATTATAGTAGTTATATTCTTGTACATAGGGCAGTATTATAGTAGTTATTAGAGATGAGCGAGCATACTCGGCCACGCCCCTTTTTCGCCCGAGTACTGCGATTTTCGAGTACTTCCGTACTCGGGCAAAAAGATTCGGGGGGCGCCGTGGCTGAGTGGGGGGTTGCAGCGGGGAGTGGGGGGGAGAGGGAGAGAGAGAGGGCTCCCTCCTGTTCCCTGCTGCTACCCCCCGCGCCGCCACAACCCCCACCCGCCCCCCGGCGCCCCCCGAATCTTTTCACCCGAGTACTGAAGTACTCGAAAATAGTGGTACTCGATCGAGTAATTACTCGAAACGACTACGTTCGCTCATCTCTAGAAGTTATATTCTTGTATATAGGGGGCAGTATTATAGTAGTTATATTCTTTTACAAAGGAGCAGTATTATAGTAGTTATATTCTTGTACATAGGGGGCAGTATTATAGTAGTTATATTCTTGTATATAGGGGGCAGTATTATAGTAGTTATATTCTTGTACATAGGGGCAGTATTATAGTGGTTATATTCTTGTACATAGGGGAGCAGTATTATAGTAGTTATATTCTTGTACATAGGAGGCAGCATTATAGTAGTTATATTCTTGTACATAGGAGGCAGTATTATAGTAGTTATAGTCTTGTACATAGGAGCAGTATTATAGTAGTTATATTCTTGTACATAGGGGGCAGTATTATAGTAGTTATATTCTTGTATATAGGGGGCAGTATTATAGTAGTTATATTCTTGTATATAGGGGGCAGTATTATAGTAGTTATATTCTTGTACATAGGGGCAGTATTATAGTAGTTATATTCTTGTACATAGGGGAGCAGTATTATAGTAGTTATATTCTTGTACATAGGAGGCAGTATTATAGTAGTTATATTCTTGTACATAGGAGGCAGTATATAAACGAGTACGTTCGCTCATCTCTAGTAGTTATATTCTTGTATATAGGGGGCAGTATTATAGTAGTTATATTCTTGTATATAGGGGCAGTATTATAGTAGTTATATTCTTGTACATAGGGGGCAGTATTATAGTAGTTATATTCTTGTACATGGGTGGCAGTTGTATAGTAGTTATATTCTTGTACATAGGAGCAGTATTATAGTAGTTATATTCTTATACATAGGAGGCAGTATTATAGTAGTTATATTCTTGTACATAGGGGGCAGTATTATAGTAGTTATATTCTTGTACATAGGGGGCAGTATTATAGTAGTTATATTCTTGTACATAGGGGGCAATATTATAGTAGTTATATTCTTGTACATAGGAGCAGTATTATAGTAGTTATATTCTTGTACGTAGGGGGCAGTATTATAGTAGTTATATTCTTGTACATAGGAGGCAGTATTATAGAAGTTATATTCTTGTACATAGGGGGCAGTATTATAGTAGTTATATTCTTGTACATAGGAGCAGTATTATAGTAGTTATATTCTTGTACATAAGAGCAGTATTATAGTAGTTATATTCTTGTACATAGGAGCAGTATTATGGTAGTTATATTCTTGTACATAGGGGCAGTATTATAGTAGTTATTAGAGATGAGCGAGCATACTCGGCCACGCCCCTTTTTCGCCCGACTACCGCGATTTTCGAGTACTTCCGTACTCGGGCAAAAAGATTCGGGGGGCGCCGTGGCTGAGTGGAGGGTTGCAGCGGGGAGTGGGGGGGAGAGGGAGAGAGAGAGGGCTCCCTCCTGTTCCCTGCTGCTACCCCCCGCGCCGCCACAACCCCCACCCGCCCCCCGGCGCCCCCCGAATCTTTTCACCCGAGTACTGAAGTACTCGAAAATAGTGGTACTCGATCCAGTAATTACTCGAAACGACTACGTTCGCTCATCTCTAGAAGTTATATTCTTGTATATAGGGGGCAGTATTATAGTAGTTATATTCTTTTACAAAGGAGCTGTATTATAGTAGTTATATTCTTGTATATAGGGGGCAGTATTATAGTAGTTATATTCTTGTACATAGGGGCAGTATTATAGTAGTTATATTCTTGTACATAGGGGAGCAGTATTATAGTAGTTATATTCTTGTACATAGGAGGCAGTATTATAGTAGTTATAGTCTTGTACATAGGAGGCAGTATATAAACGAGTACTTTCGCTCATCTCTAGTAGTTATATTCTTGTATATAGGGGGCAGTATTATAGTAGTTATATTCTTGTACATAGGAGGTAGTATTATAGTAGTTATATTCTTGTACATAGGGGCAGTATTATAGTAGTTATATTCTTGTACATAGGGGGCAGTATTATAGTAGTTATATTCTTGTACATAGGGGGCAGTATTATAGTAGTTATATACTTGTACATAGGAGGTAGTATTATAGTAGTTATATACTTGTACATAGGAGGCAGTATTATAGTAGTTATATTCTTGTACATAGGAGGCAGTACATTAGTAGTTTCATCCATATGCGGAAGTGCAAACGTTATAGGCAGGTATGGAAAGATTTTAGAAAAATCAAAGGCATCTGATTGGCTTCAAAATGAATTCTGCAGCAGGACAATGAACTATTAATGTTTTTTGTCGAATAACAAAATGGAAAGTGAAGTAACAAAAAAGAAATATAAATCAAATTAATATTTGGTGTGACCAGTCATTGTCTTCAAAACAACATCATTTCAACTAGGCACACTTGCACACAGTTTTTGAAGGAACTCGGCAGGAAGGTTCTCCTAAACATCTCGGAGAACTAACCATAGATCTTCTGTGAATGAAATCTTGCTAAAATCCTTCTGTCTCTTCCTGTTATCCCAGACAGACTGGAAGATGTTGAGATCAGGACTCTGTTGGGCCATATAATCACTTCCAGGACTCTTTGTTCTGTTTTACACTGAAGATAGTTGGTAGTATTATACATAGGGGTCAGTATTAAGGTAGTTATATTCCTGTACATAGGGTCAGTATTATAGTATAGTCTTGTACATAGGAGGCAGTATTATAGGAGTTATATTCTTGTACATAGGGGGCAGTATTATAGTAGTTATATTCTTGTACATAGGGGGCAGTATTATAGTAGTTATATTGTTGTACATGGGTGGCAGTTGTATAGTAGTTATATTCTTGTACATAGGAGCAGTATTATAGTAGTTATATTCTTGTACATAGGAGGCAGTATTATAGTAGTTATATTCTTGTACATAGGGGGCAGTATTATAGTAGTTATATTCTTGTCCATAGGAGGCAGTATTATAGAAGATATATTCTTGTACATAGGAGGCAGTATTATAGTAGTTATATTCTTGTACATAGGAGCAGTAGTATAGTAGTTATATTCTTGTACGTAGGGGGCAGTATTATAGTAGTTATATTCTTGTACATAGGAGCAGTATTATAGTAGTTATATTCTTGTACATAGGAGCAGTATTATAGTAGTTATATTCTTGTACATAGGAGGCAGTATTATAGAAGTTATATTCTAGTACATAGGGGGCAGTATTATAGTAGTTATATTCTTGTACATAGGAGCAGTATTATAGTAGTTATATTCTTGTACATAGGAGCAGTATTATAGTAGTTATATTCTTGTACATAGGGAGCAGTATTATAGTAGTTATATTCTTGTACATAGGAGCAGTATTATAGTAGTTATATTCTTGTACATAGGAGCAGTATTGTAGTAGTTATATTCTTGTACATAGGGGGCAGTATTATAGTAGTTATTAGAGATGAGCGAGCGTACTCGGCCACGCCCCTTTTTCGCCCGAGTACCGCGATTTTCGAGTACTTCCGTACTCGGGCAAAAAGATTCAGGGGGCGCCGTGGCTGAGTGGGGGGTTGCAGCGGGGAGTGGGGGGGAGAGGGAGAGAGAGAGGGCTCCCTCCTGTTCCCTGCTGCTACCCCCCGCGCCGCCACGGCCCCCACCCGCCCCCCGGCGCCCCCCGAATCTTTTCACCCGAGTACTGAAGTACTCGAAAATAGTGGTACTCGATCGAGTAATTACTCGCAACGACTACGTTCGCTCATCTCTAGAAGTTATATTCTTGTATATAGGGGGCAGTATTATAGTAGTTATATTCTTTTACAAAGGAGCAGTATTATAGTAGTTATATTCTTGTACATAGGGGGCAGTATTATAGTAGTTATATTCTTGTATATAGGGGGCAGTATTATAGTAGTTATATTCTTGTATATAGGGGGCAGTATTATAGTAGTTATATTCTTGTACATAGGGGCAGTATTATAGTAGTTATATTCTTGTATATAGGGGAGCAGTATTATAGTAGTTATATTCTTGTACATAGGAGGCAGTATTATAGTAGTTATATTCTTGTACATAGGAGGCAGTATTATAGTAGTTATATTCTTGTACATAGGAGGCAGTATATAAACGAGTACGTTCGCTCATCTCTAGTAGTTATATTCTTGTATATAGGGGGCAGTATTATAGTAGTTATATTCTTGTATATAGGGGCAGTATTATAGTAGTTATATTCTTGTACATAGGGGGCAGTATTATAGTAGTTATATTCTTGTACATGGGTGGCAGTTGTATAGTAGTTATATTCTTGTACATAGGAGCAGTATTATAGTAGTTATATTCTTGTACATAGGAGGCAGTATTATAGTAGTTATATTCTTGTACATAGGAGGCAGTATTATAGTAGTTATATTCTTGTACATAGGGGGCAGTATTATAGTAGTTATATTCTTGTACATAGGAGGCAGTATTATAGTAGTTATATTCTTGTACATAGGAGGCAGTATTATAGTCGTTATATTCTTGTACATAGGAGGCAGTATTATAGTAGTTATATTCTTGTACATAGGAGCAGTATTATAGTAGTTATATTCTTGTACGTAGGGGGCAGTATTATAGTAGTTATATTCTTGTACATAGGAGGCAGTATTATAGAAGTTATATTCTTGTACATAGGGGGCAGTATTATAGTAGTTATATTCTTGTACATAGGAGCAGTATTATAGTAGTTATATTCTTGTACATAAGAGCAGTATTATAGTAGTTATATTCTTGTACATAGGAGCAGTATTATAGTAGTTATATTCTTGTACATAGGGGCAGTATTATAGTAGTTATTAGAGATGAGCGAGCATACTCGGCCACGCCCTTTTTTCGCCCGAGTACCGCGATTTTCGAGTACTTCCGTACTCGGGCAAAAAGATTCGGGGGGCGCCGTGGCTGAGTGGGGGGCTGCAGTGGGGAGTGGGGGGGAGAGGGAGAGAGAGAGGGCTCCCTCCTGTTCCCTGCTGCTACTCCCCGCGCCGCAACGGCCCCCACCCGCCCCCCGGCGCCCCCCGAATCTTTTCACCCGAGTACTGAAGTACTCGAAAATAGTGGTACTCGATCGAGTAATTACTCGAAACGACTACGTTCGCTCATCTCTAGAAGTTATATTCTTGTATATAGCGGGCAGTATTATAGTAGTTATATTCTTTTACAAAGGAGCAGTATTATAGTAGTTATATTCTTGTATATAGGGGGCAGTATTATAGTAGTTATATTCTTTTGCATAGGAGCAGTATTATAGTAGTTATATTCTTGTACATAGGGGCAGTATTATAGTATTTATATTCTTGTACATAGGGGGCAGTATTATGGTAGTTATATTCTTGTATATAGGGGGCAGTATTATAGTATTATATTCTTGTATATAGGGGGCAGTATTATAGTAGTTATATTCTTTTGCATAGGAGCAGTATTATAGTAGTTATATTCTTGTACATAGGGGCAGTATTATAGTAGTTATATTCTTGTACATAGGGGGCAGTATTATGGTAGTTATATTCTTGTATATAGGGGGCAGTATTATAGTATTATATTCTTGTACATAGGGGGCAGTATTATAGTAGTTATATTCTTGTACATAGGGGCAGTATTATAGTAGTTATATTCTTGTACATAGGGAGCAGTATTATAGTAGTTATATTCTTGTACATGGGGGCATATTATAGTAGTTATATTCTTGTACATAGGAGGCAGTATTATAGTAGTTATATTCTTGTACATAGGGAGCAGTGTTATAGTAGTTATATTCTTGTACATAGGAGTAGTATTATAGCAGTTATATTCTTGTACATAGGGGGCAGTATTACAGTAGTTATATTCTTGTACATAGGAGGCAGTATTATAGTAGTTATATTCTTGTATATAGATTACATTAGCTGGATGTTTGGCTTTGTTGTCCGGCTGCTGAATACAATTTGAAGCCAATCAGACACCTTCTGCTTTTGAAAAAACTTTTACTTTGCAGCATCTTTTCCCCACCTGCCTAAAACTTTTGCACAGTCCTGTAGATCTCTGGATAATTACTCCATCACTGGTGGTAGTATTAGTAGTGACTGGAAATATCGTGTCAGTTATCAGACCCTGTATTGTGGCCACACAAAGCCGTGTGATATGAGTTTGGGTCTGTTGTGGTCTCAGAACAGCATAGTCGGCTGGAGAAGCATTATTTGATATAAATAGAGGCAGAGCCCCTTCCCCCACCATACAAGCAGATAACAAGCGCCCTGCGTCCCGTAATGTGTCAGCCTGGTGATAACGCGCAGCAATCACAGCGACCTCTACATTTGTAATCAGTTATCTCCTCTATAATGAGGTCACACTGTGCGGCGGATATATAGCGCGGATATAAACAAGGACATGGGACAGAAATTAGAGTTTTATAACAGGATTTTTATAAAAATTCACATTTTTTCTTGGGTGCAACAAAGTTAATGAAATTGATAGACATGCAAATTAGGGAATAGCATAACAAGCAATTCCCTAATATCTTTCTACTATACTCACATGTGGTGCAGTGTAATATATGACTCCTGTAATAACACTATATTAGGGGATTGCTACTTATGCAATTTCTTAATTTCTTTGGTAGGTTCCTGAGGAAGTGACTTGAGGCTGGAAGGAGGGGGCATTAGGGTGCTTTCACTCGGGACGGAATTATTTAGCATTTTGCCCCGAAATCCGCAGTTTACTCCATCACTGCGAAATCCACACCCGCAAGTCTCATTATGGATTTTGATGTAGAATCGCAAACTGATTTAAGCCATTTCACTCCTGCATCGAAATCCGCTCACAGAGCTGCAGATTTTGGTGCTGAATATGCAGGATAATTCTGCCCTTTGGAAAGCACCTTAAGGCTGGGGTCACACAGGTTGTATTCTGGGCGGAAATCTCGCAGTTTTGCCGCAGTGAAAAAACGCGAGATTTCCGCCGGGAAAGCACAGCTTCAGAACCAACAACACTTAGCTGCAGGTTTTGGAGCAGCTTCGCCGCATGTTTTTCTGTTGCGGCCGGCGCTTCCATAGAGAAGAGCGCGACCACGGCAGAAAAAAAAGAATGGACATGCTGCGTCCCGGGAACCCGCCCAGGCCTCTGCTGGCTTTGCTGCGACGGATTCGCCGACCCCGTGTCTTGTCCACATGGCTGGCTAATCTAGGGATTAGCGGCTGCAGCGAAACTCTGCAGGGAAATTCTGCGGCAAACCCGCCCCGTGTGACCCCAATCTTATAGTATTGCTAGGCATATTTGTTGTTGCAGTGTCTGGGAAAGCTGGGTGACAACTAGAGATGAGCGAGCGTACTCGGAAAAGCACTACTCGCTCGAGTAATTTGCTTTATCCGAGTATGGCTGTGCTCGGGTCTGAAGATTCGGGTGCCGGCACGGAGTGGGGAGCTGCAGGGGAGAGCGGGGAGGAACGGAGGTAAGATCTTTCTCTCCCTCTCTCCCGCCCGCTCTCCCCTGCTCCCCGCTGCGACTCACCTGTCAGCCGCAGCGGCACCCGAATCTTCAGACCCGAGCACAGCGATACTCGGATAAAGCAAATTACTCGAGCGAGTAGTGCTTATCCGAGTACGCTCGCTCATCTCTAGTGACAACTAATATAGCTGCCATTATAGTTCCTATAGGAATTGTGACCCAGCTTTCTGCTTAGATATATAGCGACAGACCAGTGTTAAATGTATCACTTCATACCTAGGCAGATTTGCCATACAGGAGTCTGGGATAGTTGGGTGGCAACCATTACAGCTGCCTATAGAGATTGTACCTTTCTACTTAGTCCAAAGCTGGGTGACAACCTCTATACAGGGTGGAGTCAAAAAGCCGGATCCAGCGCTATATCCCAGTACTGGTGTCCTATACCGATATAACAATAGAGTACTTGAATAAGTAGGCATGGATACACTACACGATGGTATAGCGCACAGGCACCTGGGGGCCCCGGGACATGGATTTCAATTTAGTGTTGTGGCCCCTGTAAGAGATAGAGAGTAAAACCCAACTGCAAAGTTGAAGAGTAGCATGTGAGAAGCAGAAACCCACTTTTTGCGTCTCTATAAGTGCCGCTGCTATGACTAAAGGAAAGTGTCCTGGAAGTGGCCTCCTTCTGCTACGATGGGGCCGATCATCCAGGAAGTCATCCACTGTTGTCTATGGGTGATGCAGCCACTGATCCGTGTTGAGAGTCCTTGGAATGAACACAAGTTCAACAACGGCTCCATGCATGTATGGTAGCAGGAGGACGGCACTTCAACTCAGATTTCCTTACTTCAGTCACAGCAGCGGGACTAAGAGAGACTCAGGTTCTAAAAAAGTTGGGTGACAACCAATATGGCTTTTATTGTCGTGATACCCCGAAAATAAGACCCTGTCTTATATTTTTGCCCCAATAGAGCCGCTAGGTCTTATTTTCAGGTGATGTCTTATCATAGTAAGGGCGCCCACCCACTGGCGTTTGCGATTTCCGTGCGTGAAAAACGCAGCGTTTTCCGCGATTTTTCCGCGCGTTTTTTGCGGCGTTTTCGCGCCGTTTTCGCGGCTTTTCCGTTAATTTCCATTGCCATTCATGGGTGCATTAAGAGAAAAATAAGGACACATATGCAACTGACAGCTCCTATGTTAAAAATCGCAACGGACCGAAAAAAAAACGCCAGTGGACAGGAACACATGTTATCTCTATGCCTGTGCAGGAAAAACGCAAAACGCAAACGCAGGTAAAAAAAACGCCAGTGGGTGGGCGCCCTTACCTAGCGAGGTCCCTCTCGCTGCTCTCTGGAGCTCCGACATACTGAGCCGTAGCATTGATTGGCCAATTCATAAGTCCCGCCTCCACAACACAATGGCTGTGATTGGTTCTTCGACCGCTGCTCAGCCAATCAATACAGCTCTCGATGAACCAATCAGAGCCATCACTTCCTGGAGGTGGGATTTATGAATCCCATAACCAGGAAGTGATCTTCTGTTGTTGGCCGAGGACTGCAAGAAGCACATCAGAGCTCCAGAGAACAGCGGGAGGGACTTGAAATGTGCCTGCTAGGTAATGTACTCCTTTTTTTAATGTAATGCAGCTAGGGCTTATTTTCTAGGTAGGGCTTATATTTTAAGTCTCCCCAAAAATCCTCGAAAAAAATTAGGGTAGGACTTATTTTTGGGAATTTCTTATTTTTGGGGAAACGGTACTGTCCCTGTTAGTATTGTCACACTGATTACTGCTTAGTTATGCAGCGACAGATGGATAATTGGTATATCGACAGCTATATTAGTTCCCACTCAGTTTCCCAAGTGTGTCTAGTTGATAGCTTCCTGAACCCCACTTCACAGCTAACTAGGTGGCACATAAATGCCATAGAAAGACACATATGAGTATCCTTGGGAGGCCGAGTGACAACTTCTGTTGGATCTGTAGCTATATTTTCATTGGTTGTTATCCAACTTATAATAGCGACTTGAAGACTATTTAGTGGAAAAGTTTCATATTTTAAGGGTACTTTACACAGGGCAATGGAAACATTGAATTTGGGCAATAATTGTCCCGGGTACATGTGGCCACCAACAGGGCACTGAGTGAAAAATCACTGATCTGTCCGTCCGTCTAAGTAGGAGCCACTCAATGTTTCAGCAACTCCTGTATACTGTGAATGGAGGCGGGCGGCCCGGAATGATCCCCTTCCCGTCCCGCCACCATTTACTTGAAGCGATAGTCGGGCAGCACTCCGTGGGACGGCTGTGGGAGCCTCTGAAACCTTTAGGGGAAGGCTCTTATCATTTCCTTAAAGATGCTCATCATCCTCGTGGCCCTCATACTCCGCTGCTGCAGTCATTTCCACCAAGTCTTGTCCTTATGACTGAGAGACAGTGAGCAGCGGGGACTGGAAGCATTTGCATACTTTTACATCTCTGATGCATATTTCTGCATACATTACGCATACATTTGCATGTTTAATTCTGCCTTGAATACATTTCTCCACCAGTTGAGCAGGTTAAGTGTTTTCTCTTATGTAAATGAGCAGTTTCTTCCATGTTTTCTGCACAAAAACCCTCAAAGGAAACAAGTGAATATTTCCCTAGGAGCCGCGGGGCTTTTAATATACAAAAAGTTCACTTAAAGGGAAACTCCACCCAATTTTATTTCCCAACACTTCATATTATATACAGACCTGTCACTTGGTATTCTGAAGTCTTTCTGAATGTGGATGGGTGGAAGCATCCATACAGATCATTACCCAGCTCTCCAAAGGTTCTGAGTGACGCCCCCTTCTCCACAACTACGTTACCTGTTTAAAGTTCTCCATATACACGTAGTTGACTGTCCCTTCAACATATTTAAGTCCAATGAACATACACATTATTTTAATAATCCAATCTTGTTGGCTCATTCACTTATCATTCAGTTTAAATAGCACTCATTCAGTCCTTCTCATTCGCTTAAGGTACATTTAGATGGAATAATTACTGTTCAAAAGAGCAAAAGTGATGATCGTTTGGTCAAATCGCAAACCAATGGCCGAATGGCGAACGATAATAGTTCATTATATGCAGGCATAAAAATCATCATTCACTTATCATTCGGTTTAAACAGCGCTCATTCGGTCCCTCTCATTCACTTATACAGGGAATGCGAAAGACTGAATGATTCGCCTTTGAACGAGCCAACGATGCATCAACAGGCTGCATGAAGGCGAACGAGACGGCGATGACGTCATGCGCTCATTCACTTGTTCAAACAATAATCGGCTTGTCTATAATGATCCTTAGGACGGGCTCACACCAGCGTAAGTTTACAGCTTATTACGTGTACGATGTACGTGCGTGTGATACATGGTAATTAGCAGGCAATCAGATATATCGTCTTGCGCTGTTTCACTCACAGAATGTTCTAATTTGCTGCATATTACACGTGAAAGGGCCTATTGTTCTCTATGGGTCATTATAAAGGGCATGGAATGGGCAACAGACACCCTCCTGTTCTGAAATGGCAAAACTGGGCACCATAAGTTTTCGCAGGCCCCATCCTTTCTATATACTCTGCTGGTGTGAACATATGCCGGCAGTGCGGCACCCATAAATGATCCGACTACCTCCATGTCTTTATTTTTTTGGAGTTTTCATACAAAATGAATATCAGGTTTTCCTCTATCATACAGAAGGCTGGACGAGGCGCAGCAGTGACTCCATTCATGGCTCTGTGCTGACATCTAGTGGACAATGTGTAGAACTTTCTTCATTCAAAGATGAAAGATTTTCTGCAGATCTTTTCAGGATTAGCTGGTCTGCAATTCTGTGATTTGTAGTTGCACAAGACAAAACTAGAAGCCCCTAACAAGTTAACTAGATGCCCTTGCGTATTGTACTGTTTAAATGGGACGTTACACTTTGGGAAACACTTTAAGTTATATTGAGTAATTGCATAACTAATGATTTCTAAATATGAAAAATGGCCGTGTACAAGCAGGAGAGGTTTGATAATAACTCTGCAGGACCCTTTGGTAAATTCCTCCAGATTAAAATATAAAATTGTGCCTGTACCATAAATCCTAATATTTAGCCACTGGGTGCATGGCTGGCCTTAGCTACATGCAACCCTCACTGGGTGCATGGCCGGCCTTAGCTACATGCCACCCTCACTGGGCTTGGTTATAGTATTGTATTTACATACTGAGCTTGGTTCTGGTAATTTATCTATGTATGGTACAGATCTTGATTCTGATGCTGCATTTATGCTGTGAGCTTGGTTCTGTTACAATATCTATTCCTGGAGCTGTTCGGATGTGGGTATGCTGTTATGTCGCTGCTTTCTGTACAAACAGAATGCAGGTTGACTGCCTATCAGTACAACATACTCTATATGCATTTTTTTATGATGGGGGGGCCAAATATACTTCCCCGTAGGGTACCATCTGACTTAAAGCTAGAACTCACTGAGTTCGGCCTTCTTCTCTTTAAAGCTCTGCTATTTGTGCTCCAGACATCACCGACCTTCAGTTTCTTGGACAGAAGGTGCTTTTTTCTATGTTAACCTTCTACTAAGCTGCTGACACCCATCTGTGTGCTGTCTGACCCCTGCGGGCAATGAACAATGCATGTCCATTTCTCAGCCCTGATATGGATGAAAATGGGACATGCTGCAGTTGGTTTTCATACGACCGCTGGTCCATGTGAAAATCTGCCTGTGTATATAGCCTCAAATTTTGCATGCCCGATACGCAGTAAATAGAACCCGTTGATTTCAATGCGTTTGGACACCTGCATTTTTTGCGCACACATTTTGGTCGTATTATGCACCAATTAGCCCATATTAAACTTAATTGTCCATATAAATAAAAGGGGGCATGCTTGCATGGTCCATGGTCAGAACGCCACTTTCCTGATACGGAGTGGTAAATGAAAATAATTCTGTCTGCAGTCACCATTAGAGGGCGCTCATTAAGAATTGATTGATATAGTTCACGTAAAATTCAATGATAAATGACTATGCAGGGAGCTCCCTCTAGTGGTGGCTGCAGGCAGCAAATATTGTATCTTTTCATGTAGCAGAGAATTTGGTGCTTTGTATCAGAAAAGAAAAACTCCCTTAGAGATATGAAATTAATCAAGATTTCCCATTTTCCTACATTTTGGAAAGAGACATTAGCGATGTGTCCCGCAGCCTCCTGATCTATGACTATATTAGCAGCAGGTGGAGCGGACTTCTTTGCCTGATATCAGCTGCCACAACATGTCCAGATATATTTTGTTTGCCCTAACTACATATTGGCCGTGAAGATAGTGATCAGAGAAAATAACTCTCATTTCAGTGTTGTCACTGGGATGTTTATTGATTTTCTGACTGCCAAGCAATTTGTGCTGCTGACAGAATATATCTTGTGCACCGCTCATAATGCTCCCCCTTGTTAACACTGTCGGGACCAGAATTCAGCTCTTCGGCGGTCATCGACTAACATAGGGAGGGGGCTTCATGAGTCAGAAGGGCTCTACTATATACGGGGGCTGTATAAGAGAGGGGCTACATAAGAGTGGCAGGCTGTATTATGCAGGGGATGGGGGTGCTTTATTGGAGAAGGGCGCTATATAAGAAAAGGGGGGTTAAATAAGAGTGGTGCACTATATTATGGAAAGAGGCTGTATAAGGCCTCTGAAACACTTGCTGCGGGTCCAAGCTGCGTCCAAGAGGCCCGGGCACAACATGCATCAGGCACCTGTCCATGTGCTGCCCAATATATGGGCTGCCCATTCATGCATGTCCTTATTCTCGTCCATGATACAGACAAGAATAGGACATTCGATTACTCTTTCTGCATAAAAACCGCAGTGTGCTGGTGCCATAGGCTATAATGGGTGCATGTACTGTCCTTGAATTAACACGGACAGCACACAGTCCCAAATAAGTGAGTGGGTCGGAGGCCTTAGGGTGCGTTCACACGAGCGCATAAGCGGCGCGTTTGTGCGCCCAATCATATATACGTGACCATCTGAGGCGTTGGTTTCCAATGTATTCATTCGCACGGGCGATTTTACGGCACGTAAAAACGGCAACCCCCCAAAAAAACGGAACATATGCGACCGAAATACGCGCCAACGCATATTCGATGGCCGAAAAGATAATACGTAATGACACACGATAATATGCTTTCTAGCTCTGGTCATGATCGCCGAAAAACGTTCTTTCCGGCGATTAAACGCTGCGCACGTGCGAATGTAAATACGCCTACACTTGTTCACGCTAACGATTTTCATGCGCGAGTTCTGTCCAATTGCAATTAGTTATAATGAGTTAATTTGCATGAGTGATTTTTCTTTCTTACCAAGAGTCCAAGATTGAAAATCGCTGCTGCGAATTACTCACCAAAATTTGCAGGGCGGAAATGCTGCGGAATGTCTGCAGTTGAAAATTCCACAGCACATCTGCATCCAAAACAGAGTCAAAATTCACAACATGGGTGCTAATTTTTACTTGAAATCAGCTGCAGATCTGCAGCTGATTTTGGCAGATACAGCGCTCCCCTCATCTTGCAATGCTTGCGCTCTCAGCGCGCCCTCCAGTTAGTGCCAAACCGCTGTTAGGTGATGCCACTTTTGCATCACCTGACTTGTAGCCGTGGCACTTAGTAGCGGTTGATGGGTAACAGATGTGAGGGCTGCTGATTGCACTGCAGTAAGGGGCTGCTGATTGCAAGGTGATAGGAGCGGCGGGCCGAAATCAGCTGCAGATCTGCATTGGTGCAAATTTTGACTGCTGTGGATTTTGCAACAGAGTATCCACAGCATTTCCACAGCATGTGAACATACCTCTATGGTGCATATATATGTATATACACACGCATACATACTCATTGAAGAAAAACAATCCCTCCCCTAGAAGTTGTCAGAATTGAATGAAACTTTCTGTGTGATTGTTATAAGTGATTACATTATCAGAGCAAAATTGTTCCAGAAAACTGAACACCTAAAGGGAGGCTCTAGTACCCTGTTGTACCACCTCTAGCTTGCATATAAGATGTGATACAGGTGGGTATGGAGGCTCTAGTACCCTGTTGTACCACCTCTAGCTTGCATATAAGATGTGATACAGGTGGGTATGGAGGCTCTAGTACCCTGTTGTACCACCTCTAGCTTGGATACAAGATGTGATACGGGCAGGCATGGAGGCTCTAGTACCCTGTTGTACCACCTCTAGCTTGGACACAAGATGTGATACGTGGGGCATGGAGGCTCTAGTACCTTGTTGTACTGCCCCCAGCTTGGATACAAGATGTGATACATATGGGCATGGAGGCTCTAGTACCCTGTTGTACCGTCTCTAGCTTAGACACAAGATGTGATACGTGGGGCATGGAGGCTCTAGTACCTTGTTGTACCACCTCTAGCTTGGATATAAGATGTGATACGTTGGGCATGGAGGCTCTAGTACCTTGTTGTACCACCTCTAGCTTGGACACAAGATGTGATACGTGGGGCATGGAGGCCCTAGAACCGTGTTGTACCGCCTCTAACTTTGATACAAGATGTGATACGGGCAGGCATGAGGCTCTAATACCTTGTTGTACCGCCTCTAGCTTGGATACAAGATGTGATACTGGCAGGCATGAGGCTCTAATACCTTGTTGTACCACCTCTAGCTTGGATACAAGATGTGATATGGGCGGGCATGAGGCTTTAGTACCCTGTTGTACCGCCTCTAGCTTGGATACAAGATGTGATACTTGCGGGCATGAGGCTCTAGTACCCTGTTGTACCACCTCTAGCTTGTATACAAGATGTGATACGGGTGGGCATGAGGCTCTAGTACCCTGTTGTATTGCCTCTAGCTTGGATACAAGATGTGATACAGGCGGGCATGGAGGCTCTAGTACCCTGTTGTACCGCCTCTAGCTTGTATACAAGATGTGATACGGGCAGGCACGGAGGCTCTAGTACCCTTTTGTACTGTCTCTAGCTTGGACACAAGATGTGATACGTGGGGCATGGAGGCTCTAGCACCGTGTTGTACCACCTCTAACTTTGATACAAGATGTGATACGGGCGGGCATGAGGCTCTAGTATCCTGTTGTACCGCCTCTAGCTTGGACACAAGATGTGATACGGGCGTGCATGAGGCTCTAGTATCTGTTGTACTGCCTCTAGCTTGGATACAAGATGTGATACAGGCGGGCATGGAGGCTCTAGTACCCTGTTGTACCGCCTCTAGCTTGAATACAAGATGTGATACGGGTGGGCATGAGGCTCTAGTACCCTGTTGTATTGCCTCTAGCTTGGATACAAGATGTGATACAGGCGGGCACGGAGGCTCTAGTACCCTGTTGTACCGCCTCTAGCTTGGATACAAGATGTGATGCAGGGGGCATGGAGACTCTAGTACGCTGTTGAACCACCTCTAGTATGGATACAAGATGTGATACAGGTGGATATGGAGGCTCTAGTACCCTGTTGTACTGCCTCTAGCTTGGATACAAGATGTGATGTAGGGGGCATGGAGACTCTAGTACCCTGTTGTACCACCTCTAACTTGGATACAAGATGTGATACAAGCGGGTATTGAGGTTCTAGTACCCTGTTGTACTGCCACTAGCTTGGATACAAGATGTAAAACGGATGGGCATGGAAGCTTTACTACCCTGTTGTACGACCTCTAGCTTGGATACAAGATGTGATACAGGCTGGCATGGAGGCTCTAGTACCCTGTTGTACTGCCTCTATCTTGGATACAAGATATAATACGGATAGGCTTGGAGGCTCTATTACCCTGTTGTACCGCCTCTAGCTTGGGTACAAGATGTGATACAGGCGGGCATGGAGGCTCTAGTACCCTGTTGGGCTGCCTCTATCTTGGATACAAGATGTAATACGGATGGGCATGGAGGCTCTAGTATGCTGTTGTATCGCCTCTAGCTTGGATACAGCAAAGGCAGAACTGAGACGCTCACCTCAAGGTCTTTAGATACTAACATGGCCATCATCAATGATCAAACTAAACCTGGATTCATTGCTGAAGACAACCCGGTTTCACCACGCAGCATTCCAGTTTCGTTGTTCATGACACCACTGCGAATGGAGGCGATTGAGGGTGGGTGTCAAAGGCCGTACATGTAATGGGCACCATGAGACCAAATGTCCTTCAGGCAAGCGCCTGGAAATGGTTCTGACAGATTTAGGGGCCAGTAACGATGGCGCCACCTGTCTCTGGATGGCGGACAATGAAACAGTTGGAGCCACTTGTGTTTGTTGGACGAACTGGTGGTCTGTCGGGGGTCCTGAGCCCGGTCGCCTTGTGTGCCCTCAAACATCTACTGGTCCCAACACCTCCTAAGAGTCTGGTCAGAATGGCCAAAATGGTGGGCAATTCATGACCATCCAGCTTCTCCCATCACAATAATGCGCCCCCCTCAGACTGGTAACGGGGTGAAATCTCTTCTCTGCGTCGTAGAGGAGTCTAGTGGTCAACAAGCTCCACACAAGTGGAAGAAGAGGTCACTACACACAAGGAGCCTCTAAGGCCACTTTCACACAGCCAAGAAAATTGTGCGAGATTTGTGCATGAACCCATGGGGTCATACACATGAGCGGTTTTTATTTTTTCTCGCATTGCGGCATGTCCTATCTTTGGGCATTCCCTCAGAACGCCTCCATTATTTTTAATGGGACCAGCAAAGCATTGCACGGTGTACTATATTTCTCATTGGAAACAATGGCGAAATACTGGCGAGGATCTCTACTTCCATGAAGTAATGCAAGGCGTTCTTAACACAAAAACGCCACGCCTCCGCGGAGAAATCACACATTCCCAAGCACAATATCTGGCCGAATTTCACAGTCCAATATCACACTCTCTCGTGTGAAATTACCGTAGTAGCCTTGTTTTAGGCCAAGGGTGGAAGTGTTTCTAGAGTCTCACAAGACAAGACCGTTCATCTAATTATGCAACAACTGTAATCATTTGCATATCTGCCTGAGATGGAACTGCATGCTGAGTTTTGCAGCAAAACGACAACTTCTTCTAGGGACAGGATTTTTTTTTTTACAAGGATGTGCGTCTGTATGTGTATACATACATACATGTTTATATTCTGGCAGGACGGCTGCTGTAGGGGCGTATTTTGTCCACTAGAGGGTCGAAGAGTAGAAAAATGTCCAAAATTTGCCCTGCTAGAAATGTTGCGCTCAAGAAAGACATCCGAGCCCCTTTTGAACATTACGTGAGTTCGCCATCACCACGTCCTCAGGCAGAGAGTTCCATTGTTTCACTGCTCTTACAGTAAAGAATCCCCTTCTATATTGGTGTAGAAACCATATAATAAATAAGAAAGCAGCCAAAGGTCTCTAGATAGCACAACTATTTGTACAATTCAGGCCTTCTCTATGCAATATAATAGCATCTAATCAATATATGCACAATAAAGAGAGGCCAGTTCAATACTGATGGTAAAGGAAACAGTGTAATACATCATTTCACCTGGGGAAGCACTGCATGTTAACTGCTCACAAGAAACATCGAAAATGAATCAAAGATTCATTTCCAGCCCAATCTCCAGGTTGCATTACCTGATCACTGCAGTCACCATAAACGCTAAGGATTTACATTAGTCATGTCTGCATATTTATATTCTAGGATGGGCTACACTGTGTTTGATCCTTATGTTCACAATTATGTGACTCACATACATTGTACATCACCCAATGTAATCCTGTCACTGGTAATACATTCCAAAAGGAGGAAAGGATTGCTCAGTTCTTTATTCCTGTACATAGGGGGCAGTATTATACTAGTTATATTCTTGTACATAGGAGGCAGTATTATAGTAGTTATATTCTTGTACATAGGGGGCAGTATTATAGTAGTTATATTCTTGTACATAGGAGGCAGTATTATAGTAGTTATATTCTTGTACATAGGGGGCAGTATTATAGTAGTTATATTCTTGTACATAGGGGGCTGTATTATAGTAGTTATATTCTTGTACATAGGGGGCAGTATTATAGTAGTTATATTCTTGTACGTAGGGGGCAGTATTATAGCAGTTATATTCTTGTACATAGGGGGCAGTATTATAGTAGTTATATTCTTGTACATAGGGGGCAGTATTATAGTAGTTATATTCTTGTACATAGGGGGCAGTATTATAGCAGTTATATTCTTGTACGTAGGGGGCAGTATTATAGTAGTTATATTCTTGTACATTGGAGGCAGTATTATAGTAGTTATATTCTTGTACATAGGGGGCTGTATTATAGTAGTTATATTCTTGTACATAGGGGGCAGTATTATAGTAGTTATATTCTTGTACATAGGGGGCAGTATTATAGTAGTTATATTCTTGTACATAGGGGGCAGTATAATAGTAGTTATATTCTTGTACATAGGGGGCAGTATTATCGTAGTTATATTCTTGTACATAGGGGGCAGTATTATCGTAGTTATATTCTTGTACATAGGAGGCAGTATTATAGTAGTTATATTCTTGTACATAGGGGGCAGTATTATAGTAGTTATATTCTTGTACATAGGGGGCAGTATAATAGTAGTTATATTCTTGTACATAGGGGACAGTATTATAGTAGTTATATTCTTGTACATTGGGGGCAGTATTATAGTAGTTATATTCTTGTACATAGGGGGCAGTATTATAGTAGTTATTTTCTTGTACATAGGAGGCAGTATTATAGTAGTTATATACTTGTACATAGGGGGCAGTATTATAGTAGTTATATACTTGTACATAGGAGGCAGTATTATAGTAGTTATATTCTTGTACATAGGGGACAGTATTATAGTAGTTATATTCTTGTACATTGGGGGCAGTATTATAGTAGTTATATTCTTGTACATAGGGGGCAGTATTATAGTAGTTATATTCTTGTACATAGGAGGTAGTATTATAGTAGTTATATTCTTGTACATAGCGGGGCAGTATTATAGTAGTTATATTCTTGTCCATAGGAGCAGTATTATAGTAGTTATATTCTTGTACATAGGGGCAGTATTATAGTAGTTATATTCTTGTACATAGGGGCAGTATTATAGTAGTTATATTCTGGTACATAGGAGCAGTATTATAGTAGTTATATTCTTGTACATAGGGAGCAGTATTATAGTATTTATATTTTTGTACATAGGGGGCAGTATTATAGTAGTTATATTCTTGTACGTAGGAGGCAGTATTATAGTAGTTATATTCTTGTACATAGGGGCAGTATTATAGTAGTTATATTCTGGTACATAGGAGCAGTATTATAGTAGTTATATTCTTGTACATAGGGAGCACTATTATAGTATTTATATTTTTGTACATAGGGGGCAGTATTATAGTAGTTATATTCTTGTACGTAGGAGGCAGTATTATAGTAGTTATATTCTTGTACATAGGGGGCAGTATTATAGTAGTTATATTCTTGTACATAGGGGGCAGTATTATAGTAGTTATATTCTTGTACATAGGGAGCAGTATTATAGTAGTTATATTCTTGTACATAGGGAGGCAGTATTATAGTAGTTATATTCTTGTACATAGGGGGCAGTATTATAGTAGTTATATTCTTGTACATAGGGAGGCAGTATTATAGTAGTTATATTCTTGTACATAGGGGGCAGTATTATAGTAGTTATATTCTTGTACATAGGGGGCAGTATTATAGTAGTTATATTCTTGTCCATAGGAGCAGTATTACAGTAGTTATATTCTAGTACATAGGGTGCAGTATTATAGTAGTTATATTCTTATACATAGGGGCAGTATTATAGTAGTTATATTCTTGTACATAGGGGGCAGTATTATAGTAGTTATATTCTTGTACATAGGGAGCAGTATTATAGTACTTATATTTTTGTACATAGGGGGCAGTATTATAGTAGTTATAGTCTTGTACATAGGGGGCAGTATTATAGTAGTTATAGTCTTGTACATAGCGGGCAGTATTATAGTAGTTATGGCCCTGTACATAGGAGGTAGTATTATAGTAGTTATCGTGTTGTACAGTTTTGTGCCTTTGTATTGAGTGAACAATCGAGTTAACCTTTACACCAGAGGGATATATCTAATACACAGTTAATCTTTAGCAGGCTTTCACTTTGTAGAATAAATATCTAACATATATGGCTATTATAGGCCAATAAAGATAGGGAGTGGTAACAGTATCTCATAGTATTTATCCTTCTTGTACACCCCCAAATAAACCTGTCATAAGATGGATGAACTATTCACCACCTTAGCATATCATGGATGCATTCAGTACAGATGAGTGTTCTGGGCTGATCATGGGTCTAATAATTCCGAGCTCAGAGTACAACAGTGACCTATGATGCTCTGAGTTCGGGTTAGTACATGGAAAATTAAAAATATATTCCATACTGATTAAAGTTTTCCTGGTGATAAAGTAGTGGAGAAGTAAAGGGTTTGTCCCTTCTCAGACAATTATGGAAATATCTGTCTGTATGTAGAGGCCAGTGGGGGTCAGGAATACGGGGAAAAGTTTAGCTGGTGTGCTATGTTGTTTCTGTAAGTGTCAGAAGTATTCAATATCAGAGAATCATACCGTAATGGCCTGCTACTGTCGCTCAGAACTGGACAGGCGTGTATACCTGAAACAAATGTATGAATTAGCATTATTTTATTTTATCACAGTCTCCCGGGGGTCCTCATCCCCCACCCTGGCCATAGGTCCTTATGATGATCTGCGTTATGGTCAGTAAACCCCACGTTCGGCCCGGAATACATGCCTGTATTATGGACGCAGTAATGTGCCCGTAAGACGCTCATCTGAAACTGGCCCAATAGCTTTACTAAATCCAAGGTGCAATAACTGGAGTTATCTAAAGAGAGTTATTCAACACCAAATATAGTTCTTCATTACACATGGAATAAATAAAACAGAGGGATATCATGAATCTCCAAATTACATATAGTTGGTGCTTGGTGATTGAAAAGGGTTTTTCCCGATAAATACTATTGCTCTCCTATCCACTACATATAGGGCTATGGAGTGGAAGCTGCTGCTCCGGCCCCTGTGTAGTGGCTGCTACTTGTAATTGCAGGATAGGGTCTCATTAAAATCAGTGGGAGTTGCGCCTGCAGTCACAAGCGCCAGCAGCTTCCGCTCCGACCTCTTTGTACTGCGGTGCTGACGGCGGGCACCCTATCAGCCGAGGCCCGAGCAATGGACCCCAGCTGATCAACTACTGATAACCTGTTCTGAGGATACGTAAAAGAAGTTCAGGACAGCACAACTCCACCATACCCACAGGGTGGGACCAACCTTTTGCACTCCTCAGTAAGGGATCCGGATCGCTGGATCCCAGCACAATGTATCCAGAGAAGAAGGTACTGTGGCAGCAGGCAGTGATGCAATTTAAATAAGTTTCTTTACTCTTCCACTCACACCATACTACTAGTACTACTGCTGCCACAGTACTTTCTTCTCTGGATACACTGTTCTGAGGATACGTCATCAATAGTATTTCTCTGGAAAACCCCATTAAAGTAACGTAGTGTGTCATCTTTAAGATTTGTGATATATATCAGCGTGCACACAGCGCTGTTTGAATAGTCATATTGTCTGCGCACGCCAACTTCACAGGGACATGGTGCAGGAACAGGGGCACCCAGTGAGTATGAAGCACTTTAGACTCCCCGTTCCGATACCTTTGAGTCCCATAACATAGTTTATAGGGCTCAAACATGACGACAGGTTCCGGGCTCTTTCACACGAGCGTATCTGTTTTTATGTTCTCTTGGCGCTGTAAATTCGCATGAATGGACGATTTTTCACTATCACGGCCTGAGATAATTAGCGTTTTCTCGTCCATTCACACGACCTTGAGCAATGTTTTTAGCGAAAAATAGTCACACCCCGGAAAACCATTGGTCGGCATAAATCCTCGGGAAGCCTCCCAATGCCTATATCGAGGCACCTGTAAGCTTTTTGCAGCATTGGACGCTGTTAAACTGCCTCCCCCTCCTTTTTTCCCCCAGCTCCCATAGGAGTCTATGGGAGTCACCGCCGTATATCGGTCAAAAGAACCAGACCTCCCTTTTTACCCACCGTATATTTGCTGCTGCCGTATTTCGGTTGCGTATGTTCCATTTTTTACAGTGCAACATTTTTACGCGCCGTATATTCGCCCGTGTGAACGAATGCATTGGAGACCAATGTCTCAGATGGTCGCGTATGTCGGTCAGCCGTAAAAATGCACCGTATATGCGCTCGTGCGAATGAAGCCTCCCTTTGAGGATCATTTAACAGGGAGCAATTAATCGCTGAATGAGCGAATGAGTCATTTGCTTTCAATCCTTTCCTTTTTTTAATGACAGATGGTTCTGTCCATCAGGGAAGTCTGGAAATGGTGAGTGAACAACTGAACGCTCGCCTTTTACACGCAAGTGACAAACGATTTATAAAATGAATGATGAACACTAAGCAAAGGAATTATCGTTCTCCGTTCAATCATTGGCCGTGTTTATGCTGAATGATTTTCCTTAATTTTTGCACAATTGAACGATTATTTGAAGGAAATAACTTTGTGTAAAAGGCCCCTAAGGAAGAAATGATCTTCTAATTATCTGTCAATTTATTGCATTTTGGAAATTTGTGAAAAACAGAATTCAATAATCGTGGATAGGAGACCATCAGTGTTCTTGTAGCCGCTCATTACTAGTATAGACGTAGCAGATCTGAATGTGTCCTGTGATTGTGCAGCAGAAGATTAGATAATGCAGTCATTTTATATGAAGTCCTATGTAAACCACAGATAGCACTTTATATCCCATGAATTGTGCCAAAATACAAACTCGGCTCTGCTACATCGTCATATCCATTGTAAGTAGCAAGGGGTGTGAATGGGTGGGTTATGGGAGGTGTCCTGTGAACCAGGTAGAGACATGGAGACATCAGTGTTTGCTATTTGTTGCTTCCTGTAGGCTATAAGCAGGAAGAGATAGAGGGGAGGAGGTGCTGGGAGTATCTTAGGATCTAAGGGACTTGGGAGCAGCAAAAGTTTGGTACAGAGTCCCCCCCTTTCCTTCCATCGACCATGCAGAGAAGAGAGAAAGTCATAATCTACCTGTGCACAGGTGAGCACTCCTTCCATTACCAGGTGTGGATCTCTGCCCTGCCTGTGATAAGGGCATGGCCGGGATCATGTATAATCATGTTACTGTAGGAAAATGGCGCAAATATATTGGGAAATATCACTTTTTGTTTTTACAGCAGAGTAGCCGAGCAGTTGTAGTAATCTGTGTGAAAAGCGACACCTACACAAGTCTATATTCTGCTTTTATTGCAGTTCTACCATAGGAAATTGAACTATTGTATATTTGTAACACAGTCAACAATAGTAGCAGTGAGTGTCATATATGGGAGGGTTTTTCAATAGATGGTCCTTAGATCTCCTTAATGAAAGATTGGATGTAGTGGAGCGGAGTTTGTCATGTGTCACTATATGTTAACTGTAGCTTCCCATACAACTGCTGAGTTATTGCAGTGCACACTAGAGACAAGAAAATGACAAACTCAGCTCTGCTACATCTGCATGTTTGGAGAAGTAGTGGCTAGTTGGGAATATTTGTATAACCTACAGACTGATAGCATTTAATGTCGTTATGTAGATAACAAATCCGATAAGATATATGGAGATCTAAAGCAAACCTGAGCTGGTAAATCAAGAGATTTTAAATGAAGGCTAACTGGAAATTCGACTTTTCTCTACATTTGCTGTTCATTTGAATGTAATCTATTGCTCTCTGTTATCAGCCATTTCAGTCTGGGAAAACTGTAGTGGGGAGATCTAAACACTCTCTGCCCCCAGGATCGTGTCTTCATATTACGTATTCCCAGAAACCCGTACCTACATGGGTGCGACTGCTGACCAGCTGGTCATTGGGCTAACAGCACTTGGCCAAGTGATCATGTGCAGAAAGAGAAAGCTGGGATGCCCGGCGCCAGGAAATGGCATGAATACACTTTTATTGGATTTTATATACCTCCCATAAAAGTGAGTCGCACAGGTGCAACAACGCTTACGCAATATACTTTCTTGGGGCCCATCAGTGTACTATCCACGTATATCTCAGACAGCACACAGACCCCCTTATAGCCATGCAGGCTACTCACAACCAAGGCTCATGGGAAAGAAATCGCAATCCATATCACGGACTGCGCACTGAACATACATCCGTGGGCTGCCCGATGCGAGTTAGATCTGTTAACTTTAGCCGTAACTTGCATATGCCCATGTTAGTGGGTTTATTCACGCAGCCGTATGCAACTTAGGTCCGTGAAAAATGCGCCATTTTTACTGTGTGTGTTGCATACGTTTTTATCACCGGTGTGCATGTTTTTTATGTCCGTATTGCATCCTATTAATCTCACTCTCTACTATGATCCTATTCTCTTTCGCTCCCATGCAGCCTGCTCAGACAGGTGGACTCATTCAATGAGAATCGTTCATTCTTTCACTTTAGGGCTGTTTCACGCAGGCGACAGCGATATCACTGCGAGAAAACTGCAGCAATACCGCATCGGTGTTCTGTGCGATATCGCTGCATTTTCTCTCTACAAAATCGCGTGACTTTGTAGCGCTCTTTTGCAGGGATTTTTAGGAAGGGGCTTCAAATATAAGCCCTACCCACTTTCCTACTGCAAAAGTTCCACCGCACGAAAACCGCGTTTTCATGCAATGCAGCACATAGGGACATAGGCTACAAAACCTCACAAATCGCAGTAATACTTAGAAACCCGCGATTTAAAAAAATTCCCTCTTGCAATGTAACAGCCTACAAAACATGGCTAATGTGAAGGAACCCATGGGAAAGCGTGGGCTTCACATACATGTGATCTCTAGTGCTGTTGCATTATGAGATCACGCGATTTTGTCACCCATGTGAAACTGGCCTAAGCGAATGTGGAAGACTGAGCGATCAGGGTTTAAATGGAACACAAAGTGAATGAGGCGAAGATGGTTTTCATGGCGAGAAGCAAACGGTTATCATTCACTTGAATGCTAATTGTTCTGTACAACAACGGCTTCCTACATGCAGGTTAGAGGCGGAGGTGAGGAGCGGCGCTGTGTGAGAACATAGTCATATGGCTGTGCAGTCACTCATTTACTTAGTTTCATTACAAATGGCCTTGGGTTGTATCATGGCTCCAGGCGGCTGCCATCTAGTATCCGGCATAATTCATGTAATGCTCACACATACCACAGCACTGTATGGATATCTGTCCCGGCCCCAGGGAGGCTCATACCTGCATGTGACTAATGGTGGCTTTACATGGGACAACTATCTGTTTGTGTGCGAATACACAGCCATGATTGTTCAGTTTCACAATCCCTGAATGAATTGTTGGAAGCGTGTTCACGGGCCAGAATATCATTCAGGGACTAGTTAGGGTGCATAGGACTCTTTGGTGGCCGTGTATTTTAAATTTTGACCCCCCTGCCCAACGCACGCTCATTGGTAGCCGAGTCCATTAAACAAATACAGGTGAGCGGTCATTGAGTGAACAGTTGGTGCTGCAGCAAGTGCATCTTCAAAGATCAAAGCCAGCCACAATCAGTCCAGCAGGGACCGTTCAGTCCAGCAGGGACCGTTCAGTCCAGCGTCGCTCGCAGGAACCAATGAGCCTTGTGTGGGAGGGCAAAATATTCAACAAAAATAAGCTGGAGTCCAATGAGTGTTCGGTGGTAGGCGTACGCCTCCCTGCAAAGGTAATGTCTAGTCATTCAAAGACACCGATTACCTGTTTACACCAGATGCTAAAAAATCAACCAGTGACTATTTTTAGGTGAAGCGACTAGTAAACAAATTCTCACTAGTCACCTGATTGGTGGTCCTGTATACAAGGAACAACTGGCACTTATAGTCCCTCTACAGAGCAATTACTCGGACGATAGTTGTTCTATTTACAACCACCCCAGACCGGTGTTGGGAGATGCACAGTAATCCTGTGTGTGTTTAATCACAATATTAAAAAAGTTCTGAACTGGAGTCAGACTTTAATAGATGGAGGGGAGTCTCCTTGTCCTGGTTCGGAAGGATTAGTACAGTAAAAATGAATACCCTACCGAGGTTCCTCTACATCCTTCAGACAGTCCCAATCGCCCTACCGAGCTCCTTTTTAACTCGGATCAGGAAGGCGATCATGAGCTTCATTTGGGGAGGCACCAAACCTAGGTGCAAATGGAAAGCACTAACCAGCCCAAGAGAGTCAGGAGGAATGGGGGTCCCGAATATATCCCTATACTATAGAGCGACTTTATCCAAACGAATCCTTGACCTTATACATGGTAGATCGCAGAAGTTGTGGGTGGAGACGGAGCAGGACCTGACACACTTCCAGGGCAAGGGGATAATATGGCTACCAGGAAAAGGAAAGCACAAAGGGCTAGGACTCTCCCCGTTCATAGAGGACATGGTGACGGCCTGGATAGGCCCGGCGACTAAGATAGGCCTGATTCAAAGGCCAGGCCCACTCACACCCCTGGTAGGAAACCCAGATGTCCCATCTTTTCTACGAGGCTCCACTCTAACTGACATGATCCCGAATACAATCCCAAGGGTGCGGGATATGATATCCGATACCGGCCTCAGACCATTACGCGAGATACTGGGGGAACAGCGGCCCCATCGTGGAGCGTGGTTCCAGTACCTGCAACTATGCCACTATGTTGGCTCACTTGGGGACACACAACACTTGAAACGTCCCATTACCCCTTTTGAAAACCTATGCATCTCAACCCCCACAGACCATCACAAAATCTCAAATCTATACCGGATGCTCATAATTGAAGACACACAACATTGCAATAGAGTGCTGGAGCAGGAATGGGAGAGGGACCTGGGCATAACACCCCCAGAGGAGTCGTGGACAAAGGTCTATACTCTGACCCACAAAATGAATGCTTCTAGCAAGCTACAAGAACTTAACTACAAAATACTGTGTAGATGGTACCGGACACCGGAGAGATTGTCAAGGATGTTCCCCCAGTATCCGGATACCTGTTGGAGATGTAGGACAGGAAGCGGAACATTTGTACACATATGGTGGTCTTGCCTGCTGATTTACCCTCTCTGGCAGGAAATTAAAGGGGTTGTCCCGTGAAAGCAAGTGGGGTTATATACTTCTGTATGGCCATATTAATGCACTTTGTAATATACATCGTGCATTAAATATGTGCCATACAGAGATTATATACTCACCTTCCCTGCGCTGGCGTCCCCGTCGCCATGGTCCCGTCTAATTTCTGCGTCTAATCTCCCGATTAGACGCACTTGCGCAGAAGGGTCTTCTTCCATCTGCTCTGTCCCCGGCACGAGCGGTGTTCTGGCTCCGCCCCCTTGTATGCGTCATCGCGTAGCTCTGCCCCTCACGTGTGTCGATTCCAGCCTCCTGATTGGCTGGAATCGGCACACGTGAGGGGGCGGACTCAGTCTGTAGAAACCAAATACAGCTGACCCCTGAGATTGCACTGCTGTCAATTATCTCAGGCTCCCTGGCACAAGCAAAACGCTCGCTATTTAGATTCTTTATCCTGGCAATGCGCCAGATAATTCCAAAAAAATGGAAATCTTCCACTCCCCCCTCTAGACTAATGTGGCTAGAGGAATTAGATCACATAAAATACATGGAGGAGCTCTGCGCCAAAGATGAAATGAGACATGATAAGCACCACACTATTTGGATGCCGTGGAATCAGTTCCGCTTCTCGGATAATCTCGACTTGTGGCTCGAAAGGGGGGTACTCCCCAACACAGACTTGACTACTAATCCCTCTGAAACCATAAGACCTTAATATGCAAACTCCATCTTACAGGATGACACCCCCTCCCACCTCCTACACGACACCTATCCCCCACTAACCCTCTTACCTCCACTTTATTCTTGCTCTTCCCTTCCCTTTCCCCTTTCACCTCCCCCCTTTTTCTCGTTCTTCCTACCCACCTAGCATTTTCTTTTGTTCCTTTTTTTTTTCTTTATTCTTGCCATAGGATGTTATCATATGAGACTTGTTTACTTTAATTGACTAGTAACTGGAATTTGAGATATCAGAAAACTACTTGAAAGTTACACGTTACAGAAATTATTAGTATTACAGTTAATGTTACTGTTTAAAAAAGCCTGTTTTAGAGTCCAAAAAAGTAGGTCAGACAACGCAAGACAATTTTGGTTACTGTAAAAATGTTTATTTGATGGAATTGACACTACAGTTTTGTAACTTTTATTTCTACACAACAGACAAAAAATAAAACTTTTGAACCTCAAAAAAGTTCTGCGACTTTCTAATAGACTAATTAGGCTGCATGTCCAAGGGGCCGGCACAGTTTCCCAGTGCAGAATCCCGCAGCGGATTCCACCCGGCCCGCCGACATGACCCCAAAAAGTATATTATACTCGCCTGTTCGGACGCTGCAGGGCTCTCCTTTTTTAAACTCCTGCTTTCCCGTGGTCTGCGGCATGGAGGCAGTGACAGCTGCGGACATGCCACAGAGCCGGACAGCTCCAATGGAAGCCACAGGAGCCATCCGTGCGGGGAAAACGCTTAAAAATGGTTGCTTTCCCACGCGTGCAATCCACACACCGGTGGAAAATGACACCCGCAGGTATTTATTAATTACCTGCACGTGCCCAATGATTCCCTATGGGTGTGGATCACACGCACAGGAGACCCGCGTGGATTGCGAAGAACAATTCAT
Organism: Eleutherodactylus coqui; assembly: GCF_035609145.1. NCBI lineage: Eukaryota > Metazoa > Chordata > Amphibia > Anura > Eleutherodactylidae > Eleutherodactylus > Eleutherodactylus coqui. The sequence goes on from NC_089840.1 coordinate 47,564,956, forward strand.
GCCGTGGACATGAGGCCTTGGTGCTTTAATTTCTCATTTTTCAATGTTTCTGCTTGCTGACACCATATTCCATTCTGACACTGTTGGTCACTTCTCTTCGATCGGCTTCACATGGGCGAGATTTGTGCGTTGCGAGATGCACAAATCTCTCACGAATATGAACCCCATTCCTTTGAATTCAGCCATACACATCAGTGCCCCCCCCCCCTCCCCAGTGCCCATTGCTCTCGGCACACACAAGTGTGATGCGATGCGAGGCCTCCCCATTGAAAACAATGGGAGACGCAATGTGATCCGCTGGCGCAGTGGAGGATTGCTACATCTTCGAAGTGATGTGAGGCGGTTTTGATATACAAATGCCTCACATTCATAGCGAAATTGCATATTGCCAAGTATGATATTGGCCCATGATTCACTGCCCAATATCGCACTCACCCATGTGGAGTTAGCCTAAAGGCTAATTTACATGGGATTAGCTCTTGAGCAAATGATGCCCGCCAGCGAGCCCCAGTGAAGCCCACTTTTGTGCTGTTACACTGGAGTGAGTATCGCTGGCAAGAGCTTAGAGCGTGGCCAGAATGGAGGCAGGGCGCTCTCCCCCTGTCCACCGCCATTCATAGTAAGCAGACAGTCATTTAGAAGTGAACTACTGCTGTTTACACTGACCGACTAGCCGTTCAGCCTCTGCATGCATTTACATGGGACGACTATTGTTCAAATACCTGTGGGGGCATGGGTATTTGAACAACTCTGAATGATAATCGTCCCATGTAAAAGGGCCTTTAGGGGATGAAAATCTGTAGAGACCTAATGATCCTCAACCATGAGAAATGTTACAATTGTACCCAATCATCTATGATCTGAGCAGTGTAGATTCCAGATGGATACATTGTATCAAACAATCAAAACAGGAGACCTTTGTGCTGCTGATGTGTTTACCTAATAGAGAATTGTTTAGCTAGACTGCTTACAATGATAACAAACCCTCAGCTGTGAGAAGTTTTAGGTCTTTATAGGTTTTCAGCCTCTAGATGGAAAAAAGGATATTTCCATTCACTGACAGCAAGATGAGATCATGAAAATGATGAAGAATTAAAACACAAAGTATATAAGAAAGTTATAGAAGGGTTTTCCAAATATCTTCAAAATAGCTCATCAATAGTTGATTGGCTGGGGTCCCGGATGATCAGCCGCATGCTATACACAGGGTCGGAGCTGAAGCTGCTGCTCTGACCCCTGTATAGTGGCCAGTGCCTGTACTTGCTGGCTCAGCTGTCATTGTTTTGTAATGAGATCCCAGCCTGCAGTTACAAGCACTGGCCACTACACAGCGGTTGGAGCAGCAGCTTCAGCTCTGAGCCCTATGTATTGCAGTGTTGGTTGTGGGCACCTGATTAACTGATCAGCCGAGGTTCTGCACGGCAGATCCCAGCCGATCAACTATTGATGACCTATCCTGAAGATGCATCATAAATAGTATTTTTCTGTAAAACCTTTTTAATTAAAGGAGTCACCCAAAACCGAAAACCAGGTCATCAGCAGCTACGTCACTCGCGGTCGGCTGTTCTTGCATTTGGATAAAACTGTGTATGCGTTGATGTTCTTCAGTCTACGTTGGTACATGCACACAGATCATCCAGTTGCAAGTATGGCCCAACACTAATTACATAGCTGCTGCTATGGGTTGTGTACATGACGTCAGAGGTAGTTGAGTGGATTTGACAGCAAGGTCATGTGACCATAGTCAAGATCAGTGAAAATGACACACATTTGTAATAATGCACCAAATAGAAGGATGGTACATAGAGGACTAAAGAGTCGTTTTGGTCTTGGACAACCCCTTTTAATATGTATAACAGAACTATAAGTGGACAGGTTGTAGTGTAGTGACCTACTTGTCGCACGTTGCAGTAGGGTGGACTGACTGGCCTCTGTGATGTCGGAGAAGGTGATGTTGTGTAAGGCCCCCTGTCCACGGGCATTGCGGTATCACGCGGCGGAACCGCAGACGAATCTCTGCGGTCAGCTTAATCTAATAGATAGGCTGAAAGCGGAGAATCGGGGCAATTTGCAGCATGCAGCGAATTGCCGGCCACGAGCACTAAATTGCAATGATTCTCCACTCGTGGACAGAGGCTGACCCTTTCCACTGGCGAAATCATGCCCATGGAAAGGGGGCCTTAAGAAGTTAAAGGAGATGTCCCGCGCCGAAACGGGTTTTTTTTTTTTTAAACCCCCCCCCCGTTCGGCGCGAGACAACCCCGATGCAGGGGTTAAAAAAACCACCCGCACAGCGCTTACCTGAATCCCGGCGGTCCGGTGACTTCAATACTTACCGCTGAAGATGGCCGCCGGGATCCTCTATCTTCGTGGACCGCAGCTCTTCTGTGCGGTCCACTGCCGATTCCAGCCTCCTGATTGGCTGGAATCGGCACGTGACGGGGCGGAGCTACACGGAGCTACACGGAGCCCCATAGAGAACAGCAGAAGACCCGGACTGCGCAAGCGCGGCTAATTTGGCCATCGGAGGCCAAAAATTAGTCGGCACCATGGAGACCAGGACGCTAGCAACGGAGCAGGTAAGTAAAAAACTTTTTATAACTTCTGTATGGCTCATAATTAATGCACAATGTACATTACAAAGTGCATTATTATGGCCATACAGAAGTGTATAGACCCACTTGCTGCCTCGGGACATCTCCTTTAACCAGTAAAATACTAATGACCTATCCTCAGTACAAGTCCTCAATAGCAGATCATTGGGGAGTCCAACAACTGGCACCCCCTCTGGTCAGCTAATGTGAAGAGGTCATGGCTGGCTATTAACACTCACAACACCATCCATTGTTTAGTGGCCTGAAAAGGTACTGCAGCTCTCTCCATTCACTTCAATAAGACAGAAGTGTATTATTAAAGGGGTTGTCCCGCGAAAGCAAGTGGGGTTATACACTTCTGTATGGCCATATTAATGCACTTTGTAATGTACATTGTGCATTAATTATGAGCAATACAGAAGTTATTCACTTACCTGTTCCGTTGCTAGCGTCCTCGTCTCCATGGTGCCGTCTAATTTTCAGCGTCTAATCACCAGATTAGACGCGCTTGCGCAGTCCGGTCGTCTTCTTTTCTGAATGCGGCCGCTCGTACCGGAGAGCGGCTCCGTGTAGCTCCGCCCCTTCACGTGCCGATTCCAGCCAATCAGGAGGCTGGAATCGGCAATGGACCGCACAGAAGCCCTGCGGTCCACCGAGGGAGAAGATCCCGGCGGCCATCTTCAACCGGTAAGTAAGAAGTCACCGGAGCGCGGGGATTCAGGTAAGCGCTGTGCGTTTTTTTTTTAAAGTCCCTGCATCGGGTTTGTCTCGCGCCGAACGGGGGGGCTGTTGAAAAAAAAAACAACCCGTTTCGGCGCGGGACAACCCCTTTAAGTTGTGGACTAGTTGTACACTTCTGTAATATAATGATTAAGATTAATTTACTTACGATGACAATCTTTTTAAAGGGCCACTTAAAAAAATATAAAATATTAATTCTCTATGGAGCTATCCCCCAGTATATATAAGTGAGCTAGTTTATTTCTTTCTGTCTAAAAACTGCCAGCCCCTTTTTCCTCAGATGGTCATGTGATCTCAATTCTGACCAGCTCCAATCTACTTGGGGTTATGTGTTGATTTTCTAGTCAAATTCGTAGTTTGACGGAGCGTTTAGACGGACCGATTGATCCAAAAATCGTTCAAACGAAAGTAAACGATAACGCTGGACAACAGAAGTGCGCTTTGAATTTTTTTCCTTTCCCAAAATAGTTACACTAACCTAATTTTGGGTCAAGAAACACGAATATGACATTAGATTTTGCTCATTAGCTCTGGCTTTTATACTAATCTCAAATCAAAGTACTAAAAATACTCTTTGAAGTTCTTTCTTTTCTCAAAAAAGCTAAATTGCCCTAATTTTGGGTGGAGGCCAATGAATATATACATTTTCTTTAATAGGCCTAGGGCCTCCTCTCCATGGGCGGATTTGCATTTTGAAATCTGGAGCGGGATTCTGCCTTCGGATTTCGCAGCAAATCCAGCCCATAGCATGCTATGGAAAAAACGTTATTTCCTGCCCACGAGCGGAAATCTATTGCAATTTGTTGCGGGATACTCACAGCCAGCCATCTGTGTCGCTGCCATTCTGCAATTGTCATTGTGACGGTGCGGCGTCCTCAACTGCACATGTCCTGGCTGGCACATTGGCAGAACAGGAGGCCACGTCATTGCCATCGCGATGGTGCGGTGTCCCCTGTACTGCTTTGTGCCGCCCAGCACATTGGCAGCACAGGGGAAGACGCTGGACAGGTAAGCAGGCCTGGTAGCGGGTCGAACTCCGCTGTGGGAATCCCACGTGTGGGGTCTGACCCCCCCCCCCTGTGTACAGGAGGCCTAACTCTGGTTTTATAGATACATTAACTTCAAATAAAGTGCTTGTCCTGATCTAACTGGATACCGAAATTCTGGCGATATGCAGTCTTTATGATTGGAGTAATTCAACATTTTAGGGCAGAAAATGTCACCTCACCAAAAATTTTCAGAAGAGTTTTTACACTTGCGTGGCATCCTGGGTTCTAACCCGACATTCCAAAAAAAAAAAAGCTGGAGACATTTAATTCCATTTTTTATTGTAATCTATACAGATCCATTCTAAGATTTAAGCATTATGGTATCGGATTTACATTTTAGTTCAACTATTTCACTATATATACTTTTGTTTATTTAATGATTTCACTCCTCTAACCCTGCGGATCTGAATAAAGGTACATTCTATTGGACTTACAAGAGCTAACTCAAAGTTTTTAATGCAGTTTTCATTTCTTCCATGATGAAATGATAAAGAAATACCTATTTTCAAGCTGGAAAGATTTTCACTGTTGACCAGTGTAATCATTTAGTTTAAGGGCTTATTTACCGGAGCATATATCGTCCGCCGTTTTCACAGCCGGCCGATATACGCTACCATCTGAGCTGTCTTCTCTCCCCCTCTTCTCTCCCCCCCCTCTTCTCTCCCCCCCCCTCTTCTCTCCCCCCCCTTCTCTCCCCCCCCTCTTGTTGTTGTTTGCAATGGGAGGGGCACAGCTAAGCTCCGCCCTGCCCCTCCTATTGCTGGCTGCGGACAAGGGGAGGGGGCAGGAGCTTAGCTTCTCCCCCTCCCATTGCAAACAACCGAAGGGGAGGAGAGAGATGAGGGGGAGGGAAGGGGGAAGATAGCTCAGATGATGGCATACACTGTGAAAACGGCGGCCGATATACGCTCCTGTGAGTAAGCTCTAAGTGCGAGATGACTAATGAAAATTACACACTTCTCATTCGTTCTTCAGTTTCAGCCAGAATTGGGTGAGGTTCTCGTATGGTGTGAAAGGAACATCACTGATGATGATCACACTGTTCCTATCAGATAATTAGGGGGGTGAGCTGTGATCTTCAATATTATGACTGTGTATTTATGGTCTGTAGCTTATTTAGCTGAATATGGAAGGTAATGATAATTAAACTGTCCACCCAGCAGGCAAAAATGGTATAGCATCTAGCTAATGCTGTGCTGATGCATCACGGGATAGATGTAAAACAGAAAAATCTCATGCGCTCATGTGAAAGATGTCTGAGACTATCGGCCGGCTGTTTTCACGGCCAACCTATATACGCTACGTTGGGAGAGGAAAATCTGGTAAACGGGCACACAAATCAAACAATTGTGCACCCTTTAATATGGCCATGCACTTAGCTCACCAGGCTATCGCCCATTTCCCCTCCCTCCCCATCGTAGGCTCACCTCTCGTTTCTCCCAGCTCGTTCTGTGCAGTGGGAGGGGGCAGGACAGGGGTGGAGCTAAATGCAGGTCCACCCCACCTCCCCCCATTGATGGCTATTATGAAGGGGCAGGGAGAGGGTGGGTGCTTAGCTCCACCTATGTCCTGCTCATAGCCGTCAATGGGAGGAGGCGGGGTGGTGCTTAGCTCTGCCCGATCCTGCCCCCTCCCATTGCACAGAATGAGCGGGGAGAAACGAGAGGTAAGCCTGCACAGAGGGGGGGGGGGGAGGAGGAGAACAGAGGGAGGGAGTTTAGCAGCCACGCTGCTAAACTCCCTCCCACAAACGGTCGCTGCCATGGGCTTCCATAGGAGCCCATGCAGCGGCCAACGTATTCCTGGCCCAAAGGATAGTTCCAGGACTATCTTTTGGGTCCGACGTAAAAACGCCTGGTGCTATATTTGGCTGGCCGTTTTTATGTCTCAGAAATACGCCAATGTGATCTGATGCATTGGAATCCAAGCACATAGCACATATCCGCCAGCCGTGAAAACGGCCGGCCCCTTAAGATGGTGCCTGATAAGCATCAGACAGGAGACTACACTGCATGGAAGTGGCTGGGATACACAGAGGAGACTGCCTGATTGTCTGTTACACTCTTGAGAAAGGGGCCGAAAAATGTGTTTTCGCTGAAGTGGCCCTCTTAACTATGTGCTCTGATATAGGTGTGTTAGTAAGTTTTCATCAACTTCTGGATGTTTCTTTCCTTTTTTACGTCGTCTTCTTACTATCGGGTACAGCGGGTATGGCAGGTGCTGGCAGTTCTGAGGAATCCTGTGCTCAGGGTGGGAAGGGTGAGGGAGGAGGGGTCAGTGCAAACCTGAAAAACCGGATCCTATCTCTGCCTGGGCTCAATCCCACACATTACACTGAGGTTATATATGTAATAGTAATAGAACGTGCGGAATAGAGAGATTAGATCGTAAGCTCATGGGGTTACTGATGAGCAAAGGGCCTTTTGCACACACCGATAATTGGGCAAGAATATTATTTTGTGCGATTATCAGCCGCTGAATTATAAAAGGGCTAATTTATGCATGAATCTGCTCTCCCTGTGTAAACGGGAATATGTGCAGTCGGCTGACAGCTGTGGGGGCGAATACTCGGGGACAAACTATCATTAATACAAGTAGAGTGTAAATTATCTCCTGTCCACTGGCGTATTTTCACAGCGTATTACGAGTGCGATGCACCGCTATGTGATACATGGTGAATGGCCTTTCATTGAGCCATGCACATGTGCGTGTAGATACGCATGAGAAATAGATTGCAGCCTGCTCCATTTCTCTGCATATCACGCGGTGGGAGCCTTATACTTTTGTATAGGTAGAGTATGCAACGCTGTACATATGCCATACCCTGCGTACGGGTGGTGATTTCATACGCAACCCCGTTATGAAACAGAACAGGGAATTAAAAAAAAAAAATAGTTACACTATGCATGTCCGTGTGTGTGTCAGATAGACGGGCGTGCGCAGCACATCCGCTGCCCATACGCAGTCTCTGCTGGCTCTGTGCAGGCAGACCGGGTATTTACAAACATCGGTAAAACGCTGTGGTTTAACGATACGCCTGTAGACAGGAGGCCTCAGGGTCCATCCACACGGGCAGTTCGATTGCAATAAAAACTGCACCAAAAAGTGCATTTGCAAAACTGCGTGCGTTTTTTGCCGCATTTTACTACAAACATAATAAAAACACACATGGTTCCGCCAATGCACTTTTTAGTTCGTTTTTTATTGCAATCGAACTGCACTGTGTGAATGGAGCCTCAGGCCAAAATAGGGCATACGGAGCACATTTCGGCTGGGCAACTTTTACACCAGCCAAGAAAGAGTGTTCCTGAACTAACTTCTGGTCGGAATACGGTAGTGACTTCCATAGACTCCTATGGGAGCCTATGGCAGCTACCGGAGAAGGGAGGTGGGAGGGAGTTTAGCAGTGTAAACGCTAAACTCCCACCCCCCCTTCCCTCCTCCTTCTCCTCTCCGCCCCTTGCCGGCTGTTTGCAATGGGAGGGGGCAGGAGCTAGCTGCTGGCAGCCAACAAGGGGGGAGAGGGGTCGGGAGCTTAGCACACTAGCTCCCGCCCCCTTCCGTTGCAGAAAGCCATCAGGGAGGCAGTTTAGCAGAGCTAAACTGTCTTTCCCCGCCTGATGGTATCTCGGGCTCGGCATATCCTCGCCGGACCCGGTCCATCTGAATGGGTGTTAAAATGGGACTTTTAATGTCCTTTGACACGATTCATCAGCTACACTGTGACCTGGCCGGCCAAAAATTATCATGCCCGTGTGAAAGAGTCCTAAGGCTGCTACTACATGAACACTAGTGGTTGCCTCGAGTGGTCGCGTTTTCTCAACAATTGCCGGTTGAACCTGCAAGAACAGGTACAACTGAGCAATGAAGCCACTTTTTAAGAGGCACGATTGTGACAATCGCTCATTAGATCGAGCGGTTAGCACGATAAGTGTGCAATGTGACCGCATGCAGTAAAAGACCAAACAGTGATAAATTGCTGATCGGATCCTTCATGCAAACCTAAAAATTGTTGTTTTTGCCGCTGCATCATTCTATGTCAACAGGCCATCGTTCATTCATAAATGACGGCCAGTTTATTGTGAATGGAGGCGGGCGGGCCGAAATGATCACGTCCCTCTCCGCCTCCATTCACTGAGTGATGATCACTTCCGTGTAACAGTAAAGAGATGATCATTTTTAAGTCGGCTGTGGGGCACTGAAGTGTAAAAGGGGCTTTAGCACTATTATTACATGAGCAGTACGTGTGTGTTGTACACCCGTGTGGTACGCAGTAATTAGCAGGCAATCATTTACACTGCCCTACGTAATTTCGATCACATTAGCTTGTCAGAATTGCGTAGTAGGCATTTGCAAAAAAGAGCGCAGCGTGGTCGTTTTATTATTTTTTCTGCGTATTTATGCGAGATAGAGCCCATTGTTCTCTGTGGGCAGGCACCTATATAAACACGAGCCCATTTGCATTTATATTGCTGATGTGCCGCGTGTATATATGACGCAGCGGTAAATATAATTTAAAAAACGGGCGTACTGTGCATGAGAGCGTGCAGAAGTACCCGGTCATGCGCAGTACAATTTCACCGCCATATGCAGCAGTACGCAGGGGCACGGCCCACTCTACAGCTGTAAAAATGCTGTGGGACCCTTGCTGTTTTACGCTTGCGGTCACGTGAGCCCGGCCTTAAAAGGCCCTAAAACAAGATTAGATTGCCTGTCCTCAGGAATGCACATTGGAGCAGATTTACTTAGAATGGCGTTAATGCGACAAATGAATTAAGAGGCGGAAGACTCTTAGGTCGGGCTCACGCAAGCGGATTCCATGATCGGCGTCTGCACAAACTTTCTGCCGTGAAACGTGAACAGTGAAAGGCGTGCCTTTTCAAATTTTCCTTCACACTTGGGGATACAAATCGCATATTCTGCGAGCGGCAGAAAAATCACAGAACCCGCATGACCAAATTTGTGCCTCCGCGGTCATCTGCAGTTAAGTTAGGTACGCAGAGTCACCAGCCAGAATCCGACCCGACTGTATGAGCCCGGCCTTAGTAGATTGGTCACGTCCGGCAGCATCTCCTACGTCAGTTAAATTTCACCAGTTTCTGGCATAAATGACAGTAAATCTGTTAGCCAATGCTAATACCTGCCCGCTCCTGGTTTACACTGGCCTCATTTTTTTCAATTGCGAAACTTTGACACTGCAGTTCTGAAATAGTACATATGCCCCATTGTGTCTTTAAGAGATTTAAAGGGCCACTAACCCCATGGTCAGCAATTTATAATATTGCGGTACTCCTATAAGAGTGGCTGACAGCAGTCACATATGATATAACTGTCTCTGGAGGTTCTCTGCATTGGAGATATGTGGTCAGAGGTGCAATAAGGCTAGGTTCACACAGGGTGGATTTGTCACAGAATTTCGCAGCGCAAATGCACCTGAGGCCACTAATCCCTGGATTAGCAAGCCATGTGGACGAGAATGCCAGGGGCTGGACCGCTCCTAAAAACGCGGCAAAATGCTGCAGGTTTTGAAGCTGCGCTTTTCCAGGGGAATTCTTGCTTTTTTTCAGTGTGGCAAAACCGTGGGAATTCCACTGGAAATCCACCCCGTGTGAACCTAGCCTTAGTGAATCCGCCTGCGGCCGCTAATCTTGGGCTTAGCCAGCCATGTGGACGAGATTTCTCAGAAATGTCGTCCACACAGGATGGCCAATCCGCTGCGGTAAATCAGGCAGAAACCGCGGCTGCAGCGACCACAGCCGCGGCTTTGCCGAATGCAGCATGTCTATTTATTTTTTCTTTCCGCTGCGGCTGCGCTCTCCTCTATGGGAGCGCCGGCCGCAGCGGAAGATTTCCGCCGGCCACGGCGGAAATCTCTCGTTTTTTGCTGCGGTCAAACCACGGGATTTCCGGCAGGAATCCGCCCAGTGTGAGCCTTAGTGTTCTGTGGGTCTCATCTTCTGCAATAGCTGATAACCCATTTCATCAGTCCCAATCTATTAATAAGCCTTGCAAAAAAAGTTACATTTTTTTTTTTTTTTATTTAAACTTGCTCTGATCATTTTTTCGTGTTTTTATGTTCTTCTCGCCCTTGGAGGGCCAGTCGGCACACGCTTAGGCACAGCTCCTCCTCTCAATGTCCTCTGTGTTGAAAGGCATTCCTCACATTCTCAGAGGTGTGTTCAGGGGAAGGCTACTGCAGAAAATGCTCGTATATAGCGTACCTTTACACGGGACGACTATCGGCCAAATAACTGTAAATATGGCCACCGGCGGGGTGATGAGCCATAATTCCCTCTGTAGCCGTTTTTGTTTTAGCTCACCTGATAAAAATAGTCGCTGTTTGATCAAGTCATGCAAGACTTTGTGTTTCCACGGACCCATGGTTGGTGTTAAAAAGTTTTAAAAATCTGCAGCAAGTTCTATTCTTGTCCGTATCACAGACTATAGTGGGACATGCAATGTGTCTATCTGCTAGCTGATTCAAGCTGCACCTGAGAATTTTGGGCCCTACCTGCATACGGAAATGCAAATTAGCTCTTAAGAGGCTAAGGCCTTATGCACACGGCCGTGGAGGGCTCCGCAAGCGGAATACTGCAGCGGGGTCCGTCACGCCCCCCCCCCCCCTCCCCCCAAAGACCCTATACTTGCCTCCGGATCCAGTGCCCAAAGTCCCGCATGACGCTCCGGCGCGCATGCGCAGTACAGAGCATGATGCGCCGGTGGTGTCACATGACCTGCCGGCTGCGTCATATGACGCGGCCGGAGGTGGGCGCGGTGCGTATTCGCACTATACTTCCGCTATGCTACAGCGGAAGTATAGAGTGACGGGTGGCTTTCATTGACTACAATGGAAGCCGTCCGCACATAAACCCGCAGCAAATAGGACATGCTGTGGAATTCCGCAGCGTGTACATTGAGCTATCAGGTTCAATAGAACCTAATAGCTCCAGTGAAATGCTGCGGAAATCCGGCCATGTGCATTAGGCCTAATGTGCTGATGATGATTGGGAGTGTTCCAAGTCTACCCCAACAGATGAGGTTTGGGGCAGGGAGGTGATCAGGCATGTTGAATTAGCCTCAGCAAGACAGCAGCTATGGCAGATCCATGCATTACATAGGCAGCCCGGTGACTTGTATGGGAACAGTGTAAGGGACATTTCTCACATGCAGAATATTTCCACAAGACGCAGCTTAATCTTTTCTGTGTCCTTCAAAAATATTCCACATGTGTGAAAATTCCCTACCACTTCATGTGTCCTATGGTGGCAGAATTCATTGTTCCATCAATGATGATGAAAACGGGCTAAAATGATGCTCCCACCACTGTGTTTCATGGATAGTAGAAGGTTTTTATGCTGTAATGCAGGGTATTTTCTTTCTCCAAACCTAACGCTTCTCATTTAAGCCAAAACATTTTATTTTAGTCTCCTCCATCCACAAAACATTTTTCCACTAGCCTTCTGGTTTGTCCAGATGATCTTGTAGCAAACTACAGATGAGACGGGCAGCAATGTTCAGGGGCTTTCTCATTGCACTTCTGCTATGCACACCGTTGCTGTTCAGTGTCCTCCGGATGGTGGACTCGTGGACATTAGCTAATATGAGAAGGGCCTTTTAGTTGCTTAAAGGTGACCTTGGGTTTCCTTGTTTCCTGACATACTATTATACATCTTACTCCTGAGGAGCATAATATTGGTCTTAACTTTCCTCCAATTGTACACGATCTGTCTGACACTGGATTGGTGAAGATCAAACTCTTTAGAGATGGCTTTGTAACCTTTTTCAGCCTGATGTGCATCAACAACTCTTCTTCTGAGGTCCTCAGAAATCTCCTTTGTTCGTTCCATGATAGACTTGCAGGGTTCTTTCACACGAGCGTACATCGTCTTCATGCCAGGCCGTTATACGCTACCATCTAATGCGTTGGATGCCATCTGATGCATTGGCTTTCCTCCGCGTAAAAACGCCCAGCCAGCCAAGATAGCACAAAGTGAAAGGCACTTGTTACTGTATAGCGCCAACTTATTTCTCAGGGCTTTAAGGTAATTTATTTATACTGGATACTCATTTTACCAACCTGGATGGAAGGCTGAGTCCACCTTGACCCGGCTACCTAAACCATGCAACCTTCAGGTCGTGAGAGAGAGTTTAGGACTGCATACTGCTGTCTTAACACTCTGCGCCACACGTGGCCCCTACAGCATAGGAGCGCATTTCGGACGGGCGCTTTTACACTGGGCAGGAAAGCTAGTCCTGGAACTATCTTTCTGGCCGGAATACGTCAGCCGCTGCATAGACCCCTATGGGAGCCTATGACAGCTGCCAGAGAAGGGAGGTGGGAGGGAGTTTAGCAGCATGACTGCTAAACTTCCTTCCCCTTCTCTCCTCCTTCCCGCAACTTTCCGGCTGTTTGCAATGGGAGAGGGCAGAGCTAGTTGATAAGCTCCTGCCCCGTCCAGCCCCCTCTTTTTGATGGCTGCCGACAAGGGGCAGGAGCTTAGCACACTAGCCCTCGTCCTGCCTCTTCCCCCTTGCCGAGAGACGGCAAGGGGGAAATAGTTTAGCGGAGCCGCCCAACGGCATTGCGAGCTTGGCGTATATGCGCCGGGCCATCTGAACGGGCACACAAACGTTAGATTTATGCACCCATTCACGTGTCTTTACGTCGCCAGCGGGCGAACGTAAAACACTGACATCAGTGTGAAAGAGCCCTCACAAAAATGTTGTGAAGATCAAACTTTAAGGCTGGCTTCACACTGGGCCGATTTTTGCTGCGGCAAATCTGTCTCTCTCTCTGCGGTGGGAGGAGGCTGGAAGAGCCAGGAGCAGTGCTCTGCCTCCTCTCCGCCCCTCTGCACTATTTGCAATGAGAGGAGGTAGGATGGGGCGGGGCTACATTTCGGGAATTAGCTCCACCCCCATCCTGCCTCCCCCTCATTGCAAATAGTGCAGAGGGTCGGATAGGGGGTGGAGAGTTGGCGAAGAGGGGGCGGGAGCTCAGAGCACTGCCCTCGGCTCTTCCAGCCTCCTCCCCCTGCAGAGAGAGATGCCGTATATCGGCCAGCGTGAATACGCAACCGATATACAGTCGTCTGAATAAGCCCTAAAGGGGATATCAGGATTATAAAACACATGGCTGTTTTCTTCCAGAAACAGCGCCACCCCTCTCTGCAGGTTGTCTGGTATTGCAGCTCGGCTGCATGGATGGCAGCCCACAACCTGTGGATAGGTGTGGCGCTCTTATTAGAAGTAAGCAGCCATATTTTTTCTAAACCTAGACAACTTGTATCTCCTTGTAGCTGGTAGTCGTCTGACTAATGATGTAATCGCGATCTGTTAGGGCTTTTATAACCTGTGATTCACTTTTCTTTCATTACGCATAATGAGCAGCGTGGTATCTGCCAACTCATATGAGGGGAAACCTTGTGACTGTACAATAAAACAGAAGACCTTTGAGATACGGGTGGAGCTGGGATTAGGGAACGAAACTTGGGATCCTTTTACACTGGGCGATTATCAAGCCAAACACTCATTTGGCCGACATTCGGGCCATGTAAGGGGACCAACGAGCAGCTGATGAAGTAGCAAATGCTTGTTCGTTGGCAGATCATTCAGTTTCAGCTAACCTAACAATGCTCACAGATTGGCAGTACATCTCCCCGCGTGAACAGGAAATTGTAAAGACAGTTTATGGGACGCACTAGCTATCGTCCATCCCCATAATCCAATATGTATGTCAATTAGACACTTAGTTCTACCCTAGGCACATTGCCTATATCGTGTCTGCAGTTTGCTTTTATTGCATGTAGTGTAGAAAGGATCAGTTAAGGTGCCTTTACAGCAGTGGTCTAGCAAGGTCAGGTGGTACCCGGTGCAGAAAGGTGTTTTTTTTTTTTCGGTTCTCTTTCGGCCCTCCCCCCCCCCCCCCCCCCCAGTAGAGGGTCCTAACGATACAAGCAGGCAGAGGGTTTTCCTCAATGACTGGCACATCTGCTGGACATTTTGGCACTGCGCCTATCCAGCAGGGACTTGTGTGTCACTAATGATCCGTGCCTGTCATGTAGGGTCAGACATGACACCCTGTGTCATGGGAATTACCCCTGCTTACCTGACGGACAAGGAAGAACCCAAAGGTTTGGTGGATTGGCTGGGGTGTGACGGACAACAGGATATGACTAGAGATGAGCGAGTATACTCGCTAAGGCACATTACTCGAGCGAGTAGTGCCTTAGCCGAGTATCTCCCCGCTCGTCTCTAAAGATTCAGGAAGCGTCGGGGGAGAGCAGGGAGGAAGGGAGGGGAGATCTCTCTCTCCTCCCCCCCCCCTCCCCCGAGCGGGGAGATACTCGGCTAAGGCATTACTCGCTCGAGTAATGTGCCTTAGCGAGTATACTCGCTCATCTCTAGATATGACAGATAATAAGGGACCGCTTTCCTGCCATTGCTGTGATGCTGGGGGAATACACACTGACCGCCACCGTCAGCACAAACCTGCACCCAGCCCGGGACTGACAATGACTGCTCTGTCCCTTCGGATGCGGATGTCAGTGATAGCGCCCAGGGCGGCCTGCATCTGCCGCACCCCGCTTCCTACACCACTGCTTTACAGGGAGTGATTATCGCCCAAATAATCACTGGAAACTTCTAATATGGACAATAGTTATCCCGTGTGCAAGAGGGAAGATCCTTGGAGCCCCAAAAAATCTGTCGCCTCACCGTTGAAGGGAAATATCTGAAATGCCTCCAGCCGCACCCCCACTACTTCTGGAAACCCAATTTCCCAATTGCCTCTAGCCACCCACCACCCGACTCGGTGACCCACTAGACTTTACAAGATTAGACACTCCACCATCTCTGCGAGGGTTCTGCCCTGCCAGAGACAAGAGGCGACAGACCCCACCAGTAACCTTTTAATCGACAGGCAACAAATGCCCTCCCCTTCTTCAAATCCAAAATTCACCATACTATCCCTTAAAACTATATCTTCTTATACGAGCGGTAGGGTGGGACTTCCTCCTTCTCCTTTCTGTGTCCTCTCTTCTTCTCTCCTGTCTTCAGATGGATTGGAAAGGGTTAACCCCTTCCTTTCCACTTCCTTGTCAGGCTGGCCTCCGCCCATGGCCTTACAGGCCTATGCTACAGCCCTTCTTTCGGTGTATTGCAGTGTGAAAGGTTCATAAGGTTTATTGACAGTGTAGATAATAGTAGGTGAGGTCAGACCTTGTGGGAGGATTTTACCTGCGGTTTACTATTCTTCCTTGATAGCTATGATATTATGTCTTGTGGGTTTTTTTATGCCTTCACTTGAACTTTTGCTGCCTCATAATTGATTTGATAGGGAAATTGTCTTGATATTCAGTGCGACTTTCTGCTTATATTATATATACAAATGCCTTTTCCAGCTGATTTGAAAGTTCTACAACCCTCTTAAATTGTTTCAATTCCTCATTTCCAGGATCTGTTTGCTGTTAGTGAATGAGAACACTCTCTTGCTTAAGTGGCCAGAGCCCTGCACATAGCTAGTCCTGCTCTTCGCTGAGAAGTGGAGACAACTCTATCCAGTCTGGACAATGCTCTGTGAGCTCAACATCCTACACTCCATACAGATACATTGTAAAAAAAAAAACAGCAGAGGGTTTTGAGCGGTTGCTGATGTGTTTAGCTCACAGAGTATTGTCTTGTCTCGATACAGTTGTATCCGCTTCTCACTTGAGTGCAGAACAGACTTTGTACAGGGTTACTGCCTCTTGATTTAAACCCTGCTCTCATTCACTGGCAGCGAGCAAATGTATTGAAAATGGTGAGAAACTGAAGAGAAAAGTATATGGGAAAGTTGTAGAAGATATCATTTTTGTGGTGATTTAAGAATAAGAACTTCAGTTTTGCATTTGAGAGTTTAAGAAATTCCACATTAATATTTCAATTCTGTGCCGTATAATCGGACTTTCTGGATTGTCAGCTTAAAGAAATCTATCACACTTGGGAAAGTTGGATGACGACTAATAATTGCTATTACTGCTTGCACATTCCATATGGCACTTACAACATAGCTAGGCAGAGTATCGCAGTGTCTTCTCATAGACTTGTAGACCCCGATCTTGGGTATGACTGCATCAGAGCTTGGGTATGACTGCTGCTTCTTCACCCCCTTACATTTACACCCCTATTGGACAGTAATATCCGGCATATTTGTTGTCACCCAGCTTTCCCAGAAACTGTAATAAATCTGCTGTAGGTATTGATGTGATTCTAATCAGGCCGCCATGTTGTCTTTTCCCCCCAGTGTTGATAGCAGTTGATGCTATAACTGTGAACACCCCACAAAAAACAGTCGAAGCTGCAAGAGGGAATAGCGCCAACCTGCCATGTACGTACCAAACCACCTTGCAGGACATGAGCACAAGCCACATTACATGGAAAAAGATGCCCAAGGTAAAAAGTCACAATTTCTGATTTAACCAATTGCTCACCAGCTTTGTAGAAGGGACGTCGGGGAGCTTATAAAATGAGGCGCGCAAAATTATATAGAGTACACCCCCAATATATAGCACTGGAATTACAAATAGTACAAATAACCCCTTTCATCACATCCCAGATCTAACATGAACATGGTCATCTCTGGTCTTTCCAGCACTCTTTTTCACTCCTGAGCGCTGACGAGACAAAGTCCTGACCAGGGATCGGCGTACGGCACATATTCTAGGGATGGGGATTGCATAGCCTAATAATAAGCTATCACATATATCACTGGCCACTCCAATAAAATGCTTTTCATTCATTAGGTTACTAGCCCCCGCAGTATATATATAAGTTGGCTAGTATTACCTTGTTTATTTCTTCCTATCTGAAAATCCCTGGAGTCCTTCTCCTCAGGTGGTCATGGGAATTATTTGGTGTTATGTTAAACATACTGTACCACACATGCTCTTCACAGGGGGAGACATAAACTCCTATTACAGTTAGGCTGGGCTTACATGAACGGGTCAGATTCTGCTTGCGGATATCCACAGCTGAAGACCTGTGAATAATCATGGAACAAATTGTGAATGGTCGCATATGCATGCAGTTTTCCGCGTACGGACAGCCTATTGTTCGTGCGGAAGAAAGATCGTTAGCCGGGAATGATATTAGGGAGTAGCCCAACCCCTTGGAAACCTCCTTCTATCGCTTAGGCGACATTCTGTTGTGCTGTTGCAACGTGCAACAAGCGGGAAGAGGTCTGCACTCTTGGTGGTTTCTAAGATGTGGCTGAGGAGCCGTGTCATGGTGGCAATGAGTGCAGCATGCTCTTTGTAATCTCGTGCACCGTTGAAGGTATACAACAGGATCAGGACTACTAATGGAATTAGGTGATCGTGACGCCAGTGCCTGGATTAAAGCGCTTGGTAGCGAAATAAGACTAAAACACATATGTAGGTAAATGACAGGCACTCCATTTACTTTAACCCTTTCCAATCCACTGTCTGATGTCTGAGGACATTCTGATTGAAGGCTGTACAGCTCCGATGTCGGAAAACGTCCGGCAGGGTATTCTTACTGTAGACTACTGGCCGCTCTGTTGTCAGGGTTCTCTCTAGCATGCCCCATACTGCAGTACTGGCCTTAGCCAGCAGACGACGCCATTGTATAATGGCTGAAAGAGAGAGCCCCCTAGGAAACCCTAAATCCAAAATTGGATTGCAAAGGGTTAAGGCACATGGTTGTCTGCCCTAATATTAAGCACCAGAAATTGCATATGTACAGTTTGACAGTTTATACACGGATAAACAACCTCTGAGGAGGCACCATCTGAGCTAAGGGAGAGCTATATAGACAGATCTGGCAAGAAAATACCCCTTATAAAACCCACTAACAGTTTTGCCATTCCTGAAACACTGTGCTCAAGCTTTCTTTAGTACTCCGGAACTCCTAGGAAGATTCTCTACTGCTTGCATGAAGCTTTGTGGCTGTACTGCTGTCCAGTAGAGAGCAAAGCCGGCTTGAACAGACTTCAGGTTTGGAAAAACAGTTTCTCTCAGCATCGGGGTAATTTATGGGCTGCCGCACACAGGATTTTTTGAACATTTACATAACATGTCTTTAACTACAGCAGGACAGAGGAGAAAGAGAAGCTGGGTCTTCACATGGCTGTCAGCTTCCAACATGTCCATCTCGGCTCCTCTCTCTCTCACCCGACTGAACTGCTCACTGCCTTACTCCATACTGCCCCTGTCTTCTAACACTGTTATAAATTTCTAACTGTGCAATACGAAGTGAGGCGGATGGCCAGAACCTTAGTGAAGACCCGAGGGCCAGTGGCCAAACCAAACATAAGTGCTACAAACTGTTGCGTGTGCACCATAAACCTGAGGAAGCGCTGATGTGGGAATATGGAGGTAAGCATCCTTAAAATCTATGGATGCCAGAAACTCTCCTTGTTCCATAGACGTCACCACTGTTCCGAGGGATTCTATGTGAAAGGGTCTGACCCTTACGTACCGATTTAGACCATGGAGATATAATACTGGATGTACTGATCCACCTTTTTGGGGGGGATCATAAATTTGTTCGAGTAAAACCCCCTTGAAGCATTAATGATCCGGGACAGAGATGCCCTGCTGCATCAACGTGTAAACCGCCAGAGAAAAGGCCTTGGCCTCGTGTGGTGTATCTGATATTCTTGAATACCCAGACAAAATGACTTCTTTTACCCAGGAATCCAAAACCTGGCACAACAGAGTTTCCCTTAAGAGGTACAGACAACCCCACCCTCACCTGGTAGAAATGGACGGTGGCAGTCCGTCAAACAGTAAACTTGGCTTGAGTTGTCCTGGGGGCGCTAGGAGAGACGAGGCTTGAAAGAAGGACCTTGTCTGCAATTCTGCAACCCTGTGTTGCCCCTATGAGGCCCGAGGTCTTGGCAGGTGAAAAGAGGGAAAACTAGACCCCCTGCGCTGGGTGATTCTTGACCTCCTCAGTTTATTTCTGCTATGATTTCATCCAACTTGGCCCCAAAGAGTCGTGTGTGGTGGTGGTGTGTTTTTTTTTATTTATTAAAAACTATAAACACATAAAAATTACTTAAAACAGATGTTTGAAAAAAAAACATCATTTTTTACCATCATTACGTGCAGTTTTTTTTTTTTTCAAATATCCATTTTAAGTAATTTTTACATTGAATCATAGCATGGTAGAGTTGAAAAGGACCTCCAGGGTCATCGGGTCCAACCCCCTGCTCAGTGCAGGATTTACTAAATCATCCCAGACAGATATATGTCCAGCCTTTGTTTGACCACTGTTCAAGTGTTAAACACTTGAAGGAGAACTCACCACCTCCCGTGGTAACCTGTTCCACTCATTAATCACCCTCACTGTCAGAAAGTTTTTTTCCTAATATCTAATCTGCATCTCCTCCCTTTCAGTTTCATCCCATTGCTTCTAGTCTTTCCTTGTACAAATGAGAATAGGGCTGATCCCTCTGCACTGTGACAGTCCTTCAGATATTTGTAGACACTTAAGTCTCCTCTCAGCCTTCTTTTCTGCAAGCTAAACATTCCCAGATCCTTTAACCATTCCTCATAGGATGTGATTTGCAGACCGCTCACCATCTTGGTAACTCTTCTCTGAACTTGCTCCAATTTGTCAGTCTTTTTTAAAGTGGGGTGCCCAGAACTGGACACAGTATTCCAGATGAGGTCTGACTAAGGAAGAGTAGAGGGGGGATGATTACGTCACATATTCTAGACTCTATGCTCTTAATACATTCCAGAATTGTCTTTGCCTTTTTGGCTGCTGCATCACACTGTTGACTGATGTTCAGTCTATGATCTGTTAGTATACCCAAGTCTTTTTCACATGTGCTGCTGCTTAGCCCAATTCCTCCCATTCTGTATGCGCTTTCTTCATTTTTCTTGCCCAGATGTAGGACTTTGCATTACTCCTTGTTAAACACCATTCTGTTAGTCGCTGCCCACTGTTCAAGCTTTTCTTGATCTTTTTGAATACTCCATCGCTTTTCCCTAGTGTTAGCTATCCCTCCTAGCTTTGTGTCGTCTGCAAATTTGATCAGTTTCCCATCAATTCCCTCCTCCAGATCATTTATAAAAATGTTGAACAACACTGGGCCTAGGACAGAGCCTTGTTGTACCCCACTTGATACATTCTTCCACTTGGATGTGCAGCCATTTATGACTACTCTTTGAGTACGATCACTAAGCCAATTGTGAATCCACCTAACAGTTGCCCTGTCCATCCCATATTTGGTCCTTTTTTTTTTTTCTTCAATAAAGATGTTATGAGATACTTTGTCAAATTCTTTACTGAGGTCAAGATATACTATATCCACCACATTTCCCTGATCAATCCAGTTGGTGATTCTGTCATAGAAGGAAATTAAATTCGTCTGGCATGACTTGTTTGTTACAAACCCATGCTGGCTCTGGTTAATTACTCAATTCTGATCCAAGTACTTGCATACATGCTGTTTAATAATTTGTTCAAAGATCTTTCCCAGTATAGAGGTCAGGCTCACAGGACTGTAGTTTCTTGGAGCCACCTTCTTCCCTTTTTTGAAGATGGGGACAACATTTACCCTTTTCCAATCTTCTGGGACTTCTCCTGTTCTCCAGAAATTTTCAAAGATTTATGGCGAGTGGTTCAGCAATTACCTCTGCTGCTTCCTTTAGTATCCTAGGATGTAATTCATTTGGACCTTGAGACTTGAATTCATTTTAAGTTAACTAAGTGTTCCCTCACCATCTCTCCGCTTATAGATCATCTGCATTCTTTTATTATTCCCCCAATAGCACAGGGAATAAAAGAATATATTTTTAGTGTTTTTGTTGTTTTTTTTTTGTTTTTTTTTAATTAAAAAGTTCTTACTCCATTCTTTTGCGCTGTAATTTAATATATGGTGGAATGATACACAATACTGATTGATTTGGCTTTCTATCAAATACTGATCTTCCTGTTATAAGGATATATTTGTGTTATTCTTGTACACTATCTAAAACTGCATACTTATTTCCAGCCTACATCTATAACTGCATTGTGGTGTTGCAGTTTTTATACACCAGAGGGAGACAGAGTACACAGCTAGATCTGTCCCGTGATTTAGTGACACTATATACGTTATACACGGTACATCCCAGCAGTGAGCTTGTGCAGGTCGTTCAGAGTTGAGGTGACCAGATTTTCCTAGGCTCAAAGCGTGACAGAGGAGTGTGGTCAGGGGTGGGGCTTATCACAACGTATGATTTTTACCTCCATCGTTCTAAAAAGTACAGGGTTGTTTCAAAAAAGACAGGGAGCAAATTCTGCAGCATTTCTGCATCAAAAAAATAGTCCAAATCCTTACCATTGGTGCAGATTCTGATTGGAAATACTATGTGGTGCTCCCCCTCACCACCTCCGTAGGCTTCCCGCTGTCAGCACCCCTGAGACCGATATTCTTACCTCCTCCTTGTCTTCAAAGCGCCACAGCTCTTTTACTCGGCTCTGCTGCAGGCGGACGTGTGTATACCTGGACACCTTCTCCTCTCCTCCTGTATAACCAAAGGGGAGAGGTCAGGGGAGGAAGACCCCGGGTGCACACACTGCCATCAATGTGTGCATCCCGCAGCAGTGTCAGTGAGTGAGTGATTACCAGCTGGGGACCTGTGGCACCCTGGCTGTTGATCGCCTTATGGTGTCCCAAAGTGGGACAAAAGGCTGTCCAGCTTAGGGGCCCTGGAACAGCAGGACACGGGGTCCCAAAGCAGGACTGTCCCGCTTAAATCAGGACGTCTGATCACCTTATTCAGGGTAAGGTCGGGACATCGACACAAAAATGTTGATAGTTTTTTCAGCGATAGTCGATACTATCGATTTATTGTAAAATATCGGTGGAAAACTATCGATATTTCGATATATCGCCTTTTTTTAAATGCTGTATAAAAATAAAAGAGGTCTAGGGTTAATAAAGCAACACAACAAGAAAAATGTAAAACGTTAAACTGTTGAATTTATTATTAACTTATAACTAGAGATGAGCGAGTATACTCGCTAAGGACAATTACTCGATCGAGCATTGCCCTTAGCGAGTATCTGCCCGCTCGGAAGAAAAGGTTCGGCTGCCAGCGCGGGTGAGAGGTGAGTTGTAGCAGTGAGCAGTGGGGAGCGGAGGGGAGAGAGATCTCCCCTCCATTCCTCCCCGCTCTCCCCCGCCGCTCCCTGCCCGCCGCCGGAAGCCGAATCTTTTCTTCTGAGCGGGCAGGTACTTGCTAAGGACAATGCTTGATCCAGTAATTGCCCTTAGCGAGTATGCTCGCTCATCTGTACTTATAACTATTAATAACATGAAAATATATTAAAGTTACAAATGAAAATAAAAAATTACAGATGAAACATATAATTAAAATTAGGTCTATGAAAAGTAGTTTTTTTATCATTGGCCCCAAGAATCGCTCTCTAATGAGCCAAGAAATAATAATTTGCTTGCATGCTCTCTCATTTAAATGCTCCTTCGAGCAGACAGAATTTCACCAACGCTCTCTATGGCAACTTGTAAACAATGCAGGGCCTGGTAACGCGAACGCAGAGCCCCGACCGCAATTGTAATTGCGTTAGATGGGTCTCCTATCTTTTCTATGGGCACTGCGTTCCCGTTAGACGCTGAACGCACGACATGTTGCGTCTCCTTTTCTGGACGAGACCTTCGTGCGTTCAGCGCAGCCCTCCATCTGCATGTGGAAATGCTTTCATTTAGAAAGCATTGCCCACAGCCATGGCGTTAGATGCAAGCGTTCAGAGCCTGCGTCTAACGCGGTGAACAAACGCATGTGGAAAAGGGGCCGAAGACCCCACTGTTTCTGAGAGTCGTTTTGCCCGGAGCAAACCTGATTGGTCACAAAGAATCGCCTCACACTTTTCAAAAGTTTCTAGAACTTGTTTATAAGTTAATTAGTGCCTCGAGCAAAATTGCATCCTGTACCAACACAAAGGAAAGGGCAGAGTCTAAAGAAAGAACATCTGGTCACCGGACCACAAGACACGTACCTTCTTTTACAAAAATTGATGTTATATCGCCTTAAACTATCGATGTTACCGATATATTGGACATAACAATATCAATGAAAAGTATCACCAAAGCATTAGCAATATATCGGTTTTTGATGTCCCAACTGCAATTTAGGGTGGAGGATGGTATCCATGGTGCTATCCCCATTACACAGCACAAGAGAGAACTTGCATTAACTAGACATTCCCATGTGAGCTAAACACATCAGCAGCACAATAACTCTCTGATAGTTTATTACAATGTATTCGGCTGTTCAGTTCAGTTCACAGAAGACTACGTAGACTGGATACAATTGTAATAAACCTTTAGCTGTGTGAAGTATTAGATCAAAGTGTGAATGTTCCCTGCAAAAGAAACCAAGTAATCTTGTAGATATGATACCTTTTTAATGGCTAACAAAAATACATGATGTTATAGCGAGCTTTCCAACCTCTCAGGGATAATGAAACAGATCTGTACAAATGTACACATGTAAAAAGTCAGACATGGCCAGACTAATTTGTACTTAAAACAATACCAGAGAAGATGAGCAGAGAAGTAAATACTTAATTAGTTCGTTTGTAAGGAATGGGACAGTTTTATGATACACATGTATGTGTCTGGAGACCTCGGGGTGAGCGCCTCAATCCTGCCTTTGCTGTGGAGCGGCACACTGCCCCACTGCTGGTATGATAGGGGGGGGGGGCATTGCATATGACAGTCGGTTCCCCCTAGTAGTGGTAGGAGGGACAATGACAGCTCAGCAATATGTTCAGGACATCCTGCAGCCACATGTGTTCCTCTCATGGCGGCTTCCAAGAGGCAGCAGGATAATGCTCGGCCGCACACACAAGGGGGTCACAGGAGCCCCCACAACATTGTCACACTTCCGTAGCTGCCCGGTCGCTAGATTTATCACCAATATAACATGTATAGGACCATCTGGGATGCCAACTTCGACAGCCTACGAGTTTGCATGATTTAAAAGCTCAGTTATAGCAAAGGTGGACCGATATGCCACAGCATACAATATGGAACCTGTACGCCTCCATGCCCACCTGTATCACATCTTGTATCCCAGCTAAAGGCGGTACAACAGGGTACTAGAGCCTCCATGCCCACCTGTATCACATCTTGTATCCAAGCTAGAGGCGGTACAACAGGGTACTAAAGCCTCTATGCCTGACTGTATCACACCTTGTATCCAGGATAGGGGCGGTACAACAGGGTACTAGAGCCTCCATACCCATCTGTATCACATCTTGTCAGGTTGAAACAGAAAAGATGGTAGCGGCACTGGAGTAGATACCACAAATGTTGTGAGGTAGTTCGTTATGCAAAGCTCAAGTTGGGGACCTGACTCCTAGGTCCCAAATCCATGTAGCAAGAACAAATAGAACTGAGCAGCATCCAGTGGTAAACTTTTACCACTGGATGCTGCTCTGTTCTATTTGTTCTTGTATCACATCTTGTATCCAAGCTAGAGGCGGTGCAATGGGGTACTAGAGCCTTTCGTCAAGGGGTCGGTTTTCTGCTATTTATTCTCCTTTTGCTCTGATACTGTAAATCCCTTACATCAACGTTACAATCACACAGAGGAAGTTTCATTCCTTTCCGCCAGCTTCTTGGGAAGGAGATTTTATTTTCCACTGAGTGTATTTGCCCACTCATTTAATCAGAAAAAACACTAGCAACATTAAGGGGAAACCGTATTGACTTTCTCATGTTTCTTTCAGACGACAGCAATCGCATATCTTGGAGGCAACATTGTAAGCGATGACCAATATAAAAGTAGGGTGTCGTTTACTGGCAACTACAAAACAAGCGATGCAACCATACGTATTGACCAAATCCGGATGGAAGACAATGGTACATATCAGTGTGAAGTAGTCCACCCCGACGACTACTCTGGAACGCGTACTGCTGAAATGGACCTTATTGTCTTGGGTAGGTATAACGATATAGGAGGCTTAAAGGGTTAAGAGAGGGGTCTTCCATTGAGAACTCTTGGCTTCAAAAGCATCTCCCCCTGGCAGACCTAGCACGTCTGTGGTTTAGGTGGTATTTACATGCACAACTGCGATATTTGTCTAACCCAATCAAACCTATATATCGCACTTGTTTACCTGCGATTTTATGTGATATAATTTTTTTTTTTTTTTTGTCCCCCAAGCGTGTGCAATGCGTTTTCCGCAAAAAAAAAAAAGCATGATGTGCATTTTTGATGTGTGTGAAAGAAGCGCAAGTGGCTCCAATAGTTAAAATGCTAAAAACACATCACATTCATGTGAAAATCACATTTATATACGAGTGTGATGCTTTTTTTTTTGGCTTCCATAAGAAATAACGGGCGATTTCTAGCAGCAGAATTGCCCAAAAATAGGATGGTGTGAGATCAAAACATCACAGCATATCGATGCCAGCGGAAAAAAAATCACTCATGTAAATTAACTCATTGAAAATAATGGGTTTTATTCATATGCAAGTTCTGTATGTCTCGCAACGCACAGAACTCGCGCATGAAAATCACCCATGGAAATGCAGCCTTATACGGGCAGCCAGATTTCAATGAGAATTATGTAATGCATCATGTTTCCTGTGGGAGTGCTGCAGCAGAATCGAACACTTGTGCTAGACTTGGCTACCAATTACAGGTGATCAGTTGGGGGTTCCAGCTTTATCAGTGTGGCCCTGGGCAAAATTAAGTGGAGTACCAAATTCTGAAACTTTGCATAACAGTCAAATCAACAAATCACATTAAAACAAATGTATCAGACCCCAAACTAGCATGTATCTTCTCCCACTGTAGTACCGCTGAACAAGATACGCATTTTGTGCATCCTGACTAGGGGTTTATTAAAGGGGCGGTACCAAGATTACCTGCTATTACCTGCTACCTGTATGATGGGGGATAACACGCTGATTGCAGTGAGGAGGAGACTGAACTGGTCGCACAAGTGTATTGATGCTCCATTTACTTTCAATGGGTCTATAGAGATAGAATCACCCAAGCGCTTGCTGTTCGGCTATCGGCGCCATTGAAATGAATGGCGCTCCATTTATTCTGATATCACTACAGTGGATAGAGGAGTACGTCACTTGTGATCTTCCTATTGGTTGAGCCCATACCACCTCTTCAAGGAAGTTTATTACAAAATATGGTTTATACACATGAAAACTTCAAGAATTAATAAAATATTTTTTTCCTTCCAGTTATCCCATCTAAACCGGTCTGTGGGATTGTCGGAACTGCAGAATACGGCCAGGTCGTAAAACTGACTTGTAACTCTGCAGAGGGTTCTCCGATCCCTGACTACTCCTGGAAAAGCTTCACCACACAAGATGTGGAGCGACAGCTGCCGCAGACTGCCGTCATAGGTATCTATTTCTATAGCACCAACATATTCCGCAGCACTGTACATAATATGGCCAACTAGTATGGGCTTAGAAAGAAGGGTCTGCTTCCCCCCCCCCCCCCCCAAAAGTTGCACCATTCTTGATCTTGGGTCGCGCCTGGTATTGTAGCTCATGGGATGACGATAATTATACAGCCCATTTAACCAGTATGTGGCTGAAGTGTGGGAGGAAACCCATGAGAAAGTGCAAACGTCATGCAGAACTTGTCCTTGATGGGATTCAAACTCAAGATCTCAGGGTTGCATACTAATCTGTTCAATGGATTCTGATTGTTTCCTTCTTGTTTTAGAGAAAGGAGAACTGACCTTGAAGAACATTTCCCTGGAGACCTCAGGATTCTTCATTTGCACATCCAGCAATAAAATGGGAAAGGACTTCTGCAATATCACCCTGTCTGTGATGCCACGTAAGACATTGGCCTAATCTGCATCAGTAGATTTATTTAATAGATCAACATACTCAACATGAAGGGGTTGCCATAGAGTAGCTGTCCACCACCAGGACTGACATGCCGCCGTTTTTTTCATTTATTTGATTTCAGTTTGTTTTCTAAAGCTCTGACTTAGGGACCACTCTATCGAGGGACTAATATAGGTCTCAGAAACTTTATCTAATGATTTCTTTGAGCCAGTATCGCTTAGCAACTGAGAACTTTTAGATAGCTATCTTGGTACATTACGATCTGACGGCAAAAAACTTTTTTTGTACCGTGGAATATCATCCCGGTCAAACTTGATCTAAAAGAGTAGATTTGTTCTTGAAGCATACCCTACTCCTATTCATTGCCATCGTAGGAACTGGGTCTTTATAGATCTGTTAGGCGACATCCACCACCTGGTAACAACCATATAATTATTAGGATGGTTGTAGTCACCTGAACTGACATCTACACTAATTCACTCCTCTGTATCCAACGTTTTATCCATTCCGTCCAACTTTGGATACTTTGAGGCTTCATTATTTATCATCTTTCTTAGCCACCATCCAGTACATCACTGGAGCCAGCGTATTGAAACCCCTGAAGAACCCACTGTGGGGGAAACGCGTAGGGTTACGCTTGTAACATTCAGTTGTCTTGCACATGTCATTTTTTGATTAGAATGACGTGTGCGCTTTAAACTTGGACTATTGTGTCAATTTTCTTTTAAAGACCGATAATACGAAATAGTTGAGTAACAATTTCACTCAGCCTGATTGGTCCTACTTTTGTCTACGGACAGTGGCATAGATTCTAACTTACCGGTTTTTATCGGATTTGATATATGTATGTATGTTCTTCCCCTTTTGTCTTTTTAGTTATTGTCAATTAAAAGTTATATTTTAATATCTTTAGCCTAAGGGTCCACGTAGTAAATTTTCCATAGAGTAGCTGTGCTTCATTCATGGGCTTCGCCTGCTGGACCCCCTGGTATTGAGCTCTTATTACTCTGGAGACTATAAAAGTGAGATTGTGCAAGCTCTCTTATGTGTCTTATGCATACTGTGTGTCCTCACTTACCCTCACCTCTTAGACTGGACAATCACTTTAACTATTGATGGCCTTTTCTCAGGATAAATCATTAATAGCAGATTGGCAGGGTCGCCCAGGTCCCCCTGAATATCAGTGTCCACGGGGCCTATGTGTTTGTGCACTGAGCTGATTGCTACAAGAAGCAGCAGCTCTGTTCCTACTGTAGTGGCCAGGCTTGGTATTGCAGGCCAAGTTCCCATTCTCAAAATTCCTACTGAAATGAATGGGAGCTTGGAGTGCAATGCCAAGCCTGGCCACTGCAGTGGGAATAGAGCTGTCTGCTTTCTGCAGAAATCTGTTCAGTGCATGGGTGTAACGGCTGATCAGCGGGGTTCCTAGGCGATGGACCCCTGTCAATCTGCTATTAATGGCTTACCCGGAGGTCATTAAAAACTTTGTTCAACTTTTACTTATCTTCAAGTCAATTGATTTGGTAACTATCATTTTGTAAATTATATAAATATACCATCCTGTAGTCTGGGAAAGCTGGGTGACTGCCAATATAGACACAATTACAGCTCATGTAGAGGCAGTCACCTAGCTTTCCTAGACTCCAGAATGGTATATTTTCTATAATTGTTGCTTTATAATTGCATGAATAGGCAGTGCGCCATACAGAAGGCCCATGAGGGCGATGTGATGGTAGTCACTCACTTTTCCGAACATTGAATTTTTACATTTTCCTATTTTTGATTCTTTTTGTCATCTTTGTTCAGCCTCCATGAACATCGCGTTGTATGCTGGAGCGATTGGGGGGAGCTTAGCCGGAATCATAGTCATCGGCATCATTGCCTACTGTTGCTGCTGTCGGGACAGAGAGGACAAAGAAGACTATGAGATGGCGTAAGTTCTTGCTTTCATACATTCTCACATCTCCGAGTAACACTTCAAATGATTCATCCAAAAAGTCAGAACGGAGCTCCCCAGTAGTCACGGCAGCGCCCTATCCCCTCTAGTAGTAAAACCTGTGCCCTAGCCTCTCCCTACACTTAGCAACCCCTTCTCCTATCCCAGTAGTCACAGCAGGGCCCTCCAGGTGGTCACAACACTCTCCTACCTCCTTGGGCTACCTTCACATGGGCGAGAGCGATATTGGGCCAAGAAACTTGGCCTGATGCCACACTTGCCAAGTGTGTTTTTACACACCGATGCAAAGCGTTTTTTTAAATTAAACTCCTTGCATCGCTTCTGTGAAATTGCGATAATCGGGCGCGTTTCACGTGCGTCAGATGATCACAAGTGTTCCTATTGATTTCAATGGGAAACCTCACATTGCACAGTGTGTGAGTACATGCAATGGTTTTTAAGGTCCCATAGAAAGCAATAAGGTTGGGGGGGACGCCAAACGATAGAACATGCTGCGATTTGATTTTTTTTTTTTTCTATCATTGCTGCAAAGGAAAAAATCATTCAAGTGAATAAGTCCATTCAAAAGAATGGAGTTCATATTTGTGTGTCTCACAACGCACAAAACTTGCGTGAGGTTCTCGCGAATAAGCCGTCAATCTGCAGTCGCAGGAACCCCACCCTACTTCACCAGTCGTTGCAGCAGAGTCCTCTCGGAGGTCACAGAAGGCTTTCTCTTCCCCTCCTCGCCTTGGGTTCTCTGTATAATCCCCTGATGCGCCCTCTGCTGGTGGACGTTACATATTGCCAGCTGGTGAATGTAGCTTTCTGCCTTGGTCCTTGCTGGCAGAGAATTAGGGCTCATTGCCACGAGCGTATCACCAGGTATTACGCAGTGAATAGAGTCAGTGAAAGTACATTGCTTCTCATTGATCCATTCACATTGCCTGTTATACGTATGTAATAAAGAACGCAGGATGTTCTATTCGCTGCGTATGATTCGCGGACGGCCCTATTGTTCACTATGGATTACATATTCTACACTGTACATACAGCGGTAAAACGCTGCATGTTCCACGCATATGTCATGGGAATAAGCCTTAAGGCCACTCTCACATGAGTGTATGTAAAAAAAAACGCTGTTTTTTAAACAGCGTTTCACTGCGTGCAGAACTGTTTTTTTTTATGCTCATTTGCCTGCATTTTTACGGCATATTTTTGAGCATTGACAACACAGGCCAGCAAGCTGATGATGTCACTTTTTTTTCCCCTCCCGGAGGCACAGTAACCTGTGTAGTAAAAAAAAAAACAAAAAAAACCCCGGTATAATGTATGCAATTGCGTATTTATTGAGTTTTTCAAGCAGCCCATTCATTTCAATGGGTGATTTAGTATGTGAATTATGAACTAAAATGCTGAAAATCGGACATGCTGGGTGGAAAATTCCCGCACGTATAATATGTGGCGCAAAATGTGAGTGGCCCCATTGAAATAAATGGAGGTTTACTGCTGCGTATTTCGTATTTGTAATACGCAGCAAAAAAAAATTGCTTGTGTAAGGGCTCCTGCACACTGGTAAGAAAATTGCGCGATGTGAGTGAGTGAAAACGTATGATTATGAAACCAATGATTTTCAATGGCTTCATTCTCATTTGTGGCGATTTCACTCCTGCGATGCTGCGTGACAAAAAAAATCACAGCATTTCCGTTCTTTTTTTCAAAACAATGGGAGAACATCGCAATCTCCTGTCACGGCAGTGACAGCTGCAGCAGGGGGTTCCTTCAGCCCCGCAAGGATGCGAAGCTGTCATATCCAGCATTTTCCACGCTTTCAATGGGGCCGGCAGCAACAGCAGCGCCGGCCCCATTGTAAGCAGTGGGAGATCTGTCACAGCCGCGTCAGAATGAAGAGAACCCTGCAGGGATGCGAGGCTGTTTCCACGTGAAAATGCTTCGCATCTGGGGTGTTTCAGAAGGATTGCGAGGGCGATATTGGGCCGTGACTCGCTGCCTGTTGTTCACACACTGAAAGTGGCCATGCTTGTGTGAAGGAGGCCCAAAACTTGGTGTCTATGACTACTGCACACAGACCCCATAAAGCGCTGCATACTGCAGTGTGGGAGGCAGTATGAACACTGCTCTGGATGTGACTGGAGTACAAGACATGATGGAGTAACTGGGGAAAAAAATATGGAGTTGCCCTTCCTGTGTATTTCTAATGAATGATTGGTTCATTACTTAGGGACAGAGAAGAGGAAGAGGAGGAGGAGGACCGCCGGCCACAACCAAAGCAGCGCCCACAGCCGCAACAACGGTACTCCCAGGATGAGGATGAAGATGATGATCTTGACGACAACCTGCCACATAAACCACCCTTACCACCAGCAAATAAGCCGCGCCTGGTCATCGATCCTGTAGATGCCTAATGGGGCCATTTCAGACTTTTTCCAAAAAAAAATTATTTTTTTAAACTGGTTTGTGTCAGGACTAACAGTAAGAATATGTAATCTAGAGGAGCATCTGGACCCGGTGAGCGCTGCTGACAAGTGTATTATATAGACAAGACTTTTATACTGGAAGGAAGGTAAATCTTCAATGCAACCATGAGTAGAACGGAAGTTTGCAGGTTATCTAGCATCCCTTTTATATATTTACGCTACAAATCAACTTCGGGCTTTATTATTTGTAGTTTTTTTGTTAGACTGTACTCTGTAAGTAGGTCAAAACTTTGATAACTCCAGCGCCAACTGCAGGTCTGATTGGGTACTGCAAGTCATTGGATGGCCACATAATACACTTTAATGTTGAGTTTCCTGTTATGTCATCATAGATGGTTTGGCTTTTCTCTGATGTCCCCTCCTGTAGAGAAAATGCCAATCTCACATGGTGGTAAAACAGATATGCTTTAGCATCTCCATAACTGCAAGACCCGGACCCTGAGCTTAGTTCTACTGAACCAAGATCACTATAGATCCTTGTGGTAATCGATGTTCAGCTCAGACCAACCTCTTGGGTTTTGGGTCTTGCAGCCATAATGCCTATGCTAATATGCAACCATTGGCTTCAGCAGCCCCACATCCCTACTGCAGCAAGAAACTAACAGTGGGACACTGGTCACTGCCAAAATAGGAGTGCCAGGGGTCTGGGTGAGGTTGGCATTTTGTTTTACCACCACCCTGGGTAAGTTGAAAAAAGTATGCTTGCATAACCCCTTTTAGGCATTACATGGTGCCTACTGAAATCTACGGGCTGTGTAACACTGAGACACCGGTTCCTCCAGAGCCTTTACATGGAGCTGCTCTGTGTAACAGATGATGGACCCCATCATGGACCCCCATCTATTAACTCTGAATTCCCAAATTTGTTTGTGATAACTTTTTGAAGTGGTCGACATACCCCAGGCTTGTTGGCAGCCAACTGGGGTGAGCTCCAGAGACCTTCTTGATTATGGTGGGTAGCCATGGGCATTAGATAATGGGGGGGATTTAGTTAGAAAGCTAGATAGTCAATTGATTTGTTTGAAACGAAATTAATCAAAACTTTTATTAATAAAACTTTTTGTTTTTAAAATGTGTATTAAGCCTTTTTTTTCCTTTTAACGGGTTTTTCAGGCAAATATCATTGAGGACCTATCTTCACGATAAGTCATCAGTGGTTGACTAGCTGGGCTCTGTCATTCAGGCCCCCGGCTGATCAGCTGTCCAGGTGCCTGCTGTCAGCACTGCAGGGTGGAGCGCATAAGCAGATGGGTCTGACACCTGTGTAGTGACGATACTCCTAATTGCAGGCATAGCTTATTGATTGTAATGACAGCTGTACCTGCAGTTACACTCCGGGAACTACCCAGGGGGCAGAGCAGCAACTTTCACTTTGCCCCCTTGTGTACCTCGGGACAGACAGCAGGCACCTGATCACTGGGGATCCTGAGCGGCGGGTCCACCAGCAATCAATAGCAATAGCGTGGAAAATCCCTTTTTAATATTACAGCCGTCAACTATTTTTCTGATCTAGGACTCCAAAGCCCCCACATGGACAGACTTTAAAGTGGTTTTCTAGGAAGCATTGGCTATCACAGCCAGGACACACTGCGGTCAAAGTGGAAGCCGCTGCGCCAACCCTTGTGTAGTGGCTGGCACTCGTAATTGCAGGCACAGCTCTTATTGAAAGACCACATCCTACCTACAGTTAGCTCCCTCTAATGCTATGTAGTTCAAGGGTGTGGTAAGACCATAGGCTCCCCCTAGTGGTGACTATAACCAGAATATTATGGGTTTACTACTTTGTGTGCTTACAGCTATAACGTGTGGCAGGTGGAAAAATATTAAACTTGCCAATATGTCTCCTTTCAGCAGTTGTGCTTCTCACCTTCCTGCATCGTGGAGCCTGATCACTGAGAATGTTCCTCCCCACCTCCACAACATGGAGGGGCAGGTGCTGAAGTGCTACTTCTCATTACCCCAGACGTACAAATCACATTTTGCCAGCTAGGGCTTATTCACTTGAACGCATTTTGTGCTGAGTAATATGCGTGCAAAAGGTGTGTGAGATATGCAGTAAAGAATACACATTAATTCCGATGGGTTTGGACTAGAGATGAGCGAGCACCAAAATGCTCGGGTGCTCGTTACTCGAGACGAACTTTTCGCAATGCTCGAGGGTTCGTTTCGAGTAACGAACCCCATTGAAGACAATGGGCGACCCGAGCATTTTTGTATATCGCCAATGCTCGCTAAGGTTTTCGTTTGTGAAAATCTGGGCAATTCAAGAAAGTGATGGGAACGACACAGCAACGGATAGGGCAGGCGAGGGGCTACATGTTGGGCTGCATCTCAAGTTCCCAGATCCCACTATTAAGCCACAATAGCGGCAAGAGTGGGCCCCCCCCCTCCCAACAACTTTTACTTCTGAAAAGCCCTCATTAGCGATGCATACCTTAGCTAAGCACCACACTACCTCCAACAAAGCACAATCACTACCTGCATGACACTCCGCTGCCACTTCTCCTGGGTTACATGCTGACCAACCCCCCCCCCCCCCCACGACCCAGTGTCCACAGCGCACACCAAACTGTCCCTGCCCAGCCTTCAGCTGCCCTCATGCCACGCCACCCTCATGTCTATTTATAAGTGCGTCTGCCAGAGGAAAAGCAGGCACACACTGCAGAGGGTTGGCACGGCTAGGCAGCGACCCTCTTTAAAAGGGGCGGGGTGATAGCCCACAATGCTGTACAGAAGCAATGAGAAATGCAATCCTGTGCCACCTCCATCTGGAGCTGCACACGTGGGCATAGCAATGGGGAACCTATGTGCCACACTATTCATTCTGTCAAGGTGTCTGCATGCCCCAGTCAGACCACGGTTTTTTATAAATAGTCACAGGCAGGTACAACTCCGCAATGGGAATTCCGTGTGCACCCACAGTATGGGTGGCTCCCTGGAACCCACCGGCGGTTGATAAATATATCCCATTGCATTGCCCATCACAGCTGAGGTAATAAATTCATGTTTAATGCAGGTGGGCTTCGGCCCACACTGCATGCCCCAGTCAGACTGGGGTTCTTTAGAAGTGGACACATGCAGTTACAACTCCCTGGAACCCACCGGCGGTAGATAAATATATCCCATTGCATTGCCCATCACAGCTGAGGTAATAATGTCATGTTTAATGCAGGTGGGCTTCGGCCCACACTGCATGCCCCAGTCAGACTGGGGTTCTTTAGAAGTAGACACATGCAGTTACAACTCCCTGTGGACCCACAGCATGGGTGGCTCCCTGGAACCCACCGGCGGTACATAAATATATCCCATTGCAGTGACCAACACAGCTGATGTAACATCAGCTTTAATGCAGGTGGGCAAAAAATTAATTGGATTACACTGTAGGCGAGGGCCCCAAAAAATTGGTGTACCAACAGTACTAATGTACCTCAGAAAAATTGCCCATGCCCAATCAAGAGGGCAGGTGAAACCCATTAATCGCTTTGGTTAATGTGGCTTAATTGGTAACTAGGCCTGGAGGCAGCCCAGTAAAAATAAAAATTGGTTGAGGTGAAAGTTTCAACGCTTTAATGAGCATTGAAACGTATAAAAATTGTTTACAAAAATTATATGAGTGAGCCTTGTGGGCCTAAGAAAAATTGCCCGTTCGGCGTGATTATGTGAGGTTTCAGGAGGAGGAGCAGGCGGAGGAGGAGGAATATTATACACAGATTGATGAAGCAAAAAGGTCCCCGTTTTGGATGGTGATAGAGAACGATGCTTCCATCCGCGGGTGCAGCCTACGTATTGTTTAGGTATCGCTGCTGTCCGCTGGTGGAGAAGTCTGGGGAAATCCAGGCTTTGTTCATCTTGATGAGTGTAACCCTTTCGGCACTGGCGGTTGACAGGTGGGTACGCTTATCCGTGATGATTCCCCCAGCCACACTAAACACTCTCTGACAAGACGCTAGCCGCAGGACAAGCAAGCACCTCCAGGGCATACAGCGCGAGTTCAGGCCACGTGTCCAGCTTCGACACCCAGTAGTTGTAGGGGGCAGAGGCGTCACGGAGGACGGTCGTGCGATCGGCTACGTACTCCCTCACCATCCTTTTACAGTGCTCCCGCCAACTCAGCCTTGACTGGGGAGCGGTGACACAGTCTTGCTGGGGAGCCATAAAGCTGTCAAAGGCCTTAGAGAGTGTTCCCCTGCCTGCGCTGTACATGCTGCCTGATCTCTGTGCCTCCCCTGCTACCTGGGCCGCGGAAATGCGCCTTCGGCCACTAGCGCTCTCGGATGGGAAGTTTATCATCAGTTTGTCCACCAGCGCCCTGTGGTATAGCATCATTCTCGAACCCCTTTCCTCTTCGGGAATGAGAGTGGAAAGGCTCTCCTTATACCGTGGGTCGAGCAGTGTGTACACCCAGTAATCCGTAGTGGCCAGAATGCGTGTAACGTGAGGGTCACGAGAAAGGCATCCTAACATGAAGCCAGCCATGTGTGCCAGGGTACCTGTACGCAACACATGGCTGTCCTCACTCGGAAGATCACTTTCAGGATCCTCCTCCTCCTCCTCCTCCTCCGGCCATACACGCTGAAAGGATGACAGGCAAGCTGCATCTGTACCCTCAGCAGTGGGCCAAGCTGTCTCTTCCCCCTCCTCCTCATGCTCCTCCTCCTCCTCTGGCCATACACGCTGAAAGGATGACAGGCAAGCAGCATCTGTCCCCTCAGCAGTGGGCCAAGCTGTCTCTTCCCCCTCCTCCTCATGCTCCTCCCCCTCCTCCTCAACGCGCTGAGATATAGACATGAGGTTGCTCTGACTATCCAGCGACATACTGTCTTCCCCCGCCTCCGTTTCCAAAGCGTCTGCCTTTATGCTTTGCAGGGAACTTCTCAAGAGGCATAGCAGAGGAATGGTGACGCTAATGATTGCAGCATCCCCGCTCACCATCTGGGTAGACTCCTCAAAGTTTCCAAGGACCTGGCAGATGTCTGCCAACCAGGCCCACTCTTCTGTAAATAATTGAGGAGGCTGACTCCCACTACGCTGCCCATGTTGGAGTTGGTATTCCACTATAGCTCTACGCTGCTCATAGAGCCTGGCCAACATGTGGAGCGTAGAGTTCCACTGTGTGGGCACGTCGCACAGCAATCGGTGCAGTGGCAGATGAAACCGATGTTGCAGTGTCCGCAGGGTGGCAGCGTGCGTGTGGGACTTGCGGAAATGTGCGCAGAGCTGGCGCACCTTTCCGAGCAGGTATGACAAGTGTGGGTAGCTTTTCAGAAAGCGCTGAACCACCAAATTAAAGACATGGGCCAGGCATGGCACGTGCGTGAGGCTGCCGAGCTGCAGAGCCGCCACCAGGTTACAGCCGTTGTCACACACGACCATGCCCGGTTGGAGGCTCAGCGGCGCAAGCCAGCGGTCGGTCTGCTCTGTCAGACTCTTCTCTCCTAAGCTGAGTAGTTTCAGCACGGCCTGCTGACGCTTGCCCACCGCTGTGCTGCCACGCCGCGTGACACCGACTGCTGGCGACGTGCTGCTGCTGACACATCTTGATTGCGAGACAGAGGTTGCGTAGGAGGAGGAGGGTGCTTTAGTGGAGGAAGCATACACCGCCGCAGATACCACCACCGACCTGGGGCACGCAATTCGGGGGGTGGGTAGGACGTGAGCCACGCCGCGTGACACCGACTGCTGGCGACGTGCTGCTGCTGACACATCTAGATTGCGAGACAGAGGTTGCGTAGGAGGAGGAGGAGGGTGCTTTAGTGGAGGAAGCATACACCGCCGCAGATACCACCACCGACCTGGGGCCCGCAATTCTGGGGGTGGGTAGGACGTGAGCGGTCCCAGGCTCTGACTCTGTCCCAGCCTCCACTAAATTCACCCAATGTGCCGTCAGGGAGATATAGTGGCCCTGCCCGCCTGTGCTTGTCCACGTGTCCGTTGTTAAGTGGACCTTGGCAGTAACCGCGTTGGTGAGGGCGCGTACAATGTTGCGGGAGACATGGTCGTGCAGGCCTGGAACGGCACATCGGGAA
Organism: Eleutherodactylus coqui; assembly: GCF_035609145.1. Lineage (NCBI taxonomy): Eukaryota > Metazoa > Chordata > Amphibia > Anura > Eleutherodactylidae > Eleutherodactylus > Eleutherodactylus coqui. The sequence goes on from NC_089840.1 coordinate 47,602,652, forward strand.
AAGTAGTGGCGACTGGGAACCGAGTAGCGCGGGGCCGCCGCCGCCGTCATGCTTTTGAAAGCCTCCGTTTCCACAAGCCTATACGGCAGCATCTCCAGGCTGATCAATTTGGCAATGTGCACGTTTAACACTTGAGCGTGCGGGTGCGTGGCGGCGTACTTGCGCTCGCGCTCAAACAGTGGCGCTAGTGACATCTGGACGCTGCGCTGAGAGACATTGCTGGATGGGGCCGAGGACAGCGGAGGTGAGGGTGTGGGTGTAGGCCAGGAGACGGTAGTGCCTGTGCCCTGAGAGGGGGGTTGGATGTCAGTGGCAGGTTGGGGCACAGGGGGAGAAGCAGTGGTGCAAACCGGAGGCGGTGAACGGCCTTCGTCCCACCTTGTGGGGTGCTTGGCCATCATATGCCTGCGCATGCTGGTGGTGGTGCCTCCCCAGCTGATCTTGGCGCGACAAAGGTTGCACACCACTGTTCGTCGGTCGTCAGGCGTCTCTGTGAAAAACTGCCACACTGTAGAGCACCTTGACCTCTGCAGGGTGGCATGGAGCGAGGGGGCGCTTTGGGAAACAGTTGGTGGATTATTCAGTCTGGCCCTGCCTCTACCCCTGGCCACCGCACTGGCTCGGCCTGTGCCCACACCCTGACTTGGGCCTCCGCATCCTCGCCCGCGTCCACGTCCTCTAGGCCTACCCCTACCCCTCAGCATGCTGTACTACCAGTAATGCAGAAACAGAACGCTGTAATTAAATGTGCCGCTTATTGGCCTTTGGTTGGAGGCTGACTTCGCTTACGGAACGCCAGGAAATTATTCGGCGCAAGCCTGCTGTAACACTTAGCTGGCTGCGTATGATTTTGTAGAACTACTACACCCAGCACACACAGACCCAGAACACTGAGCACAGTGACAGGCAGGCCAAATAGATTTTTTGCCCAATATTTTTTAGAAAAGGCCCACTGCCTATATTCAATCAATAATATGTCTTCTGTCCCTGCCTCCACACTTCTGTCCCTGGAGTATTACTGCAGGGCGCAATGCTCTGCACGGCCGATATACCAAAAAAAAAAAAAATGTGCAACACTGCAAAAAGCAGCCTCCACAGTACTGCACACAGTTAAATGTGGCCCTAAGAAGGACCGTTGGGGTTCTTGAAGCCTAAAATACTCCTAACGCTCTCCCTGCCTAAGCACTTCTGTCCCTGGAGTATTACTGCAGGGCGCAATGCTCTGCACGGCCGATATACCAAAAAAAAAAAAAAAAAGTGCAACACTGCAAAAAGCAGCCTCCACAGTACTGCACACGGTTAGATGTGGCCCTAAGAAGGACCATTGGGGTTCTTGAAGTTTACAATAACTCCTAACACTCTCCCTATAGCAGCTCCAACACAATAGCACTTTCCCTCAGCTATGTCAGAACGCATCTGTGGCGAGCCGCGGGAGGGGCCGATTTTTATACTCGGGTGACACCTGATCTCGCCAGCCACTCACTGCAGGGGGGTGGTATAGGGCTTGAACGTCACAGGGGGAAGTTGTAATGCCTTCCCTGTCTTTCAATTGGCCAGAAAAGCGCGCTAAGGTCTCAGAGATGAAAGTGAAAGTAACCCGAACATCGCGTGGTACTCGTTACGAGTATCTCGAACACGCTAATACTCGAACGAGTATCAAGCTCGGACGAGTACGTTCGCTCATCTCTAGTTTGGACGCGTCCATTTTCCAACGCATTTGTCACAAAAACCGTGATTGTTCCCAGCAAGAGAAACTACATATCTTGTAAATATGATACCTTTTAATGACTGACAAAAATACATGATGTTAATGCGAGCTTTCGAACCAACGCAGGGTGGTTCTTCAGGTTTAAATGAAATGGATCCAAAGAGGCTTGCATATTTATACACACATACTTATGACAAGGCACAGACCTGGATGTGATTAATTTGCACTTAAAGGAAAACTGCAACATTTTAATCAGACACTGATAAGGGAGTGAAAGTTTTATTGCCCCTGAATTAGTGTTAGGGGGTCACCAGGCCAGCAGTGTTATCTGTGCTATAGATGTCTCATACCTCCCTCCCATTCACGCATTAATCCTCGTGACTTTAACCCTCTATTGAAAGCGTCAAAAATTGTTATAAATGTATATTCCCAAATTCTTCTATGACTTTGTGACTTGATTCTGCTCTTCAGTATCATAACTTTCATATCTTCTATGTCGCGTCTGACTAGAAAGGTGCTCGGCCACAGTTAATTCTGTCTTTCTCTGTTGAATTGTGTGGCGATGAGACCTCATTCTGGCTTTCAGTTTTTGTCCTGCCACTCTTGCACATGTTCAGAAGATGCCGCTCAAGTCGCAGCATCTTTACTGCAATTTTTGAACACGTTTGACAGCGCTGTTTAATGCACCCTATTGTTGTGATAGGGGGTGAGGTGCATTAAAAAAAAAAAAACACTTGAAAAATAGAACAGCTAGCGCTTGAAAATTGCGGCATTAGAAAAGCCGCATTCAAGCACATGGCTGCGAGGCCCCATTGAAATCAATAATGGCATTATACCAGGACATGGGCTAATTGCAGTGGAAAGTGGTGTGTGTGTGAGTGGACTAATTGTTGGTTGAGAAGCAGAAACCTTTATTTACATAGTGACTATTTCCATGGCGTAGAGGAAGGGCTCCTGTCCACGGACGATCTTGCATTGCGTTACTCGCGGCAATAATCTGGCGGGTAACTCGGTGCACTCTTTCCATAGCGTTGCTATGGATGGCGCAACTCCCTGTCCACGAGCGAAGAATTATAGCGATGCTCCGCTCGTGGGACTCAAATCGTGGCATGCCGCGCTGAGCCTGTCAGTTCTCTCCCCTGTGGTGGAATATCTCTTGCGATCTTCTGCCTCGCCCGTGGACAGGGGGCCTAAAGGATGAGCCCCTGCTACAAAGTAATGCACGATGAATAAAGCAGACTGTGATGGTTGTGGGGTACCTGGCATAAGAGTGAGGCTTCACTTACACATCGGTAAACCTGTCTGTGGTCCACGGCAACTAAGGTAACACATTTAGCGCTTAACCCCTGTGGGATTTTTCATTTCCACTTTTCAAGAGCCATGACTTTTTTTTTTTAATTTTTCTGTTGACGCGGCCGTATAAGAGCTTGTTTTTTTGCGTGGTGAAATATGCTTTTTAGCGGTACCATTTTTGGGTGCATATAATGTATTGTAATTTTTTTTTTTTTTTTTGAGAGGGAGAGAAAAAAGCAATTCTGGCATTGTTCTTTAACAGCGTCAATCAAATACCAAAAAGTGATTGTTCTCAGCAAGAAAGACCAAGTAATCTTGTAGATAGGATAGCTTTTAATGGCTAACAAAAACACATGATGTTACAGCGAGCTTGCGAACCTCTCAGGTTCTTCGTCAGGGAATCAAGGAGCATAAATGACCTTTTTTTTTCCTGCGGGTCAATACGATTACGATACCAAAACGTTTTTTTTTTTTAACGTTTTTCCACTCTTGCATAATGAAAACCCCTTTTCTTTTGGAAATAATAATTTGTGCATCATTTCAGTCAAAGCTGCATAACTTTAATTTTCCATGAATGAAGGTCTGTGAGGGCTTGTTTTTTGCGTCATGAGCTATAGTTTTTGATTTTTACCATTTTCATAAAATAAGCACTTTCCTCTATTTTTGTTACGGTTTTTGCTGTGTGGGATAATTTAGTGCATTTAAGTTATAGTACAGGTTGTTACTAACAAGATGTCATACGTGGGGTTTTCCTTAAATTTTTTTTTTTTTTTATAAATGGGGAATAGGAAAGGTGTTTTTTTTTTTTTTTGTTGTTTTTTTTTTTTTTACTGTTTAGGTCCCTGAAGGGGATGTAATCCATAGCAGCTATGGTCACTATAGTAAGGCATTGCAGGACTTCTCGCTGGTTATAGCAATCATAGGCAATAGCAAAGCAGGGCGCCTGTATCTGGCGTCCTGTTGCCATGGCAAGCAGTCAGCCCTTCCTGATTACGTCAGAGAGGCCCCTCTGTGAACCCTTTACATGCCGTTGTCAACAGAGATCGTGGTGTGAAAGGAGTTAACAGCAGGGGTCGCTGTCCTGTTGCATCCCTGCTGTTGCAGCGAGAGGCCGGCTATCAGTAACAGCTGCCTCCCGTGGGATTCACCTGACATAACGTTACGTCCTGTTGCCTTAAGTACCACCCTACCATGACGTAACCTTACATCCTGTGGCGGGAAGGGGTTAGACACATGGGTGCACCACTATAAAAGGGGTTTAAGAGCATGAAGGTCACAGGCATTGTGGCCATACACTCTCAAAAGGGGTTGTCCAACCAACCTAAAGTCTTCTCCACAGGGTAGGAGAACATACTGATCGGTGGCTGTATGACACCTGGGATCCACATCAAACCTCAGAAAGGCCATCCAGAATGTCCCTGAGTGAACGAGCAGTGCACTCCTTTAATTTCAGTAGGACTGCTGGAGATATAGAGAATAAGTGCTCGGCTCTCAAGCAGTCCCACTGAAATGACTTGAGTGGTAGTATGCAAGTGCAACCGCCACTCTGTTGAATCAGACCCTCGAGATAGCAGTTCTTGGGATCGGTGGGGGTCCTAGCAGTCCTACTTCCACAGATCAATAGGTTGTTCCCTATCCTGTGGATAAGGGAAAGTTCATTTTGGTGGGACAATCCCTTGAAGGGGATAACACCACTGTCTTTGCATATGGACTTCAGAAGTGTGTCCTGGCCTGACTGCGTGGCTCCGGCCTCGGTGCATCATACATGTGTACGATGCTCAGCTGTCGGGGCCGGAGGCCTGTGGTCAGGGTCGGACACACTTCCAAAATCCACAGGTTAAACAGATGGTGCAAGACACAGTGTGGTTAGCCTCTCGTTATTCAGGGAGAGGAGGTGAAGCTCTTACTAAAATTGCTCCAATTACTAGAAAGCTATTCTACATTAATTTTGGACCTTTTAAAGATTTTTTTTTTCTTTTTAAACTTCTGAAGGGATGAAACTATGTAATACTACAACTTGCAGTTCAAAGCCTATGCACATTCTTCAAGAGTAGCTACCCTATGTCCAACTTTTACATTGACTGGGCAACTACCTTCTAATTAATGGAGAAACGCTATCTTCCACTTGCATTCCCTTTTTATCCCCAGCAGTTTTGCTTGGCATATAAACGACTCCTTAAACCCATATGAAGCTCTCCCCAAGGTGAAACTGTAATGTTTTATGAGGCTTACTCGCTGCACCCAAAATATCTGCAGCAAACTCAGTGTTGCAGCCCAGTACTTCTAATGCAGTAACTGGCCCCCATGGTCAGATGAACCAAAGATGGAGAACACCTCATTGTCTGAGGAAAATCCCTACAGAAGAGGGAAACTAACCACAACACTCCAGCTCAGCCCCAGCTATACCCTATGTGCAGCAATGTGTCTGGATAAACCCTTCCCAACCAGTCATGGTCCCTGTACACCTTCAACAACTGTGAACAGCAGTTTAGCAGCTCTGCCATACAGACGAATGGCTCAAAGCAGAATGGTCGCCTGTTGAAGGCAGACAGCTCTGGCTGCGATTTATCTCCCAGGGAACGGAAGGATTCAACATCCCCAAAATTCTTCCTTGATTGGGCAAGCCATGTAAGAACCCACTGTCATCGGCAGGTTTGGATGACTCTGTCTAATGCGTATGGGGGCCATCACTTGCCTATTCCTCCCCCATCATCAACTGTAATGTATATGGGGCTGACTAAACTTTCCCCCAAAAGATGTCAGGGGACAGGAGCATTGAGGGACCTTAAATGTCAAAGCCTGATCCTATTGTTCCCTTCGACATAAGGCAGCATCTTACACAAGAACATTCTAGCAGCTTAGGTGGGGCAGTTAGCACTGACTGCGGCATCTGAAGGGTTAAATGGTCATGACCGTGACTCGCTCAAATCTCAGCCATTGCCAGGTGTTGTCAGCTAACACCTGCCAGGTATGTAGTGGGCTTGGCTCATGGACCTGTTCCACACACCCCCAGCACTGGAGGGCATACATGTTCATTCTTATGCGAAGGTGTTAGTAGAAGAAAAACTTTAAAATCCCATTCATTGCAGCGTCTTCATGCCTAGAGAGATAGGCATGTTTTTCAATATAATAATCTTTATTTGTATAGTGCCAACTTATTCCACAGAGCTTTCAAAGCAGAGAGGAACATAGACCATACAACAGTTACATGTAGTGTTCAATTAGTAGGGGGGGGGGGGGGGGGTCTGCACCAGCGAGCTTACACACAACAACATGGAGGTGGTGCAGGAGCGGGGAAGGACTATTAGCAGCAAGTTGTAGTAATTGAGTCTGTGTGGATGAGGGTGAGTAAGAGTGTCTTTAGCCAGAAACTGACAGATTTTTGCAGTGTTCCTGAGGTGCAGGTGGCATGTTTGGGTCAGAGATTGGATGTAGGGGGCCAAGAAGAGGTCCAAGTCAAATGTGACCCTGAAGGCAGTGGGCGTGCTATATGGGTGTTATGATGGTGCCAGATACCGATATGGAAATGTTTGGGGTGTGGGAGTTCGGCTGACAGAGGGTGGAAAGACGAGGTGGTCTGCTTTTGAGTGGTTAAGTCTGAGAAAAATGGAGGACATGGTGTCAGAGACAGCAGACAGACAGTCATTTTGGAGGAAGGGTGCCGAGATGTCACGGGAGGAGGTATATAGCTGGGTGTCGTCAGCGTAGAGATTGTAGCAGAAGTCAAATCTGCAGATGGTTCAGCCGATTGGGGCTGTGTAGATAGAGAAGGGGGCCAAGGATCGAGCACTAGACCCCAGGCAGAGGGATTCTCGCAAGCAAAAACCCCATTTGAGCAATTATGTAGTGGGATGGGCCCCTTTTGCCATACCCTATCCCGCATGTATATTATTCTAATGTTTGACATGGAGCACACTATACCATCTTATGTCCTGGCCGGGGAGAAGGAGTTGGGGATATCATTTACACCTGAACACCTAACAAAAATGTACACCTACACACAGAAGTCCTCCATCACAGGTAAGCTTCAGGAAGCAGGATTCAAGGTCCTCTTTGTGGTAGAGCGTGCCCTCCCCCGTTACATAAAATGTATCCTGTGGTCTCCTCTCTTTGTTGGAGGTGTGGTGCAGGCCAGGGGACCCTACTGCACATTTTCTGGGATTGCCCAGTGTTGACTGGTTTCCGGTCAGAGGTGTGGCGTATTACCTCCAAATTCACGGATTTTACCTTGCCAAAATCTCCCACATTCTTCCTCCTGCATCTCAGTGACATCCCAGAATATACTTAAAGGCGCTCTGGGGTGAGACATCTGGTGAACGCAGCAAGGGCATGTATCCCCAAACTCTGGAGACAAACACTACCGCCCTCCGTTGTTTTGTGGTTCCATCTTATTCACGAAATCAAGAAAATGGAGGACCTAACGGTATCTCTCAAAGACACTCGGGAAAAGTTTACCAAAACATGGCATCATTGGGTGGAGTTCCAAGGTTCAGATGAATATAAGAATCTCGCTGGATAGAGCGCTAAGTAGGTTTCCTAATATTCGTTACCGCTCCTGCAGCTCCCCTATCTATATTTTTTTTTTTCCCCATTTCCTCATCAGCCTGGCGTCTCATCTGTTTGGTTTCCCCGCCACCACTAACCTTTCCTGCCCCTTTCTTTTCCCTTGGCAGTGTGGAACCCCTCTTTTCTCCTCTACTTTCAATGGATGAGGGTTAACAACTGTTTTATATTTTGAAGGGAGCATTGGCTTTCAGCAAATTAGAATATTAGTTTATTACCAAATAGAGACATTTTCCTCTTTTCAACAGTATATTATACCATGATCTCTGTTTCATATTTTGTCAGATGTTCTGGTACATCATGCTATTTGTGTATCACCTTTGCATTATGTCATTGTTGAACCACAGTTTTATACGGAAAGTGACTAAAGGATTAAAAAAAAAAACGAAGCTGGCCAGCGGCGGGAAGACAGCACACCTCGGGAGCTCCAGACCGGCGTGACCTTTGTGGCGAAATCCCGGGGCTCCACAGATCCCTGCCGACCGCAGAACACCACCGCTGGCATCGCGGCACCGGGAGGAACAGTTTGAGACCCTCCGCGGGTCTCTAGGCGGAGAGCAAGCAGTGTGGCCTACCTGGAGAGGCGCATCCCCGGACTGAAGTTCCGGCCGCCGGAGGCACCGGACGGGCGGCGAAGTCCCCGCTCCACATAGCACAAGTGCGGCTGCTGCAGCTGGAGGCTGCACGGCTCCCAAGACCCCCGCGAGAACCACCGGGGCTTCGGGTACAGCTGGGAGAGCAGGAACGGGAGGCGGAACGCTCCGGCCCGACTGGAGGCTGCGGGACCCTGGATCCGGTGAGTCCCACATACACACACCTCGCTGTAAAGGTGAGGAGGGCCACCACAAAGTCAGGGGACCCCATAACCCCCCCCTCCCTCCCAGCAGCGAGATACCAACGGCACACGGAGGAGAGACACAAGAGTTTGCAGACGGAGCAAAAGCAGACGTGCAATTAACGAAAGCCTGCTGCCACCTAGTGGCTATTCAATAGAACAGCACCCCACAAAGGAAGAAACATAAACTCTCCCCTCTGAAAGCAAATTAACCCCTTAGAAGACTATAAAATTGCAACTTGCAGACAGGAAAACAAGAGCTGGTGCCTCCATAGTGCCCTGCTACTCAGGAGAAGGGAAACAAATCGAAGACCCTCAACGGCCAGTTGGCCCAGTGTTAAATTCACATTAACACTTTACCACATCTGTGCACACTGAGAGCCCTGGAGGAGAAAGTCCCCCCCACACCAAACATGGCACAACACGACTGAGAGATGTAGTTCCTCCCGACACACGCGGCTCTAAAACAGCGCAAAGCAAGGCCACCTAGCACCAATGCCCATTTGAAACTACTCTAACTAACCGGAACACGTCTCCCACGGCTCTACAGAGATACCATCCCCTCTGGTGAAACGGTCGGAACACCAAAAGAGACTTTCTTACCGCATACTTTGCAGATTCTATTTACTCGCAATGGTGAAACGCCGCACCAAGGCGATTGCCCCAAGAAGACTCTCGGAGTTCTTCCCTCCGGGTCCACGGAGCGGCAGGAACACACCGGCGACTCCACACCCGAAGAACCCTGAAGCAGCAGCAACTACCATCTCTCAAAGCCCTGAGGCCCCATTACAACACCCCTCCCCGGGCTCCCTGTCTCCTTCCCCGGACAGTCCTAACCTTCCCCCCAAAAGCGGGGACAAGAGGAATGTTCAAGATTCCACTCCATCCACGCCTTTACCCAAGGGCCCCGCAGCAAAGAAGACCCAAAGCAATAAACCGCAAGAAGCCTCTCAGCAAACAGCTACTATCAACAACCTACAAGCCTACCCAGACTCCGAGAGCCCTTTAACTATAAACGCCCTGAAAAACATGCTAATATCGCTGCAAAAAGACATCTCCAACGATATACAAAACCTATCCGGGCGACTCCAATCTAACATAGACCACCTAGCTACCCGAACAGATCATATTGAACAAAAATTCGGGGAATTCACAAAAGCTCACAACGAGATGGTGGACGCTCACGGCAATTTAGAAGATGAAGTAGCCCGGCTGCGAGAGAAGGTTGTCGACCTAGAAGACCGTTCCAGAAGGAATAATCTTAAATTCAGGGGAATCCCGGAGGCCGTGCCTCCTTCTGATATACCACAGTACCTACTTAAAATGCTACAAACACTCCTCCCGGACCTCCCCGAAATAGAATATGCAATCGATAGAGCCCACAGGATCCCGAAAGCGCGCTCCGTCCCTGAGTCAGCGCCTAGAGACGTCCTGGCAAGGATCCATTTTTACAAAATAAAAGAGGAAATCCTATCAGTGGGAAGACGTAGGGGTACGCTGCCGGCCCCATATGAGAATATTCAAATATTCCCAGATCTTTCAGCGGCCACCCTGCAGTCACGTAGACTATTCGCAGCAATTACATCAACCCTTAGAGAGGCTCACATCAAATATAGATGGGGATTCCCAACCAAGCTTTTGATTTCCAGAAACGGAACTCTCCATATTGCGACCTCAGTAGAGGAAGGCATCTCCCTTCTACAACAATGGGAAATCCCCACAACCCAGCAATCCCCGAGGACGGCGGGGAGCCCACCTTCCAGAGTCGAAAAAGACTGGTCGATCGCCGACAGGCGAGGCAAACATGCGTAACTGGTGCTTAAAAAAGGCCAAGACCTACTTTCATTCTTCATTATAGTAGAGCCGAAGTGGATGGTTTGAAGATCCTATCCCCCCCTAAAGTCCATTCATCCAGTGCACATCGGCGCTGGGTGAACAATGTTTTGATTATGTTTAAAATTGATGTTTATTTTTATGTTTTATTTAGTTATAAAATTGTGTTTAGGAGGTCTTTCCCCCCCTTACACTCCGCCAACCCTGATAGACTAAGACGCCACGACAGTCCAGCCCACAAACTCCCCATTAGACATGCCAGTTAACATTTCTTCCCTAAACGTAAAAGGATTAAACAGCCCTTTCAAACGGAGTATGCTCTGGAGGCAGGCCATCAAATCCCACTCTGATGTTTTCTTTGCCCAAGAGACCCATTTTCTAAGGGACAAGCATCCCCCCTGTAAACACCCTAAATTTCCGTACATCTTCCTGGCCTCTAGTGGGGAAAAAAAGAAAAGAGGAGTAATGATAGCAGTTAGCCAAAATGTATCATTCTCCCAAAGAAACCTATTTGCAGACCCAGCAGGTCGTTTCCTAATATTGGTATGCGAGATAAACAACACCACGTACACCCTGGTAAATGTCTACTTCCCTCCCAATAGACAAGTTAAATTCTTCAAACACGTCATGACAGAAATGGCCAAAATTCGGGAAGGAAACCTAGTTATCGGAGGAGACCTGAACTCAGTGCTGGACCCTGAGCTGGACTCCACGGCGAGCAACAGGGGCATATCCCCTGTTGCCCCAATTATCCATGCAGAGGGGCTTTACGACGTGTGGAGATGCCTTCACGGGTCGGAGAAGGATTATACCTTCCTCTCGGCGCCTCACGCATCCTATTCCAGGATTGATGTATTCCTGCTGCCGCAGAGGGGCCTAGAAAATACCCTCCAGGCTGAAATCGGAACAATCTCATGGTCCGATCACGCCCCCATATCCCTGTCCCTTAGAGAGTCAGTCAACTTCACCCCATCATCTCCATGGAGATTGAATGAATACACCCTAAACCTCCCTGAACACGAATCATCCCTTAAAGAAGAGCTAGAGAGCTTCTTCGCAAACAATGTAGGTTCGGTCCCGAACATGGCTACCGTATGGAACACTCATAAAGCTTACATGCGGGGCATGTTTATTAAAATTGGAGCCAGAGCAAAACGGAAAAGAGACGAAGAATTCAACCGGCTGATCGGGCAAATCAAGTCCCTAGACTCCTCAAACAAAAAAGAACCATCCTTACAAAAAACAGCAGACCTGTTCAATCTTAGAGCAAAGCTCCAAAACCTATTAGTCTCCAAGCACGACATCTCATTTCTAAAACTAAAAATGCAATTCTATGCTCATGACAACAGGACTGGGGCCTTACTAGCAAAACAACTAAAAGAAGTAAGAGCAAAAGACAGAATTAGACACCTATTTGACTCCCAAGGCAGAAAAATTTTCCACCCCCAAGAGATTACCAACGCGTTCGCTGCATATTACTCCTCCCTATACAATCTAAAAGACAACCCAAATATTCACCATCCCCATAGGGTGGACATACAGAATTTCCTACATAGCATAAATCTCCCCTGTCTTTCACCAGAGCAATTAGACTCCCTCTCTGCGCCAATCTCCACACAGGAAGTATTGGATACAATTAAGTTATTAAAGCCACATAAGACCCCTGGCCCTGACGGCTTCTCTAACGGCTACTACAAAAAATTCGCCCCAACTCTTGCCCCCCATCTGGCGTCTGTGTTCAATGGAGCAATGAGGAGTGGTTCCTTCCCGCCTGAGATGCTGGAAGCCTTGATTGTCACCATCCCTAAGCCTGGGAAGGACAACACATCCCCGGCTAACTTCCGCCCCATCTCTCTCCTGAACACAGACGTTAAGATATACGCAAAACTTCTTAGCACAAGACTACTCTCGATCCTCCCCCTATTAGTGGCAACGGACCAGGTTGGATTTGTCCCCCAAAGGCAGGCCCCCGACGGAACCCGAAGATTCTTGAATCTTGTCAGGGTGGCAGAAAGGAATAAAACCCCGGCCCTGCTTTTGGCGTTAGACGCCGAAAAAGCGTTTGATCGCATACACTGGGGATTCCTGGAAGCCACCCTGGAAAGATTCGGTTTCTTAGGACCCATCAAATCTGCTATCTTGTCCCTGTACTCGGCACCGACTGCAAGGGTCCTATCCTCAGGATGCCTCTCCTCCCCGTTTGCTATATCCAACGGTACGAGGCAAGGGTGCCCCCTGTCACCCCTAATATTTGCCCTTATCATGGAACCGCTGGCGGAAATGGTCAGAGGTAACCAAAACATCCAGGGAATAAAAATAGCCTCGCAGGAACATAAAATTGGATTATATGCAGATGACGTTATTCTTGCCATCACAAACCCGTTGCCCTCCCTGAGACAGGCCCAAGCTGCTCTAGCCAAATTTGGTGAGGTCTCATATTACAAGATCAATGATACCAAATCCCAAATGTTAAATCTGGGCATAGACGCTAAGACCACCCAGTCTATCTCGGAATTCTTCCCCTTTTCCTGGTGTAAGGGTTCCCTGCCATACTTAGGTATTAATATAACATATCCTAGCTCCCTAACCTTTTCCCAAAACTATACACCACTCCTACATCGCATCCCGAACATTCTAAGTAAATTCCGCAAACCCTTTATCTCTTGGGCTGGCAGAATAGCAGCGGCCAAAATGATGATTCTCCCACGTATATTATACGTTTTTAGAACGGTCACTATCCCAATCCCCACCTACTTTATATCAAAACTCCAAGCTCTTATCAACAAATTTATCTGGGGAGGAGCACATGCCAGAATTAAATTCTCAACTCTGGCAAAACCATATGAGCTAGGGGGTATGCAAGCCCCTGACATTAAGAGATACTTCGCCGCAGCTACACTGGACCAAATTAAACATTGGTGGACCCCGGTATCCCAAAAGAAATGGGTGAGCATAGAGGCAGCAACCCTGGGAACCCCCTTGATCTCCCTCTTAGGAGCTTCTCCCCCCCCCCTCCCGCCCCATCCTTTACCAAGCATCCAAGCGTCTGTACAAGTATGGAACCAACTAGTCTCTTCGTCCTCGGAAAGGGTGCCGGCCACACTCCTCCCACTGAGATTCCTATATTCCATCCTCCCAGATTTTGAATATGGGATCTGGGAGAAATCTGGAGTTAAAAAGATTGGAGACCTCTATAGAGAGGGGTCCATTATGGACTTCCCCACAATAAGTGAGATACATAAACTCCCCAATAAACTAGGCTTCTCGCATCTAAGACTAAGGTACGCTTTACAATCTATAGATGTTCAAAAGCCCATATTCCCTAAGGTGGCCTCCATCTTTTATTCACTATCAACAGAGGTCTCCGGAGGCATATCTACCTTTTACGAGTCCTCATTCTCCCAAAATGCCCAAACTAAATCTAACCACATGACCCTATGGGAGCTTGACTTCAAACAAACTTTCAGTCTGGAGGAGTGGGGCCGGGCGCTCTCATGGACGAAAAAGATTTCACATGGTATCTCCCACTGGGAATCTTCCCAGAAGATATTCCTCCGCTGGTATCTTACCCCAGCTAGGATAGCGAGAATGAACCCCTCAATCTCAGAAAATTGCTGGAGAGAGTGCGGTGCAAAGGGTACCTACTTCCACATGTGGTGGCTATGCCCCGCCATACGGTCCTTTTGGAACCTAGTATTTAATCTAATACACTCTGTCACAAACCAACACGTCCCCCCGGACCCTAAACTCGCTCTTTGTTTCCTGAAAACAGACAAATTATCCCCTTTCTATGCAGCCATCTCCTCCCACATTATCTTAGCGGCACGTCTAGCAATAGCTAAGCACTGGAAATCAAAAGAAGCTCCATCCATAACAGAGGTTAGAAACTCGGTGGAACTTACCTTCCACCTGGAGGAAGCCTACTCACGTAGATTTGTTTCTCAACACCCTCGTACATCTTTTTGGGCAACTTGGCTGGACTACACAACCAAGAACCCCCTCTAGAGCAACAACCATTCCCGTAAATAAGGAAATGTACCTCCGCTAATTTTGTTTATGTTCGTATATCTGTATATGTTTTTGTTTATGTTGATGTTTGAATTCCAATTTTGCTATGAATACCGTTCACCTATTTAAGGTGTCTTCCCAAAACGGTAAAATGTTGTTTATGTTTATTATAAAAAATTCTAATAAAAACTCAATTATTAAAAAAAAAAAAAAAAACGAAAAAAAAAAAGACCGCGCACTGGAGTACCCCAACAGTAAGAGGAGGTAGAGCCAGCGAAGGAGACGCTGAAAGAGCGGTTAGAGTGATAGGAGAAGAATCAGTAGAGAGCAGGGGTCCTTTAAGCCGATTAGAGCATAGCAACTCGCAAACCTCTGTATTTGTAAAAAAAAAAAAAATCTACATAAATAGTTGAATCACATTGTAAATGCACCATTTTTTAAGCATCTTGTTCAAATGAAAGTGAATGATAATCGTTTGTTTCATTTTTCATTCATCTCATGCAAGCATAAAAATAAATCAGTGGCTCATTCACTTATGATTTCGTTTGAAGAAGCTCATTCAGTCCTTCTCATTCACTTATACAGCAGATGTGAACAACCGAAGGCTTTCATGTTTGAGCAAACCCACAATTTATCTGCCTGTATAAACCAGCTGCCCGAGAGAACTCTGACAATCGGTTCGTCTAAATAGACCCTGAAGGTAAATTCAGAATGCTGAGTTCCTTGCTACCAGAGAGCAGTGCAATGTGGGAGCTCAGAGGCTGAGCTGTTGGGTCACATGTCTGACAGAGGAGTGGATGTGGAGAACTTAAGAGCGCATGAGTACGGTCACAAGTTGCGGATTTTGACGCAGTTTTACAATAAAATCCGCAGCAAATCCATGATGTGTGAACTCATCCCGAGATTGCACAAAAACAGTAAAACAAAATGTAGTAACACTCAAGTTTCTATGTAGATTTCAACTGAGGTTTTTTTTTATAGTGAAATTGCCCTTTAAATAATTGTAAACGAACGTCACAGTCCTGAGATTCCAAGTTTGGACACCAAGTAATACTTTCCATAAAATACAAGACATTTAAGCAACTAAAAAGTACATAAAAGAGAACTTGATGGCTGTATAACGTAACATGCACTTAGTCCGGCCTGGGACTTTTAGCGTAAAAACCAAAAAAGGCGGAAAAGAAAAAAAAAAAATTACAAGATAGAAACTTCGCTTACAATTTGTATAGGATTTTCCCCAAACTTCCGTCCTCACAAACAGGTCACGTTTTCAGGTTTTCTTCAGTCCTGTAATGGTCAGTGTTCTCCCTCTAGGATAGCCTTACAGCAAATCCATACGCGACGGATCTTGCAATTTGAAGACTGCGATCAGTTGCCAGAATTCCAGCAAAATTCTTGCAGATATTGGCTAACGCTAACGTCTAAGTGAACGTAGTTGCTTTGAGTCTCACATCACATGAAACACTGCGATCTTTGGTGAGGGTTTGCAGCCTAAGGCGTAAGACATAGCTATGGTCACTGCTATGGTCAAGGAATGGTCACTGTAAGGCAACTCCTTTGAGCCACCTTCACTTAGGTGTATTTTGCACTAATTTTTGTAAGCCCAAACTAGGAGTGGGTCCAGCGTAGAGGTGCAAGTCTCTTCATTATAGCTCTGCTCAGACTAGGCTCCACTTCGGGCTTTGGCTCACAAATAGAAATGCAAAATACTGATTGAAATACTCAAATGTGAAACCTGTAAATACTGTCCTACCAGCAGCACTCTGCAGAACCCATATTAACCCTTTCCAATCCACTGTCTGACATCAGAGATTCTGATTGAAGGCTGTACAGCTCTGATGTCAGAAGACATCCAGCAGGGTATTCTTACTGTATGTTACTGGCCGCTTTGTTGTCGGAGGCCTCTCCAGCCCGTCCCATACCGCAGTACTGGCTCTAGCCAGCAGATGGCGCCATTGTATAATGGCAAAAAGAGAAAACCCCCTAGGAAACCCTGAATCCAAAATTGGATTGCAAAGGGTTAACATTACAGCATGAATCAGATTTTAGCTACACCTCTTGCCAAAAGTAATGGCAGGAGAGGCAGCCGGGAAAAAAAGGACAATGAGGCAATCACAAACCATAAGGCTAGGGTCACACTGGTCATATTCTTGGCAGAAATCTCGCGGTTTTGCCACAGTGAAAAAAAATGCAAGATTTCTGCCAGGAAAGCGCAGCTTCAAAACCCACGGCACCTAGCCGCAGGATTTGAAGCAGCTTCGCAGCGTGCTTGGCTGTAGCAGCTGGTTCTTATAAAGAGGAAAGTGTGACCGCCGCCGAAAAAAAAGGGAAAGAAATGGACATGCTGCAGCCTAAGAATTCCCGCCGTAGTGCTGGCTTCGCTACGACGGAGTCGCTGCTCCATCGATTTGTCAAAAATCACGTCCACACGGCTGGGGATCAGCGGCCGCAGCTAAATTCTGCACAGAATTTCCGCAGCACACCCGCACCGTGTGGACACAGCCTAAAACTCCCTTGCAACAGAGCCCCAGGTCCTGTAATTTTCTGTAAGAAAAAAAATGCCTTTTGGACGTTTTCTTCCAAAGGTAGACTATAAAACTTTTATAGACATCAGTATACACCAACTGAAAAGTTATGCAGTTGTAGAGCGTTCTGCAGCAGACAGACTTTGAGGCTGCCTTCACACGAGCGTCAAACCTCGCACAAGATTTGTGCATTGTGAAATGCACAAATATGAACCCCCTTTTTCTGAATGGGATCGTATACATGAGTGATGTTGCATGGCATCGTGACCCTGTGCAGGAAACAAATCGCAGCATGTTCTATCTTGCTGCATGCTCTAGCATCCCACCGCACATTGTTTTCAATGGGGCTGACGTCAGTATTGCAGTCTGGAGAATAGGAGAAAATGCATGATTGTCCACTGCAGCGGCGGATTGTTCTTCCCTGAAGTGATGCAAGGCTATTTTAACATAAAAATGCCTTGTATCCTCAGGGAATTCACATAGTGGAGAGCGTGATATGGGGGTGGGAGTCAAAGCCCCATATCGTGCTTACCCATATGAAGTTATCCTGACTGTTGTGCATAAAACCAGGGCTAGACAGATCCCATGGAAGAAGATAGTGCCACCATTCTTTTCTCTATCCCGTGAAGAGCTGCATGGCTCGTCTAGTGCAAATGGTTTCAGAGATAACCATACGGCGGTGCTGCCCTACCAGGTTCCGGCTCTGCAAGTAATAACGAAGCACAAAGACTGAAGAACGGTGCGACTATCCGCAACATGTACACGTTTACTGGCTGTGTAATTATTTGTGCATTATGGGGATGGCTACAAAACACAACAGAAGCCATATTGATTGACTGAACACTACAATAATTAAGAAAATCAACCTCCAAGCAGCGGAGTGGGTAAAAGCCATTTCCACCCATGCAGCCATATTTTTTTTTTATTGCTCCGAAGCATCTAAACTAAAGGAGGAAGCAACTCTACAAAAAATGCTGATGAAAAATACCCCATTTGTACCCACAGCTCCAAGGCAAACGTATGCATCCACATAGTTATTACTGCGAGCGGAGTCCGCACCGGCAGGAACGTGTTACTCCTGCATTGTGAGAGCCTGCAGACAGTGGAACAGGGATAAGAGAAAGAAATAACATGACCGTAGCATCAGAGGATGCTTAAGTGTTGGATACAAACTGTAGGATATTTTTTTCTTAAAGCACAACCAAAATTTGTAAACTCAAAACATAAAGGAGACCCTTAAGGAACGATTCAGCCTCAGACAACAAAGGAGAGCGACGGATCCTCTAACAAGCGCAGGATTCCTCGTCCCCGGACCTGGTTGGGAGGGAAGCTGCTAACTCCCCTCATTCCCAGAGAGCTTTCTCCTATAAAAGAAACAGAAGTAGATTACTGTCAGCCGCCTGGCAGATGGTCAGTGGGATCCTATATAATAACTCCCATTTACTCACCTCCAGCAGTGCTTATAGAGCGTCTATTTTCAGTGAGATGCTGATGATCCATTTTTTTCTGTAGAAGATGAAACATTAAAAGGGACATGTATCAAATGGACGATACGTAGTTTATTAAACCCTCCTCTTGCCAACTCCATATGGTCTACCTCCAAGGACCTAAGTTTGCAAATCTGAATTTTAAAGAGGTATTCTGGGACTTTTATATATTGATGACCGATGGGAACCCACCGCTCGTGTGCCCGTCAATCAGCTGATTCTCATGGCCACCGTCACTGCGGTCAGGGCTTACCATAGCGCAGAGGCCTGGGTTGGTATTGCAGACGCAGCCCTTATAGAATTTAATTGGAAGCAGCCAACTGGTGGGAACCCAAGAAGCAGGTCCCTGTTGATCAATAGAAAGTATATAGTTTTTTTTTTTTAAGACACAGAACACCCCTTCTCAGGAAGCTTTTGACAATGTAATTTGCGTTGTGCAGTATATGCTTTTAGCACATTTTTGGACGACAGCCAAATACCACATGCCCCATTTCAACATTTTTGAGCACACATGTTGATGTAGAGGGTTGTGGCAAATACTGTGTTTACCCGAAAATAAGACACGGTCTTATATTAATTTTTGCCCCAAAAGAGGCACAATGTCTTTATTTTCGGGGAAAAGTGGGGCCTTATACTCACCTGGTCTGTGGCGTCTGCGTCCCTGGCAGCGATGCGGCAGGCTGCAGTGTCACAGGCACAGTATGAACTGTACACACCTGGATTTTATGTTTATTAACATTGCAATTCTGTGCCTGAATGTGATTTTTAGGCACAAAAGTTTTAATGCACTTGAAAGAAATAAAAAAATCCTGTTACAAAGTTCAAGGAAGGTCGGCACAGTTATAAGCAGCCCTTCAGGACAACTACAAATCGGCAGGTTGCCTGCTTTCAGGAAATATATAGGGTTTAGGGGTGTACTTACTTTACAGGGTGTGCAACTGCAGGTCATCTACTCCCCTGATCCAAGACCGCGTTTTTACAAGAAACTGGGGTGTAGCTTTTATGTGAACATGTCAAAAGTGTTGCTGGAGTGGCTAAGCTTTATAATAACATGAAGCCCTGATAACATACTGACCTGATATCTCTTTGCATCAAGGACAACAGTTTTCCTATTTTCAGACTTCTGGTTGTCACTCGCCTGCAGGTTGGGCAAGTGAGCCGATGTAAGAACCACATCATAAACGGAGGCCAGAGCTCTGCTAATGCAGTAGCTACAAGATAGAAGGTAAAACAGGGTTAAATTATTAATTGCAGTATTAGGTCTAAAATTATACAAGCAACTTAACTAGCTGCCTAATGCCGATTGTCGAACAAGCAAATGTCTTCACTGCTTACTCGTTCGCAGTTCTCAGCTCTCGTGCAGAATGTTTAGACAGGCAGATCATCGCTGAGAGTGGTTCGCCTCTCGTTCAGTACGCACATTCTTATGTAAACACTGAGTGGGGAGCGTTTAAAACCTCTACCAATGTTGGTAAACAGTCGGCTTTACCTGAAACTGTTGCTACTCAAGGTAATTATTTCTATAGGAATCAATGTAAATCCAACTGAATTTGTTCTAGACAGTCCAAAAAACACTCCGAACCACATTTAATAGAAAATATGGTGTTTAATACCAAAACCAGTCACAATTCTAAATGAATATAAAAGACTACTGTAAAGAATAAATGAGCATTTAACATGTTATTGACCATGTTACTGTGTGTTCTGTGCTGTTACATAGGACTGCAGGGGACGACATCATCTATCCCCAGCGTTACCAGTGTTCTCTGGGCTGTTACATAGAACTGCAAGGCGCCACACAGCTCTGCTATATGCACGTCACACAGACAGCACTGCTACATGCATTGTACATCCCATATAACAGGCATCAGAAGCAGCACAGCACTGCAGATGAAGGACCTGTGATGAATAGAGATGAGCGAGCATACTCGCTAAGGACAATCACTCGATCGAGCATTGTCCTTAGCGAGGATCTCCCCGCTCGGAAGAAAAGGTTCGGCTGCCGACGCGGGTGAGAGGTGAGTTGCGACCACTAGCAGGGGGGAGGGAGAGAGAGATCTCCCCTCCGTTCCTCCCCGCACTCCCCCGCCGCCGTCAGTCGAATCTTTGCTCCCGAGCGGGCAGGTACTTGCTAAGGGCAATGCTCGATCGAGCAATTGCCCTTAGCGAATATGCTCAATCTCCTCTAGTGATGAAGTCACCATCATGCTCCGATAGCATTACACATCATACTGCGATCAGGCAGTCTATCAAGCCACCCCATGGGCATGGCTTGATAGACATTCTGCCATGACAGCCCTGGGGCCTTCATACACGTCGTGCTACTGCAGGATCTAAAACCTGATAGGCCGGTCACTAAGGGGTTAATGTATTAGCATTTTTTTTTGCCAATAATCCCATTCCTGGGGCCATAATCATTTTTTTATTCTTCTGTTGACAGAGCTAAGTGAGGGCGATTTCCTTGTGGGACGAACTGAAATTTGTATTCGTATCATTTGGTGGTATAAATCACCTTTTGATTGCTTTTTATTAAACTTTTTTGGAGGCTGCATGAACAAATAAAACAGACACAAACAACAATTTTGGGGCATGAGGAGTGGGACTCTGTTGGAAGCAGGAAAAATGGGATGGAGGGCAAGTATGCACGGCGTTTGTAGCCCCCCCCCCCCCCCTTCCCTCATCTCCCTTTCTGCAGTCTCCTCATTGACCTTCCCCCTGGGGGTAGGCCCTCCGGGTTTCTCCCCGGCCCGGGTACCCGTGTGCAGCACTCTGCCCTCTGTTTTTGCAGGCAGCGTGGTCCTCCTCAGTCTCTCCCGTTGCTAGTCACCTCACTCAGCTTGCCAGGGTTGCTCCATCTTGGCGCGCGCTGGCCGGCACATGCCTAGTGGGGCACGCGCGTTTCACTTCTAGGTGTCAGATGACGCATTTCCAGCATGCGAATTGGCTCCAGGAACAGCATGATAACGCAGGTGGGCCCAGCAACTAGCGGTAAAGTGGGTGGCGAGTAGCCACTCTGCCAATTCGGAGAGTCTGCGTATCACCCTAGACTCACCTCCCGAGTATTATCATGCCTGGAGAAGTTACTTTTGTTAGTGCGAAGGCCGTAGCCTGCACCCCTTTGATTTTTTTCTTACCTCCTGTTATTGTTCCAGGAGGGAGTGGACCTGGGCTTGAGCCTTAGCTCATTAAATGGACAAGTGTCCGCGATATCTATTCTTTTTCAGCATCAGTTGGCATCCGAAGCGAATGCACGTACCTTTTTGAAGGGCGTTGCGCATGCTGCCCCAACCCTGTCTCCCATTCTGCCGAGGGACCTTAATCGTTTGTTGACTGCATTAGTCACATTCTTTCGAACCTTTAGAGTCAATATCTATGTGTCTGTTACCCCTGTTGGTGCCAGTGACCTCTTTAACGTCAGGTTTTGGGACTCTCAGCCCTCACCAGGAAAAGGTGGTGTTATGTCCCAACTCATCTTTATTGCCAAAAGGGGGTCTCAGACTTCCACCTTAATGAGGATATTGTTTTACCGTTGTTTTCTTCCAGATGCGGTTCATCCAGTAGAGCAGGCCATGTGTAAGTAAGACCTATTGCAGGTGCTGCGGATCTATCTATCAAGGACTGCTACCCTGAGGCGCTCTAGGTCTCTGTGGTGCTGGATGGCGCAAGAAGTGGTCTCGCCGCATCCAAGGGGGCCATATCGCATTGGATATGCTATGCGGTAGTAGAGGCATATCAGGCTAAGGGGAAAACTGCACCCTTTCACAAGACTGCTCATTCCTCTCAGGCGTGGGGGGCCTCGTGGGCCAAGGTTTGTAAAGCTGCGACATAGCTGTCGCTGCGCACTTTTTCAAAATACTACCAAGTGTAAGCGTGAAGGGTGTTTTTTTTTTCCCCCCTTCTTTCGGTCGTGTGTTGGTTTTCTTCCCTGGTTTGGGGTACCCCTTTGTTGTCGCGCTGGCATCTTACCAAGTTGGTTTAGATATTACCATACTATAATATGCCACATGGGAGCACTCCTACTGCTTGTGTACAAAACTGGTTAGACCCCATTTACACTGAAAGATGATCAATCAAAAATCGCTCAAACGATAGTTTGTGCAAAGATGATCGCTCAAAACTGTCACTCAGTCTATAGTAGCTACTAAAGAGCTATCGCGCGGTGAACAATAAAGCTGTATTGCAGAAGCAAACAGTTGCATTGTTCTCCGCCGTCTTACAGCTCGCGTCCAGCTATGAACTTTCAACGGGACACAAGCTGAAAGAATCTCATCAGCGCTGCTGACTGTGGTAACAGTCGGCAACGATGATAAGAGTTCATCACTCAATTCTAGAAAACTAGAATTGAGCGACGAACGAATCGTGCACGAAAACTGCACAGTGTCCGTGCGTGTGGACGCAACAGTTATTGCTCAAAACATGGCTTTGAGCAAATTTTGACTGAGAATCGTTGTGTCTAAACAGTCATGCGTTGGTTTTCTCCCCTGGTTTGGAGTACTTTGTTGTCGCACTGGCATCTTTCCAAGTTGGTTTAGACATTACCATACTATAATATGCTCTATGGGGGCACTCCTACTGCTTGTGTACAAAACTGATTTGCCAGGTGCCTGCAAGTGAGAAGAGACAACTCGTTTTTTCCACCTTCAACCAGCATTTGATATATATACTAGAGATGAGCGAGCAGGCTCGGTTAGGGCAATTACTCGAACGAGCATCGCTTTTTTCGAGTAACTGCCTACTCGTCCGAAAAGATCGGGGGGCGGCGGGGTGGAGATCTCTCTCTACTTCTGTAATGTGTTAAAGTTTAAAATAAAGATACAAGCATTTTAACTTACGTGACTTTCTTGCAGCTGGCAAGAGCACAATACCACATATCATTGTCCTCGTGCCATTTACATCTGCCAAAAGAGAAGGGTTTTTTCTGTCAATAGCCACTATTTAATAGACTGTGTTCAAGGACTCTAAAGCTGGTAGCAGAGCTCATTAAGGTCGAAATACACAGTGAATGGAACCCATTGATCACAAATCATTTGTACACAGATGCGTGTTTTTCTGCACATTTCCGTCGTGGGGGTGGGGGGAAACTGCACATGCTTATTTTGGAGCAGGAAAACCCCATCTTGAACTGAGACTAATTAGCCACTTAAACAGTTGGGAGCATAAGTGATTTTTCCTTCTTTGGCGCACGCAAATACACGTCTTGCGTGGAAAAAAACCCAGCAAAACATACATCGATGTGAGCACAAAGAAAAAGTCATTCAGTCCGCAAATACGTTACACATGTGTGAAGTCGGCCTTAATATAGAGACTAAATTTAGAGCCATGCATATATCTTCTGGTGACTACAGCTGCAGGCGGACATTGCCAATTTACGTATGCTGCCTGTGAGCTTCATCAACCAGTTCCATAAGGACAGTTCTGTTCATAGATCACTTCCTCCCAGACCTATCTTCTGCCCCCGATTAGCCACCTCACAGGTCTGTAGCCCCCCCGTCAGCTCTAGTCTGGACCTTTAAACCTAATGCTACACTAAAGGCAAACAACTGATGTCACATCTTCAGAGATGCTGCTCCGTTGTAAAAGTACAAGGAAAACTACAGGTTCAGGACTTCTCTTCAGATCCACTCATTTTACACACAAGTATATACCCTACAGCCGACTACCATTGTAAATACATTATATTATCCGGTATTACATTCCAGAGCTGCACTCACTATTCTGACAGCCGTCATTGAAAAAAACCAGATTGTTGACCTGTTATTTAGCGCAGCTCCTTTAACATAGGAAGGGTTTAGAATTGCTTCTTAGTGCTCCGTTTAGGGCATGTCCACACTGCCGTATGGTCATCTGTGAAATTCACACGTTTTGCTCCCCAAAAGACTGGAAAGGGTTAAAGGTTCTATTTTCAATTGACTGTCTGACGTCTGAAGACATTCTGATTGAAGGCTGTACAGTTTCCGATGTCGGAAGACGTCCGGCAGGGTATTCTTACTGTATATTACTGGCCGCTCTGTTGTCGTGGGCCTCTCCAGCATGTCCAATACCGCAGTACTGGCTCTAGCCAGCAGGAGGCACCATTGTATAATGGCAGAAAGAGAAAGCCCCCTAGGAAACCCCAAATCAGATTGCAAAGGGTTAAACGGACCTATAGACTATAGTGGGTGAAATGTAGTTAAGACAATGCATACGCTTATTACATTTGGCAAGGCGTGTGTGTGTGTGTGTGTGTGTGTGTGTGTGTGGCTTTTGTAGGATTGAAAAGCAGAGCTGACCATGTTTTTCTGTCCCACAATAAAAAAAAAATAAAATAAAAATTTGTATGAAAAACCTATACCAAAAAATATATACATATTATATATCAGTGTATGGCTGAAAGTTTCCATATGCGTATACGTTTTTGTGGAAAAGAAAAAGGGTCTAACTACAAAACTAAGAAAATTATTAATAAAAATGGATCAAAACCTATACTACACATACAATTCTAAAAATTTAACTCTATGCCTAAAAGGCACGCCTTCTGCACTTTTTTCCATGTACGTTTCCTGTATATGTGAAAGCACCAATGTAGACTGGCACTTTTTAGATCATCTGACAGGTCATAGCAGAATATCAAAAGTTCTGATTGGTGAGGCTCCAGGTCCTAAGTCCCCCACGGATTGCTGAAATGAAGGGGCAGAAGTGCTAACCTAAGCGCTGTGCCCACTTGGCAGTGATGGGTACTTGTTGGCTCTTCTTGGCAGCTAAAGATCGACCCAAATGTTTACAGAATTCTATGCATTCGTCTTCAGCTGCCAAGAGCCAATAAAAAAAACAATGAGCGATAGAGGGTTGCAGCACTTTTGCCCCTTCATTTCAGCGCTTAATGGGCAGTCTGAGCACCCGGACCCCGCTAATGAAAACTCTTGACATGCCACTCTGACATATCAGAAGCGCAGTTACTCTTTAAAACAGCAATTTCCAGTATGCAAGTCACAAGCTCTGTGCAGATGTTGGCGAAAATTAGGCAATGTTAACACAAAGCGGATTCACTTCACAGAAGTCCATAAACAAGTCGGTAATAAAAATTTACAGCCAATTAAGCCCTAACTGTCACCCCGTAGGGTCTCTCAATAGACACTGGGCTGTCTGCGTAGTAAGGGTCTAGATCACATTTCTACGAATCCCTGTGATGCATTCAAATGGAGAGCCCCCCTTTGTTATCCCCTCGTAGATCATTATCAGCTTTGATTGTGGCATTCAAAGGTAATGGAGATTAGAGGATCTCAGTAGTTAAGAGCAGGACAGCCATCATGTATTATAGCCACAATCCAGCTTATGTGTGGGCACAGTGGCAGTGCCCATTAAATCAGAGTACTGTAATAGTACCACACAAGTCATCAAGGGGTTAATTCCAGAGGCTGGAAATCTGTTCTGGTCCTGCGCTAATCATACAAGTCATTACAAGGGCTCTGATAATTGCACAGTTGTTACAGTGAAGTTATGACAAAGCAGACAGATTCCCATCCTCCGGATGTAAACCATGAAGGTTCTCATTCTCGGACCGCAAGCAGAGGTTTTGAAAAAAAAGTGAGAAACATACAAGAGATATTTGAGGATTGCAGCACTTTCATGACAAATACGCCTTATTTCCCAGTCTGTCCATACCTCGTGTTATTTGCATAATCCCATTGCACGACATCCAGCAGGCGATGCACGCTGGATTTTGACGGTTCTTCACCAAGTTTCTCTCTATAGAATTTAATTATTAAGGTTTCGATATCCTGCAATTCAAAAGGATTCTCCATGCCTGCAAGAGGGGTGGTGACAAAACATGGATTTATGGAGTCTTCATTCTACAGACAACAGGTCCCAAATCAACTCCAATACGCTTCTATATCAGCAACTGCACCCCAACATTGCTGTCTGGATACAGTATAAATGCACCATAACCACTTCAGGACCGCTCTAAATTTGGGGATTTTTCATCCCACTAGTCAGGAATAAGTTGTTTTTTTTTTACTTTTGCAAAAGCTTACAAAATAAAAAAAAATTTTAAAAAAATCATGCCACCAATGTATAACAATCTTCCTGAATTCACCTCTCCTGGCTCCCTGTACAGCTCCAGCATGGCAGCTACGTTCTTGGCATTGGGTCCATGTTGCCAGGCTGCAGTCAACCCATTTCCGGAACTTCTCCAGCACTCCAACACTGAGGTATGTGATTGGCTGCAGCCGCCTGTTACACCCCATGCACAGGCTGCTGCAGGCTGTCAACACAGCGTCATATCGAAAACCTTAGGATATGGTGCTGAAGCTGCGGTGACTTCAATGGAAGCAGTCCATGCGGAATCCGCACAAAAATAGAGCATGCAGCGATTTTTCCTCCGCGAGCGGAAAATCTCAACCGATTGTGCAGGTGGCCTAAGAGGGTTGTCATTTTTACTGTATTTTTTTTTCTTTCTTTCAAATGTTGAACGCAGCCAAAGGACCGAAATTCTTTTAAAGCTATAAAATACTTCTTTATTAAAAAGTGTATTTTGCCTGCGCACAGAAATATACAAGTTTGTGACACTTAATCACTTCGTTGGTCATCAGGGCTACAATGGAGGCAGCAGCTCTGAAAGGGTTTATTGGGTTTTTCTGATCCTAGCAAGACTTCCTGAGGGCTTCAACATACATCAAGGGGTTAAAGAGTTTTGCCGGGCAAATACTACCAATAGCCTGAGCGTAGGTTATGTCATTAATAGTTGATCACTGGGAACCCGCTGCTCAGTATCCCTAGCAATCAGCTGATCATCCGACCTGCTCCCATTGATTTCAATGGGAGTGAAGTTTCCTTTAAGACTTCCTGCTCTGACCCCAATGACTATTCTAGCACCACTACAGTAAGAGCAGGCCGGACGATCAGCTAATCAGCAGCTATTAATTAATAACCAATCCTGAGGATAAGTCAGCAATAATTGTTCAGGAAAGCTTTTCCTTTTATTTTAAATCCTAAGACAGTAGGTCATAAAGAAATCCCTCATCTACAGGGCTGTAGCATGGCTGTACATTCCAGGACTTCTCCAACGGAAGGCAATACATGACGACACTCACCAGCTTTGATCGCCAACCACTGAAGACACCACTTGACTCTAGGCAAGTCATTGTTCTAAAATACAAAAAAAAACAAAAAAAAAAAACACAAGTCAATGCTCAAGAAATAAAATAAATAGCAGAAACTCCCTGCAGGATCACTTCAAGGCAGGGGCAGTGACTGTGGCGAATGCTCCATGCCTTCAGTATTAGTGTGGGTAGAGGAGACACTGTCAACCTGAATCACAGATGATTCTACTATCTACTGGGCAAAGACAAAGCCGCCTCGGTCCAGTCCACTTCACCCAAATCATATTACTAGTATAGTAATCAAGTGTTCCATTTTCAACCCAGGGAAAGCAAAACATTACAGTTCTCATCCCGTATCCTTTAAAGCGGTGTTCCCCAACTCCAGTCCTCAGGGACCGCCAACAGGTCATGTTTTCAGGATTTCCTCAGTGTTGCACAGGTGATGTAATTATTGTCAGCACCTCAGACATTGCCACAGGTGTTCTTACCATAGGATATACTGAAAACATGACCTGTTGGTGGTCCCTCAGGACTGGAGTTGGGGACCCCTGCTTTAAAGCAACACAAGCTTCCCTCATGCATAAAAACAATATAAATGATATACCTTGCAGTAGATTGCAGTCCAGCACTTCGGGGCAGGACACACGAAGTCACATAAACAGCGGAAGAGGTTGTGGTAATCTCTGTTTCCAAGTTCAAATCCAGACACCGGGATCTGATGTGTAGCCGCACCTGGGAACAAACAAGAGTACCCGACTAAACTACAAGGGGGAGCCTGATGTGACAGATCTGTATAGCATGATGATAAATACTTACTGCCTGCCTGACAGTGATAGCGGAATCCAAGAGGCAGCTCTCCTGGGAAGAGAAAAAATTGGTTAGTGACTACCTATCCAATCACTCTCTGCCTTCGAGGTGGGTCATGTGACCTCCGGTCTTCCGAATGTGTGGTTAGATGTCCATATTGAGAAACAGCCTTCATGGCACGTTCACAGGTAGCAGCATTGGTGCAGGGATTGACGCACATCTGCAGAGCTTCACCCCTTCAATTGAAAAGCTGAAGGCTTGTGAGGGCCGATGACAAAAACAGGCAGAGCAAGATGTGCTGTGGATCTACACCAAAATCCGCCATGTGTGAACGTACCCTTAAGGCCTCATATACATAGTTGTATTACAGCGCTCATAGCAGTCACTAGTTTTTGATGGAGTTTCTTTTCCATACAGATCCAAACAAATGTCATGCAAATATACAACCAATCGTTTGGCTCTGTTTGCAACAGATTTCTATTAAAGGTAAAAACAAACCCTTAAACGTAAATTATGTGTTTTTACGACTGTCAAACAAGCAGTACCCTGCACTAGTCCGTACCCCCAGAAGATATTGAGATGCAAACCTGTCCAACACTGCACATTAGAGGCCTATGGATAGGTTACAGCAAGGCTGCCTGTCCATGGCCGAGGCGGAATATCGCTAGCAATATTCCGCCGCGGGGAAGCAGGGTAGAAAACTGATTTATCGCCGCAGATCTCGCAATGGCAACTCGCCCGTGGACAGCCAGCCTAAGTGTCTGTAGAGGTTTACGGGGTAAATAGATCAGAATGCTGTAAGTTTCTATTTAATACTGTGTTTCCCCCAAAAAAAGCCCTAGCAAGAATTTTGAGGGACACTTGAAATATAAGACGTACCCCGAAAATAAGCCTTAGTTCCAGTACATAAAAATAAGTCAATAGGAATGCATTAAGTGCGTGAAAAAGCATTTTTACAGCGCTTCTCACGCAGGTCAGTCAAATCAACAAGCACGGTCCATGTCCTTCCCGCTGCTCTCCAGAACCCCCACGTGGCTCAGCCAATCAACGCAGCGCTTGAATAACCAATCACAACCATTGCTTCGTTGAGGCAGGAATAATAAGTCCCGTAACCTGGAAGTAATCCTGTGTGGGCGGCCGAGGGCTTTGTTGGTGTTCTTACTGCTCAGAATATGCAGTTAAACCTTCGATAATGAAAGTGTGCCGGTGGAAATGCTAGGCTCTCACACAGATCAGGTAGTCTCACGATCGTCAAAATAAAACATCCCCTGAAAATAAGTCCTGGCACATCTTTTGTGCACAAAAATTAATAAAGGACCCCATCTTATATTTCGGGGGAACACAGTATTAAACAGATTAAAAAATACTCTGCTCACACTTGGATGCTGCTCCTCACCTGGATCAATGAAGTGGTGGAAAGAGGCCAAGATACCATTCTGCAGCGAGTAGCGCACGCAGCCGATCTCACAGGGAATAAATCGCTGCTCACATATGCTGGGCATCTCTCCGTGACTGAAGATGTTCAAGATGTAGATCACACATTTGTCCAAATCTACAAAAACAACACGGCAGTGAGTCAGATAAGTGCACTGCATTTGCAATGTACATACCCACAAATTCTATGGTCTGCATACCCACAAATTCTATGGTCTACATACAGAATTAACCTCTAGAGGACACTTATTTTTTGGGGTCTTCTCCCAATTAAGAACAAAAGCTTATTTCATCAACGAGTTTTAATTTTAAAGTTGCTCCATTTAATGCACAATGGTAATTTTTTTTAAAGCTTTTCACCTCATTATAAGGGCTCCTGTCCACGGGCGATTGTGCACAGCTTCCCCCGTGGCCAGATTATTGCTGGATTATCCATAGTGTTGCTATGGAAAGCGCAGCCCCCCTGTCTATGAGCGGAGAATCATAGCGATTCCATTCTACACTGCAGCAAACAAGACGCAATAAGGCCTCCCTCACACAGGCGTTTGCAGAAACGCAGCATTTTTCAGCGCTGCGTTCACTGCAGATTCAACCCGGCTTCGGCAGCGCTGGCATGCGTTATGCTAGCATTTTCAGTACAGCCGAAAATGCAGCCAAGGATGCTTAAAAAAAAAAATCCATACGCGCCTGACAGGTGCTGTCAGGGACTCTCCGGACCCCCGTGCAGGCTGCTGGGCACTTGTCAAGCCAGAGGATCTTTTGCTATTGACAGATTAGAATCTCCGCCTCCAGCAAGGAGATTGCTCTCATTGGTTGAGCAATGCTGAGTGACAGCCCGGTCAGCCAATCAGCATTGCTTACCAAATCAGAGCAATCTCTTGCTGGAGACGGGGATTCTAATCTCTGTCGATAGCAAAAGACCATCTTCTGACTGCCGCAATGTATTATTTTTATTTTGACGCAGATGTGTGAAGGTTTGGGTATAACTTGCCATTGGTCCATGCACAACTGCTGGGACACGTGATGCTGCTTTCATCGATTTCAATTGTACTGCTGCAGATATTTAGAGACCCTCCCCTGAATTTCTCACTTTATGTAACCAGCCCCTAGTATAAGCCATTACCTTAACTATTCCTTTCTATCTTTCTATTTCATCTCATGGTGACTTCCTGGAAATTACTTGTCTTTCTGTTCTCTCAAGGGGTCACCAGCATTTCCTGGTCAGGAGCTCAAATTCTCTGCCTCCAGAAAGTGCTGGCTGTGATTGGTTCTTGTGCGCTGCAGCACAGCCAATCACAGCCAGTGCTTTCTGGAGGCAGGGAATTTGCACCCCTGAGCAGGAAGTGCTGAGAGAATACTACAAGCTAATGCCGGGGAGCTGCAGAGAAGATATGGCGGAGTGAACAGCGGCGGTTAGGTGATGTATTTGTTTTTTTTATGCAGGGCTTGTTATATTTCGAGGGCTCATATTTTGTGGGACATCTAGTAATTTCGATTGGTAACATTTTGGAGTACACAAGACTATTTGATCGCTTATTACTACAATTTTTTTTTTTTTGCTGACCAAAAAGTGCCATTCTGATGATGTGTATTTTTTTTTGT
The DNA here is from genome assembly GCF_035609145.1 of Eleutherodactylus coqui. Classification (NCBI taxonomy): domain Eukaryota; kingdom Metazoa; phylum Chordata; class Amphibia; order Anura; family Eleutherodactylidae; genus Eleutherodactylus; species Eleutherodactylus coqui. The sequence goes on from NC_089840.1 coordinate 47,633,827, forward strand.
ATTGTGGTAGACAAAAGGAAAAAAATAGGGTCATGAAACCACCACATAGGTAAAATCTCTAAAAAGTATCTAACTCCTTAAGGACCAAACTAATTTTTACGCATTTTTCAGTCCCCAAAGGTGACTTGAACTTGCTATTGTTTGATCGTTCCTGCAGTATAATGTAATACCGCGATCTGACAGGCAGTCAGCCATGGCAGCACTGGATCCTGCAGAAGGCCCCAGACTGCCACGGCAACCGAACATAACTGGACGCCCTGTGTCGTCGAGGGGTTAAGCACTTGAGGACCTCGAGGTCTTCTTAAAGGCGTGGTCTTTTGGAGAGGTTTCACTGCATATTGTGCATTTCGGTCCTAAAACTACGGTACTTCAGGATGATTGTGTTTTATAAGAATGTGATCACACCAGCGTTCTGTCACATCCACAACGATGGGGACTGTGACAACATTAGAGGTAACTGAGGTCTGTCCGGCTGCTCACAGATGCCAGATCCGGTATGGTAAGACTAATCAGGCATTACAGCTTCTGGTAGAACTGGAGACTAAAGTGCAGAAGACAAGGAAGCCCAATACATCTCAAGTACAGGAAGAGACATTTGCTGGGATGTAAGATGTGAACGCACCTTCACTTCTCATGCGCAGCCAGTCTGGTCCTCTCTGGTCCACTAACTGACTGCTGAACCTCTGCTCCTATGAAGAGAGTCGTGTCATTAGTGATACCGTCTTACCCTGTAGGTCTAACCCTCTATGGATGTCTCAAGGATACTTCTGAAGATGCGTTCTCACATAGTGACACAGATGTTCTGCTGCAGACAGCGGCAAAATCCGGATTTGCAGTAAGATCCCCCCCCTATTCCATTTGAAAGGGTGAAATCTGCTGCAGATCCGCATCAAAATCAGTAAATGTGAACAAACCCTAAAAAGTGTAAATATACACATTGTAAAAAAAAAAAAAAAAAGAAATTAAAATCCCTCCCCCAGAATAGGTTTTCGGAAACTAACGACACTGTGTGATTGTAACGTTGGTATAAGTGATTACATATCAGAGCAAAGGGAGAATTTATTAGGGAAAACTGACCCCTTGAAGGGAGGCTCTAGTACCCTGTTGTACCGCCTCTAGCTTGGATACAAGATGTGATACGGGCAGGCATGGGGGCTCTAGTACCCTGTTGTACCACCTCTAGCTTGGATACAAGATGTGATACAGGCAGGCATGAAGCTCTAGTACCCTGTTGTACCGCCTCTAGCTTGGATACAAGACGTGATACTTGCGGGCATGAGGCTCTAGTACCCTGTTGTACCACCTCTAGCTTGTATACAAGATGTGATACAGGTGGGCATGAAGGCTCTAGTACCCTGTTGTACCGCCTCTAGCTTGGATACAAGATGTGATACAGGCAGGCATGGCAGCTCTAGTACCCTGTTGTACCACCTCCAGCTTGGATACAAGATGGGATACAGGCAGGCATGGGGGCTCTAGTACCCTGTTGTACCACCTCTAGCTTGGATACAAGATGTGATATTTGCGGGCATGGAGGCTCTAGTACCCTGTTGTACCACCTCTAGCTTGGATACAAGATGTGATACAGGCAGGCATGGCAGCTCTAGTACCCTGTTGTACCACCTCCAGCTTGGATACAAGATGGGATACAGGCAGGCATGGAAGCTCTAGTACCCTGTTGTATCGCCTCTAGCTTGGATACAAGATGGGATACAGGCGGGCATGGAGGCTCTAGTACCCTGTTGTACCGCCTCTAGCTTGGATACAAGATGGGATACAGGCAGGCATGGAAGCTCTAGTACCCTGTTGTACCGCCTCTAGCTTGGATACAAGATGTGATACTTGCGGGCATGGAGGCTCTAGTACCCTGTTGTATCGCCTCTGGCTTGGATACAAGATGTGATACTTGCGGGCATGGAGGCTCTAGTACCCTGTTGTACCGCCTCTAGCTTGGATACAAGATGTGATACTTGCGGGCATGGAGGCTCTAGTACCCTGTTGTATCGCCTCTAGCTTGGATACAAGATGTGATAGGGAGCGGGCATGGAGGCTCTAGTACCCTGTTGTACCGCCTCTAGCTTGGATACAAGATGTGTACACGCAGGCATGGAGGCTCTAGTACCCTGTTGTACCGTCTCTAGCTTGGATACAAGATGTGATACGGGCATGGAGGCTCTAGTATCCTGTTGTACCGCCTCTAGCTTGGATACAAGATGTGATGCAGTTGGGCATGGAGGCTCTAGTACCCTGTTGTACCACCTCTAGCTTGGATACAAGATGTGATACAGGCAGGCATGGAGGCTCTAGTACCCTGTTGTCCCACCTCTAGCTGAGATACAAGATGTGATACAGGTGGGCATGGAGGCTCTAGTGCCCTGTTGTACCATCTCTAGCTTGGATACAAGATGTGATACGGAGTGGGCATGGAGGCTCTAGTACCCTGTTGGGCCGCCTCTAGCTTGGATACAAGATGTGATATTGGGGGTGGGTGAGGGTGGTCGGCATGGAGGCATACAGGTTCTTTATGGTATTCTGTGGCATATCGGTCCACATTTGCTGTAACTGGGCCTCTAGATCCTACAAACTCCTAGGCTGTTGAAGTTGGCGTCCCAGATGGCCCATAGATGTTCTATTGGTGGTAAGTCTGATGACCGGGCAGCCGTTACAATGCACAGACTTCAGTAGCGGACACTGCGGAAACATGGAGGCTGGCGAGTATAAAATAACCCAACTGCACTATACAGTAATGTACTTTGGGCAGCGACAGGTTAACAGCTGTGTTCTATTCCATTAGAATAGACACCTGCAGACTTCCGCTGATTTCCCTGGTTTTTCTCCTCAGCTCCCCTCTAGCCCCATCTGGTGGCCATTTTTTAACAAAGTTTAGAAAGAAAAAAAAAGTTGCGCTGCGGGGCTTACAGGGCAGTGCTGCACGGAGCGGCCACTATACACCATGCGGTAATCCCAGTGCCGGCCGTCGGAGCGCGCTCACCTGTTCTAGAGGGTAGTCTACAATATGGCGGACTGCTGGCGGTTCCGGCTCGCAGCTCCTCAACTCTTTGGCTTTTCTGCTATATTTCTCCTTTTCTTCAGCGGTGAGCAGCTGCAGAGTGTACAAAAATCAGCTTAAAGGCAAAAACAAAATAGAGGCGGGGGGGGGGGCAACTACCACACTGAAAAGAATCCGCAGACGTGGTGACCATCACACAGCAGTATGGCGGGGGGTGATGGTAGCTGCAGGAGGGGATCTCCCATCACTTACCGCCCAGTCCTCGGAGCACAGCGGGATGGCCTCCTTCACCCCCGACACCTGGTGCCCGCGGCGCCGCAGCTCCGGGATCATCTCCAGGGCGAAGAAGAAGTAAGCGTTCCGCGAAGCTTTCTTGTTGGGCATGACGCGTCCTACTACTGACACCAAAAAGATGGCGCCCGCCGCTGCTCCGCACAGGACTATCCCGCCCTTCCACGTGACTGGGCGGGAGCGGCACGTGATTCTTAGCCTGAAGCTGGAGGCAACACCACGTGACTGATCGAGCGGGAAACTGAACACTACGGCGCTTGTCAGTCAAACCCTGATGTTGGCGCCGTTCTGCTGTCTCCATAGTAACGGAGGACCTCCCCCACAGCCAGGTAGCATATTTTTAGAAAATTATTTCTATAATAATTAATAGTAATTATTAATTCAAATGCAGCGGTCAAATCACGGTTTTGGGTTTCAAATTTACTGCACGACTAATATGAGGTGGCGTTCACACACCGCGGTTTTCATTGCCGTTTGAAACCACAATTAAAAAACGCATTTAAAAAATGCGAGGAGGTGCGTTAAATAGCGCTGCAGCGCCGAAAAATAGGGCATATAGCGTTAGAAACGCCTCTGAGAAGCCCCACTGAAATCAGATGAGGCTCAGCACAGCGTTTTTAGCGGGTGTTTTAAAACGCCCGCCATACACTGGAAAAAAAACGCCCGCGTGAGAGCGGCCTCAGGCGACGTGCACACGGGTGAGCGCCATATCGTCATTCAAAAACGCCTGCATTACTTCTGCAAATTTGCGGCGCTCCGGCGTGTCTCACGCACTAGAGGATCGCGAGGGTTTCCCATTGATTTTAACGGGAACATCACATCGCTCGCACACCCCACGGCCTGCGATGTCTGTAAAGGTCCCGTTGTAAACAATGGGCGATGCGCTTCGAGGAAACGCCAAAAGATAGACCGTGCCGCCATTTTTAACCTGTGAGGGAAAAAGTCACTCATGCAAATACCTCCATTCAAAAGAACGGCGTTCATATTCACACGCGCTTCGTGCATCTCGCAAAACACAAAAATGAGATTCTTGCCTGTGCGCATGCAGCCTTAGGTTTTGACACGGGCGATTTTTTTATTTTTTTCTCCGTGCCATTTTCAGACCCCCCCAAAAAAATCAGACAGTTTTTAACGTATAGAAATCGCCAGTGTGCCTGCAGGCTTTGGCCGTTGGCAGAGGGGCGTATTTTTGCTCCATATTATGTCCCCTGTCCATGGGCGAGGCGCTGCCAGGGAGCAGGGGAGAGAACTGACAGTTCTGTGCGGATAGGCTCACCGCAGAGAAGCACGGCAAATTGCGGCATGCTGCGATTTGAGTCATGCGAGCAGAGAATCGCTATGGTTCTCCGCTCGTGAAGAGGGACTGCGCTTGACATAGCAACGCTATGTAAAGAGTGCACGGCGTTACTCGCAGACGGATTATCGCCGCAAGTAACGCAATGCACTATCGCCCCCTCAGGGCTCCGACCCTCATGCTTTTATTTTCATAGCGAAAGTCAATAGGACTTTCTAATGTTAAAAGCGCAAACTTGTGATGCGTTTTTAACATTCGAAAGCTCCATTGACATTGGCGTTAGAAAAACGCAAGTGTGTGGAAGCCCTAGGGTCCATGTTGAGGGAAGCGTAATACGGAGCTCATATGAATCCACTAGCTGATATACCCGGCTTCGCCCGAGTTAATTTGGTACTGGTGTTTATCTGGTGTTCACACGGAAAATCTTATGAAGTCGTGGTTACTTTAGAGATACTGAGGAAAAAAATATGTTCACCATTTTGCATAGTTCTCTGCGTTACCCAGGAAACACCACGGGGAGGCAACCATGCGACGTTTCCTTTATATAAAATGACATCAGGAAGTGAGAGAATTAGATTCCTTACGTAAAATTTGGACGCTAATTCTTTTGCGCTAGAATTGAATAATCGAGTTGGGACCCATTAACTTTTCCTATTAATGACATAATCGATGCTCCTGCCAAATTTTATGTTTCTACGACATCGGGAAGTTGGAGAATTAGTGGCGAGTCAGTGAGTCAGTGAGGGCTTTCGTCTTTATATATATATAGATAGGGCTTATAACGTGATTGTATCTTTATAGTCTAATTTAAAAAAAACAGCATTATCTATTTTTTGCGTATTCGCCTCCGCATTTGTATTTGTTTTTCTATTGGGTAAATACTGATCAGTATTTTTTCGGTATGCGCAAAATGCGTCCGCAAAACACGCTAATGAGAATGAACACATTAAAAAACAATGTTTAGTGTATTCTCTGTGTTTTGTGCGTGCAGACACGGCCGTGTGAAGAAGCCCCAATACGCGGGATTCATTTCAGTGGGTTCATTTTACATCTGTGTATTTTTCACACGGCTTTTATTCGCTTGAAAAAAATCTGTGTCATTTCCTAATTTGGTGAGTATTACGCCCCGAAATAAGCCATGGAAGTCAACGGACCCGTGTAAATATATGCATAAACCTGCAGTAAAATAGCGTATTCGCTGCGCGTTTGCACATGTAAACGAAGGGCCTTCCTGCAGGTTTTTTTTCACCCATAAATACGTTACATATTTCTGCACGCAAAAACACGCAGAAGGGCCAAGATACGCGGGGAACATACGATTATTGGTCGCATAAGAATGGTGTTTGGTACGCGACCGAAACCCGCATACGTCTCTGTGAAGGAGCCCTTAGGCCGCGTTCCCACTGGATGGAAATCTCACAGAATATTCACGGCGGGACTGCGTGGAAATTCCGCAAGATTTCCGCAGCGAAAGGCAGTTTCAAAACCAGCACCGTTCGGCGCGGATTGGAAACAGCTTGTCCGCCTCTATTCCGCTGCGGAAGTCTCTCCCCATAAAGAGGAGAGAGCCCGCAGCAGAAACAGTGATACAATTGACATGCCGCAGCAACCCATCATTGTGATGGGTGCTAAAGTGCGCTTAACACAGTAAAATAGAGCAGATAGTCTGCAAGGCCCCATTAAAATCAATGGGAGCGTTATGCCGCAATTACCGCAGCGTTCAAAATGCCGCAGTAAAAAGTGCATGTGGCAGTGGCCTAAGACAGGTCGATTTCTGTAGTGTGTGGATGAGATTGAGATCTTATTGGGACGGCCATATTTTCCATCTCTGTGCTGTCCGTGTATTTCACAGACGGCACTGAGACCCATTATAGCCTGAGGTGATACACATGAGCCCATATTCACATGGATTGATGATCTGTCCTATTGTGGTGCATATCACGGATGAGAGTAGGATATGCAATATCCACAGTCCATGCAGATCGGATGTCACGTGGACCAGTGTCCGTTTGTGGTCCGATGTGAGTTGCTCCTTATTTTCTTAGGCGTAGCTTGCACATGGCTGCCTGAATTTGCCCTCAGTAGAATCTCATCCGCTTTGCTGGACCCGTAATGCGCTGTATATTTTCCAATCGGCAGTACCACAACCAAAAATCCCCAGCATATCTATCATGTTTGTCTGTGGCTTAAGGGTTCCTTCATACGTGGGGGAATTTATTAAGTGATTGGCACATGCCGCTCTTGCGTAAAAATGTGTGCCCTCTTTTAGATCTTATGCAACCCTACCTACAGTTTATAAAAAGTGGGTGGGGCTTACTGAAGGAGGTGGGGCCCCACAACGCAACAGATTTACTATAATTTATGCCAGAAATTGGCTTAAATTTTTGCAGAAATCTACTCCAGCGCATAGTTTTCAGTTTGTGGCGCACAGACAGCCAAAGAAACTTACACCCTTAATAAAATTGGACCATCTCAATCCAGTAGACTTCTGTTTAAAGGGAAGCTGTCATGACCTTTGAGCCCCAAAAACTACATGATGGGTCTAAAAAGGTCAGGGAAGGGGGAGTCTGGGAGTGCTGATTTTTACTCACTGGGCTTCCCTTTCCTGCACTGTGTCAACCAAAAGTCCTCCATAGAGATAAATGGGAGAGGAGAGCGTGCACAGGGCGTAGTGAAAAGAGTCACGCTGCTGGCGCGCAGATTTCGGGGAATCCAGTGAGTATAAAATAGCACTTTCCGTTCCCTGATCTCTGAGCCCCATAATGTAGTTTATGGGACTCCAAGTCATGATAGGGTCCTTTTAAAGACTGACGCACGAAAGACTATAGTTTGGAGGCCACACATCGTTGCTGCAGAGAAAAGGCTAGCATTACTTGGCATCATGTGATTGTTCTCAGTAACAGAAACCAAGTAATCTTGTAGATATGATACCTTTTAATGGCTAACAAAAATACATGATGTTATAGTGAGCTTTCAAACCTCTCAGGGTCCTTCCTCAGGCCAAGGCCCCATGCATACGGCCGGGTCGGATTCCGGCTGCGAGATTTAACAGTGAAATCCGACGCTATGCCTGCCAGTGACCCCCGCGTACCTCTCTTGGATGTACTGCGGATGTGCTGGCTGGCGCGCCGCCACACGTATGAAGTGCAGAGAATGATGCGCCGATGATGACACGGATCTGCGGCGATTTCAAAATTGACATTTTGGAATCGTTGCGGAACAGACGTTTACCATTGACTGTAATGGAAGCCATCCGTGTGAGTCTCGCACAAAAGTAGAGCATGCTGCAATTCTTCCTCCGCTAGCGGAAATCGCAAGTGATTTCTACTCGTGTGCGTGGAAGAATCATTTACATTGAATGCTGTGGAATTTGTGGCGGGCAAATTCCGCAGCAGAAATCCATTTGTGTGCATTGGGCCTAAATCAGGCTAAATCCTGATTTAGCCAGAGGAAGGACTCTGAGTAGGTTCAGAAGCTTGCTGTCACATCATGTATTTTGGTTAGCCATTAAAAGGTATCATATCTACAAGATTACTTGGTTTCTCTTACTGAGAACAATCACATTTTGCTCTACTGTATAACATGGTACCAAAGTTATTTCATTTGGCATCATGTAATACGCGGCTGTGCTAAGTTCTCAAGAGTGAGAAGCTCTGTTCACAGCGGCTCCCTGCTAATAGAGGGGGGATCTGGTTGGGTCAAACTCTTCAATGAACCTCGTATGGCACATGAAGGTTTATCTCCGGACGATTATCTGGAGTCGTGCGCAATCAGTCATGGTAGATGTGTCGGCGGTTGTCTACCACAGACTTTGGATTGTCTTCTTGAGGTGCACTTTATTGTACGCTAAGCTGGTAGGGGATGGAGTTCTCTCCATTTCAGTACAGGCATTATGATCATTTATGGCTTTGAGAGTCTTCTACATGGTTTTATAGTGCCGGAACATCCAATCCACAGATCGCATCATGGCTGAATTCAACTATCTTGTTTGTGGGGTCATATCTTCATGAGATGTAATTTGACCCCATCTCTACTATTCCGGTGTTATTGAGGGTGTACACAGCTTCCAGCTCCCTTCTGTAAAATAAAGGATACAGGTTATACTCCCATCAGCCGTAACATTCAAGTAAATAATAGTCCTTCCTCCTGTATAGATATTGTGAGACTGTGACCGGCAAGGTGCTGGAGGGCAGGTATGTGTCACCTAGGATGCTCTCCTATGCTGCCTTGGGGAGCGCTTGGGCAGATACGTGCCACCGAGCAGCCTGGGCTCGGTGGAGGAAGCCGGCAGTATAGTGTTAGTAGCATTAAGCTACTAACACGTTGTAGTGTGTAAGTGGCTCCAAGCCACATAATCCGGGCCGGCTTTTCCTGGAGTGACCAAAGCGAAGGGTGGGATGGTCACTCCCACGTACCAGGTGGGGCTGGTACCAGGCCTTATAAAGCCTGGGCCTACAGGGCCAGGAGAGAGAGCTGAGACCTCTGCAGGTCTGAGAGTCCTGGCTGGCTGTGTGCAGGAGCCATTTTGATTACCAGTGTGTAGACAGGAACGCTACATGTTTAGTAAGTGCTCAGACGAGCAGGATTTCCTTTATGTTTGCCTGATGTTAAGGCCTGTATTTTGCTTTGTTTGCTTGGAAATAAACCCAGGCAAAGCCTGGACTAAAGACTTTATCGCAAGTGTCACTGTCTCTGACTTCTTATGCCCCGGTTGCTACCGATCCTAAACGCTAATCCCTCACAATATGCAAGTGATAATGAATGTCAATCACTGAGATTGGTGCTCGCTTACTTGGCCTTCACACAGGCCATTCATAGAATCGTTTGTCCCCATAGAGATTGATCATTGCACAGCACATCCCCCTTCATGTAGGGAGATGTGCTGTCGACAACAATAGTGTCAGGACAGTGTCCGGGATATGGGGTTCCCTGAGATATCCCGCAACCCCTGTCCCTGCCTACTTGCCCCCCTGGGCTAACCCCCAGGGCGACAACTGGGCGACGGTCCCTACCCTCGCTAGGGAAGCGGGACACGGGAGACAAACAGACACTGAGACAAACAACGGTAGAATGGTCAGACAATCCGGGTAGGCAACAAGAGGGTACGCAGTACGGAGGGGTCAGGCAAAAACGTAGTCAGGTCCAAAAGCAGGTGTCAGAAAAGCCGAGGTCACAGAGCAGTCAGGATAAACGCGGGTGCAGCTGGAAAACCAAACTAACACTGGCAAGGCCTGAAAGGAAAACACACCTATTTAAATGCTGTCAGCGCTCCCGCCCCAGAAGCTGATTGGGGCGGGGAGCCTGACAGCAGCAGGGCTAATCAGGGCGGTGCTGGGGGCACGCCCCCAGTCTAGCTGCACAGACAGTTACTAGGGAAGCCAGCCTGGTAGTCAGGCGACTAGAAGCACCAGCTGCCTCCCTAGCAACCCGGCGGCGACCAGTCTTACAGCGGCCCGGGGAGATCACAAGAACCGGGGTACCTCTGCGCCGCGCTCCTGTACCCCGGGTGGCCGGACCGGTGGTGCGGGCACGGCGGCCCCGAGAGTTGCCGGTTCTGACAGTACCCCCCCTTCTACGGGGGGACACCGGACCCCCATGGCCAGGTGCGGGCTTAAGCGGGAAAGCCCTGTGGAATGCCTGGACTAGGCGTGGCGCATGAACGTCCCTGGCAGGGACCCACGTCCTATCCTCAGGGCCAAATCCTCTCCAGTGGACCAGGTACTGCAGCACACTTCTAACCCGTCGGGCATCCACCAGCCTTTCTACTTCATACTCCAGTTCCCCCTGTACCAGAGAAGGAGGAGGCGGGTTCTGGGTGGGTAGAACTGGAGTCACATACTTCTTAAGTAAGCTTTTGTGAAAAACCTTGTGGACCTTCCAGGGGTCAGGAAGTGCCAACTTATATGACACCGGGTTGATAACCTGAGAAACAGTAAATGGGCCAATGAACCGAGGAGCAAGTTTCAGGGAGGGAACCTTGAGTCTCAGATTCTTGGACGACAACAAAACCTGCTCCCCGACTACAAAAGGTGCAGAGATGGTACATCTTTTATTTGCGTATTTACGCAGTTTCTCTTGGGAACCCTGAAGGTTCTTACGAACCTGGGCCCAAACTGTGCACAGTTCCTCAGAGGATATGTCGGCGGCCGGATTGTTCGAGACCACAGGAGTGGAAAGCGAGAACCGGGGATGAAACCCATAGTTACAAAAAAAAGGTGACAATTGGGTCGACGAGTTAACATGGTTGTTGATAGCAAATTCGGCGAGAGGTAAGTAGTTGGCCCACTGATACTGGTTATCAGAGACAAACAGTCGCAGATACTGGATAAGTTCTTGGTTCATTCGTTCCGTTTGTCCGTTACTCTCGGGATGGAAAGCGGAGGAGAAGGACAAATTTACGTTTAGATTTTTACAGAAGGCTCGCCAGAAGCGAGCGACGAACTGAACCCCTCTATCTGACACAATGTCCTCGGGGATCCCATGTAACCGAACAATCTCCTTGATGAACATTTCAGACAGAAGTTTGGCGTTAGGCAACTTGCAAAGCGGAACAAAATGTGACATTTTAGAGAAACGGTCTACTATTACCCAGATGACCGTATTCCCCAACGAGGATGGCAGATCAGTAATAAAATCCATGGACAAATGGGACCATGGCCTGGACGGAATGGGCAAGGGAAGAAGAGGACCCTCAGGACGTCTCCTGAGATTCTTCCCCCTTGCGCAAACCGGGCACGCGGACACAAATACCCGTACCTCCTTGGCCATGTGCGGCCACCAATAGAGTCTGGACACTAACTCCAGCGTACCCCTGATGCCGGGGTGTCCAGCTAGGACTGAAGCATGTGTCTCCTCTAACACTTTCAATCTCAGTGACAACGGGACAAATAATTTGCCTTCCGGAAGGGCTTCAGGAGCAGATTGTTGAGCGGCGTGAATGAGAGGTGAAAGGTCGGAGGAGACAGCAGCGAGGACCACCCCAGGGGAGAGAATGCTCTCAGGCTCCGGCTCGGCGGGTTCCGGAGAACCAAAACTCCTAGACAGGGCATCCGCCTTGACATTCTTAGAACCGGGTCTATAGGTAACCACAAAATTGACACGAGAGAAGAACAAGGCCCAGCGGGCTTGCCGAGCATTTAACCTCTTAGCGGAATCTAGATAGGTGAGGTTTTTATGGTCTGTGAGTACCGTGATCTGGTGATGGGCTCCTTCCAAAAAATGCCTCCACTCTTCGAAAGCCCACTTAATCGCCAGCAATTCCCGGTTGCCTATATCATAGTTCCGTTCGGTGGAAGAAAACTTCCTAGAAAAATAGGCACACGGTCTAAGGTTGGTGAGAGTGGAGGGACCTTGGGACAGTACCGCTCCCACACCAAACTCAGAGGCATCTACCTCCACCACAAAAGGGCTGGACAGATCCGGTTGTACTAGGACAGGTGCAGAAGAGAACGCCGCCTTTAGGGTATCGAAGGCCCTCAGAGCCTCAGAAGACCAGGTCCTCACATCTGCCCCCTTTCTGGTGAGGTCCGTTAGAGGTTTAGCCACCACGGAGAAGTCTTTAATGAATTTGCGATAGTAGTTGGCGAAGCCGAGGAAGCGTTGAAGGGCTTTCAACGACCCTGGCTGGGCCCACTCCGTGATGGCTTTCACCTTTTCAGGATCCATCTGGAAGTCGCATGGCGTGATGATATACCCCAAAAATGATATCTTTTGTACCCCGAAAACACATTTCTCGAGTTTAGCAAACAGTTTGTTATGTCTGAGTCGAGCTAGTACAGTCTGAACGTGAGTGTGGTGACTCGGCAAGTCGGAGGAAAAAATCAAAATGTCGTCTAGATATACAACCACGAACACCCCCATGATATCCTGAAACACTGAGTTCATGTACCCCTGAAAAATGGCGGGGGCGTTACACAATCCAAAAGGCATAACTAGGTATTCAAAATGCCCGAGGGGCGTATTGAAGGCGGTTTTCCACTCATCCCCCTCCCGAATGCGGATGAGGTTGTATGCTCCCCTGAGATCAAGTTTAGAAAACCATCGGGCACCAGCGACCTGGTTGAGGAGGTCAGGAATGAGTGGAAGAGCATACTGGTTTCGGACTGTGATTTTGTTTAGCTCTCTATAGTCAATACAGGGCCGGAGACCCCCATCCTTCTTCTCAACGAAGAAAAACCCGGCACCCACCGGGGATTCTGAGGGCCGGATGTGCCCCTTGGCCAGGCTGTCCTGGATATAGTCCCTCATGGATTCTCTCTCAGGAACCGTAACGTTATAAATGCGGCCCTTAGGAAGTTTGGCCCCAGGAATCAAGTCTATTTTACAGTCCCATTCCCTATGAGGGGGCAGAGCTTCAGATAATTGTTTGGAGAACACGTCAGAGAACTCGGAGAGGTATTCTGGTAGGGGGGTCCCCTCGCAGGTGGAGATTCCCACCTTCACCGCACAAAGGTGGTTGGCACAGCGGGGACCCCACTTTACCAGTTCCAACGTGTCCCAATTTACTACCGGGTTGTGCTCCCGGAGCCAGGGGAGGCCTAGGACGACGTCCACAGACAAATCTCTCATCACTAGAAAGGTGCAGGTTTCCACGTGTAAGGCTCCTATAGTAAGCCTTACTTCAGGGGTAACCAGATTAACCACCCCTGCTTGCAATGGGGTGGAGTCCACTCCTGAAACCAGAATCGGAGTCTCTAAACGTAAAAAAACCCCGGACAGTTGAGCAACGAAATTAAAGTTAACGAAATTCGCCGCAGCCCCAGAATCAACAAAGGCTTGCCCAGTACGGTGGAAAGCATGAAATTCTAGGGTGCAAGGCAATAACATTTTGGATAACACAGGGAGTACCTTAGCTCCTAGACAGTCCTCCCGACAACTGCCTAGGAGCGGGAGTTTTCCTGCCGTGGCTTCTTAGTGCAGGTGGCAATGCGGTGACCCGGCTCCCCACAGTAGAAGCAAAGATTCTTCTTCAGGCGATATTCCCGTCGCTGCTTGGGGTTCATGGCTCCCAGTTCCATGGGCTCGGTGGTGGGAAGTGAGAGAGTCAGGTCAGTAGAAGAAGTGGGCGTGGGGAGTGGAGTGGCCCGAGCGGCGTGTCGGCCCCTCAAACGTCGGTCGGCCCGAATAGCAAGCGTCATGGCTTGCTCCAGGGTTCTAGGCTCTGGGTGGGCCACAAGTAGGTCCTTGAGACCCTCAGACAGACCGGTCAAAAATAAGTCTTTTAGGGCGGCCTCGTTCCACCCGGATTCCGTACAATGTTGACGGAATTGGGAACAGTAGTCCTCCGCCATTTTACAACCCTGGCGCAGGGCCAGAAGTTTGGAGACTGCGTAGCCCGCCCGGTCGGGTTCGTCATAAATTTGACCCAGGGCGGAAAAAAAGGCGTCAAGGGATAGTCGGGCTGGAGAGCCTGCTGGTAGCGAGAAAGCCCAATTTTGGGGGTCCCCCCTCAGGCGGGTAATTACAATTCCCACTTTCTGGTATTCAGTACCAGAGGAGTGGGGTCGGAGGTCAAAGTAGAGCTTGCAGCTCTCTCTAAATGCAAAGAACTGACCTCTCTCCCCAGAGAAGCAGTCCGGCAGCGTGGCTCGGGGTTCTGACATAGTCCCGGGCGCGGAAGGGGGCTGCATGGGACCTGCAGCCGCCACATGTTCCTGTAGCTGCATGCGGGCGGTTAGGTCCTGGACAAGGTTAGTAAGGACCTGGACCTGGTTCGCTAAAGCAGCCACGGCCTCCATCGAGGGATTCAAAGTAGCCGGGCGGATGCACGAGTCTGACCTACCTTCGGCCAGTGTTACTGTCAGGACAGTGTCCGGGATATGGGGTTCCCTGAGATATCCCGCAACCCCTGTCCCTGCCTACTTGCCCCCCTGGGCTAACCCCCAGGGCGACAACTGGGCGACGGTCCCTACCCTCGCTAGGGAAGCGGGACACGGGAGACAAACAGACACTGAGACAAACAACGGTAGAATGGTCAGACAATCCGGGTAGGCAACAAGAGGGTACGCAGTACGGAGGGGTCAGGCAAAAACGTAGTCAGGTCCAAAAGCAGGTGTCAGAAAAGCCGAGGTCACAGAGCAGTCAGGATAAACGCGGGTGCAGCTGGAAAACCAAACTAACACTGGCAAGGCCTGAAAGGAAAACACACCTATTTAAATGCTGTCAGCGCTCCCGCCCCAGAAGCTGATTGGGGCGGGGAGCCTGACAGCAGCAGGGCTAATCAGGGCGGTGCTGGGGGCACGCCCCCAGTCTAGCTGCACAGACAGTTACTAGGGAAGCCAGCCTGGTAGTCAGGCGACTAGAAGCACCAGCTGCCTCCCTAGCAACCCGGCGGCGACCAGTCTTACAGCGGCCCGGGGAGATCACAAGAACCGGGGTACCTCTGCGCCGCGCTCCTGTACCCCGGGTGGCCGGACCGGTGGTGCGGGCACGGCGGCCCCGAGAGTTGCCGGTTCTGACAAATAGATTTTTGTGGTGGGCTGGACCCTCTTCCTTAGCTGCATTGTTTTCAACAAAGGCCTTTTTCACATCTGCGTTGGGACTTCCTGCCAGAAGTTCCATCGTAGATCCGACTCAAAATACTGGAAAAAAAGTCGGGCACCTGAGCGGAAACTGAACAAACTCCATTATAGTCAATGGGGTCGGCTCGGCACTGTTTTGTACCGTCCAGAGACGGAGCCGTAAGGCCAGGAGATTCTTCTTTCCTGCTCCCCGACCTTTATTATTTTTGTTGGCAGCACACCCCCATTCTCACGGGAAAATGTGCCACCGACAACTATACATTTTTGTGCTGTATAACAGATGCGATCAAGCGCTTGCTCATTCATCAGGTGATCGGTGAAAACTTCACATAGCCCGACGATCACGCAGGAATATTCTAGGAATGTTCTTGATGGGCCCTTAACAGCATCTTGTTACAATGAAGCCTGTCAATAGGTGGGAGAAATATTAGATAGAAGTGATCAGTCAGTTCCTGACATTGATGTGTTGAAAGCAGGACGATGAGCGAGTGTAAAGACCTGAGGAAATCTGACTAGGACCAAATTGTGATGTCTAGATGATGGGGTCAGAGCATCTCCAAAATTGCTAGTCTTGTGGGGTGTTCCCGCTATGCAGTTATTAGTATCTACTAAAGGTGGTCAGAGGAAGGACAGCCGGTGAACGTGCAACAGGATCATGGGCATCAAAGGGTTATTTATGAGTGAAGGCTGGTGCATCCAGTCCATTGCACCAGGGGTGTGACCATGTGGCCTCAATCCACCATTATCACCAGCAGTAGTTGAACGGTATACAGCGGCTATTATTTCTCCATCCTCTATATCAATGGTGGCGAACCTATGGCATGCTTGCCAGAGGCGGCACGCAGAGCCCTCCTTGCTGGCACGCGTCACCATCGGCCGATCACCACATTAGTGTATGCCTGCAGGGGCCGCGGCTCCCCTACTGGCACTCACTTATCAGCACTGCTATTGTGATAGACATGATGATTAGTCAGTGTAAAATGTCCATTGATTTGTATAAACCAAATGTATTATGCTATTGTAATGACTTTTAACTTTGTGGAGGTTAATGGCCACACAATCTCATCATGGTATTTGCTGGACAATGGCATGGTGAAAGATGTGTGGTGTAATGTTAGCTGAGTACATAAAGTTGCACAAGCAGCCTCTAAGAGTTAAAGGTCATAGTGTTATACGTATACCTGTATTCAATACTGAGTGTTTTCCTAGCCCTCTTCCACCCCCCACACTGAAGTTATTTAAACAATGAGTTGTCACGTACAAAGGAATTCCTTAAGGTTGCCTGCATGCTAAGAAGACAAAGTCCAAGCTACATCGGACTTGAGGAAGGGTGGGCAGAGAGGCGGGAGATTCTATATGATCCGACAAATGAGAATCTTATATGTTAGTGATGTAATCTGTTGCACGCCCATTAAAAGGCAGGTGTCGTGTGTTATAATAAAAAGCCTGAGACTCTACACATTTGGGTAGAGACTCTCCCAGTTTTAGACCAGCACTTGTGTCTGATCTGGACGTCAGTGTGCAGCCGGGATCCTCCTCCCCTGCCCCCCGACGTCTCCTACTTAGTTCCGCGAGAGCAGGGGGAGGAGGCATCCGGCAGAACACTGATGTCAGTGTGCACCAGAGATTAGGCAGAAGAGGAGCGGCGCTTCCACAAGGAAGCGGCCCGGTCCTTTTTAGAACAACGCGGGTAAAATCATACGTTGTGGTAAGCCCCGCCCCCTGATGTGTTGGCACTTAGCGGTAAATAAGTGGGTTTTAGGTTGCTGTTTGGGCACTCTGTCTCTAAAAGGTCTGCCATCACTGCTCTATATACACAGTCTCTTTTCTACGTTGACATATTTGTTGTGCAACCGCAATTTCCCTTCCCACTCCGCATGGAGCTGAGTGCTTCTATGGATCTGCGTAGGAAAGAGAAACAACATAGGGCAGAGCATGGGCCCTTGGAGACCAGGGGCCAAACCCTAGCTGGTCTCACTCCCCCATCTTGCTACTTGGTGATGATAACCTGCCCAGGACTGCCCATCCCAAAGGAACAACAGTATTAGGAAAACCCCTTAGTGACGAAGCTTTTTAGCTTTTTTCCATTTTTGTTTTTTCCTAATCCCTTTTAAAAAAATCATAGCTCCTTTATTTATCCATCGACGTCGCTGTATGAGGGCTTGTTTTTTGCGGGATGAGTTGTATTATGCAATGGCACTATTTATTGTACCATGTAATTTACTGAAAAACTTTTAAAAAATTCTAAGCGGAGAGAAATGGAAACAAAAACGACATTCCAATTCCACCATCTTTCGGTGCATCCTGTTTCTACGGAGCACAAACTGCAAAAAAACCCGACCTGATATTTTTATTCTATGGGTCAGTACGATTACTACGATACCAAACTTATATAGTAATTTTTTTGCTGTAGTACTTGTATTTTTTTTTTAAGATATTAAATTTTTTTCAATTATTTTCTGCGGTCATTTTGTGCGCACAATAACTTTTTTATTTTTTCATCGATGTAGTTGAGCAAGGGCTCATTGTTTGCGGGATGTCCTGTAGTTTCCGATAGTATCAATTTGGAATACATATGACTTTTTGATCGCTTTTTATTGCGTTTTTCTGGGAGACAGGGTAACTAAAAAAGTGTATTTGTGGCGTTCTTTTTTTTTTTTTTCGGACGACGTTCACCGTGCAGGAAAAATAAACCGTTACTTTGATAGATTGGACTTTAACGGACAGACATATTTTTATTTTATGATTTAGATTTTTTAACAATAGATTTGGCAAAAGGGGGGTGATTTAAACTTTTATAACTTTTTTTTTTCTTTTGCAATTAAAAAAACTTTATTGATTTTTTTTTTTACTTTACTTTGAAGTCCCCCTGGGGGACTTTAACATGCGATGCTTTGATCGCTCCTGTAGTATGACGTAATGCTATAGCATTACGTCATACTGCTTTTTCACAGGCAGTCGTATCAAGCCAGCCCACGGGGATGGCTTGATAGGCAGTCTGCTAAGGCAGCTCTGGGTCCCCGGCTGCCATGACACCTGCAAGGCTCCCCCGATCTGACCGCGGGGGGCCGTGCGGGACCCCCGAACAGCGTTCGGGGGATTTAATTGCCGCTGTCAGAATTGACAGCGGCATTTAAAGGGTTAATAGCCACGATCGGCATTGTCTATTTTTTGCGTATTCGCCTCCGCATTTGTATATGTTTTTCTATTGGGTAAATACTGATCAGTATTTTTTCGGTATGCGCAAAATGCGCGCGCAAAACACGCTAATGAGAATGAACACATTAAAAAACTATGTTTAGTGTATTCTCTGTGTTTTGTGCGTGCAAAGACGGCCGTGTGAAGAAGCCCCAATACGCGGGATCCATTTCAGTGGGTTCATTTTACATCTGTGTAGTTTTCACACGGCTTTTATTCGCGTGAAAAAAATCTGTGTCATTTCCTAATTTGGTGAGTATTACGTTCCGAAATAAGCCATGGAAGTCAATGGACCCGTGTAAATATGCATAACTATGCAGTAAAATAGCGTATTCGCTGCGCGTTTGCACATCTAAACGAAGGGCCTTCCTGCAGGTTTTTTTGCACCCATAAATACGTTACATATTTCTGCACGCAAAAACATGCAGAAGGGCCAAGATACGCGGGGAACATACGATTATTGGTTGCATAAGAATGGTGTTTGGTACGCGACCGAACCCCACATACACCTCTGTGAAGGAGCCCTTAGGCCGCGTTCCCACTGGATGGAAATCTCGCAGAATATTCACGACGGGACTGCGTGGAAATTCCACAAGATTTCCGCAGCGAAAGGCAGTTTCAAAACCAGCACCGTTCGGCGCGGATTGGAAACAGCTTGTCCGCCTCTATTCCGCTGCGGAAGTCTCTCCCCATAAAGAGGAGAGAGCCCGCAGCAGAAACGGTGATACAATTGACATGCCGCGGCAACCCATCATTGTAATGGGTGCTAAAGTGCGCTTAACACAGTAAAATAGAGCAGATAGTCTGCAAGGCCCCATTGAAATCAATGGGAGCGTTATGCCGCAATTACCGCAGCGTTCAAAATGCCGCGGTAAAAAGTGCATGTGGCAGTGGCCTATGACAGGTCAATTTCTGTAGTGTGTGGATGAGATTGAGATCTTATTGGGACGGCCATATTTTCCATCTCTGTGCTGTCCGTGTATTTCACAGACGGCACTGAGACCCATTATAGCCTGAGGTGATACACATGAGCCCATATTCACATGGATTGATGATCTGTCCTATTGTGGTGCAAATAACGGATGAGAGTAGGATATGCAATATCCACAGTCCATGCAGATCGGACGTCACGTGGACCAGTGTCCGTTTGTTGTCCGATGTGAGTTACTCCTTATTTTCTTAGGCGCAGCTTGCACATGGCTGCCTGAATTTGCCCTCAGTAGAATCTCATCCGCTTTGCTGGACCCGTAATGCGCTGTATATTTTCCAATCGGCAGTACCACAACCAAAAATCCCCAGCATATCTATCATGTTTGTCTGTGGCTTAAGGGTTCCTTCACACATGGGGGAATTTATTAAGTGATTGGCACATGCCGCTCTTGCGTAAAAATGTTTGCCCTCTTTTAGATCTTATGCAACCCTACCTACAGTTTATAAAAAGTGGGTGGGGCTTACTCAGGGAGGTGGGGCCCCCACAACCCAACAGATTTACTATAATTTATGCCAGAAATTGGCTTAAATCTACTCCAGCGCATAGTTTTCAGTTTGTGGCGCACAGACAGCCAAAGAAACTTACACCCTTAAAGGGGTTGTCCCGCGCCGAAACGGGTTTTTTTTTTTTTTAACCCCCCCCCCCCGTTCGGCGCGAGACAACCCCGATGCAGGGGTTAAAAAAACAACCCGCACAGCGCTTACCTGAATCCCGGCGGTCCGGCGTCTTCATACTTACCTGCTGAAGATGGCCGCCGGGATCCTCTGTCTCCGTGGACCGCAAGGCTTCTGTGCGGTCCATTGCCGATTCCAGCCTCCTGATTGGCTGGAATCGGCACGTGACAGGGCGGAGCTACACGGAGCCGGCATTCTACACGAGCGGCCCCATAGAAGACTGCAGAAGACCCGGACTGCGCAAGCGCGGCTAATTTGGCCATCGGAGGGCGAAAATTAGTCGGCTCCATGGAGACGAGGACGCCAGCAACGGAGCAGGTAAGTATAAAACTTTTTATAACTTCTGTATGGCTCATAATTAATGCACAATGTACATTACAAAGTGCATTATTATGGCCATACAGAAGTGTATAGACCCACTTGCTGCCGCGGGACAACCCCTTTAATAAAATTGGACCATCTCAATCCAGTAGACTTCTGTTTAAAAGGAAGCTGTCATGACATTTGAGCCCCATAAACTACATGATGGGTCTAAAAAGGTCAGGGAATGGGGAGTCTGGGAGTGCTGATTTTTACTCACTGGGCTCCCCTTTCCTGCACTGCCAACCAAAGGTCCTCCATAGAGATAAATGGGAGAGGAGAGCGTGCACAGGGCGTAGTGAAAAGAGTCACGCTGCTGGCGCTCAGATTTCGGGGAATCCAGTGAGTATAAAATAGCACTTCCCGTTCCCTGATCTCTGAGCCCCTTAATGTAGTTTATGGGGCTCCAAGTCATGATAGGGTCCTTTTAAAGACTGACGCACGAAAGACTATAGTTCGTTGCTGCAGAGAAAAGGCTAGCATTACTTGGCATCATGTGATTGTTCTCAGTAACAGAAACCAAGTAATCTTGTAGATATGATACCTTTTAATGGCTAACAAAAATACATGATGTTATAGTGAGCTTTCAAACCTCTCAGGGTCCTTCCTCAGGCCAAGGCCCCATGCATACGGCCGGGTCGGATTCCGGCTGCGAGATTTAACAGTGAAATCCGACGCTGTGCCTGCCAGTGACCCCCGCGTACCTCTCTTGGATGTACTGCGGATGTGCTGGCTGGCGCGCCGCCACACGTATGAAGTGCAGAGAATGATGCGCCGATGATGACACGGATCTGCGGCGATTTCAAAATTGACATTTTGGAATCGTTGCGGAACAGACGTTTACCATTGACTGCAATGGAAGCCATCCGTGTGAGTCTCACACAAAAGTAGAGCATGCTGCAATTCTTCCTCCGCTAGCGGAAATCGCAAGTGATTTCTACTCGTGTGCGTGGAAGAATCATTTACATTGAATGCTGTGGAATTTGCGGCGGGCAAATTCCGCAGCAGAAATCCATTTGTGTGCATTGGGCCTAAATCAGGCTAAATCCTGATTTAGCCAGAGGAAGGACTCTAAGTAGGTTCAGAAGCTTGCTGTAACATCATGTATTTTGGTTAGCCATTAAAAGGTATCATATCTACAAGATTACTTGGTTTCTCTTACTGAGAACAATCACATTTTGCTCTACTGTATAACATGGTACCAAAGTTATTTCATTTGGCATCATGTAATACGCGGCTGTGCCAAGTTCTCAAGAGTGAGAAGCTCTGTTTACAGCGGCTCCCTGCTAATAGAGGGGGGATCTGGTTGGGTCAAACTCTTCAATGAACCTCGTATGGCACATGAAGGTTTATCTCCGGACGATTATCTGGAGTCGTGCACAATCAGTCATGGTAGATGTGTCGGCGGTTGTCTACCACAGACTTTGGATTGTCTTCTTGAGGTGCACTTTATTGTACGCTAAGCTGGTAGGGGATGGAGTTCTCTCCGTTTCAGTACAGGCATTATGATCATTTATGGCTTTGAGAGTCTTCTACATGGTTTTATAGTGCCGGAACATCCAATCCACAGATCGCATCATGGCTGAATTCAACTATCTTGTTTGTGGGGTCATATCTTCATGAGATGTAATTTGACCCCATCTCTACTATTCCGGTGTTATTGAGGGTGTACACAGCTTCCAGCTCCCTTCTGTAAAATAAAGGATACAGGTTATACTCCCATCAGCCGTAACATTCAAGTAAATAATAGTCCTTCCTCCTGTATAGATATGCAAGTGATAATGAATGTCAATCACTGAGATTGGTGCTCGCTTACTTGGCCTTCATACAGGCCATTCATAGGATCGTTTGTCCCCATAGAGATTGATCATTGCGCAGCACATCCCCCTTCACGTAGGGAGATGTGCTGTCGACAACGATAGATTTTTGTGGTGGGCTGGACCCTCTTCCTTAGCTGCATTGTTTTCAACAAAGGCCTTTTTCACATCTGCGTTGGGACTTCCTGCCAGAGGTTCCATCGTAGATCCGACTCAAAATACTGGAAAAAAAGTCGGGCACCTGAGCGGAAACTGAACAAACTCCATTATAGTCAATGGGGTCTGCTCGGCACTGTTTTGTATCGTCCAGAGACGGAGCCGTAAGGCCAGGAGATTCTTCTTTCCTGCTTCCCGACCTTTATTATTTTTGTTGGCAGCACACCCCTATTCTCACGGGAAAATGTGCAACCGACAACTATACATTTTTGTGCTGTATAAAAGATGCGATCAAGCGCTTGCCCATTCATCAGGTGATCGGTGAAAACTTCACATAGCCCGACGATCACGCAGGAATATTCTAGGAATGTTCCTCATGGACCCTTAACATCTTCTTGTTACAATGAAGCCTGTCAAAAGGTGGGAGAAATATTAGATAGAAGTGATCAGTCAGTTCCTGACATTGATGTGTTGGAAGCAGGACGATGGGCGAGTGTAAAGACCTGAGGAAATCTGACTAGGACCAAATTGTGATGTCTAGATGATGGGGTCAGAGCATCTCCAAAATTGCTAGTCTTGTGGGATGGTCCCGCTATGCAGTTATTAGTATCTACTAAAGGTGGTCAGAGGAAGGACAGCCGGTGAACCAGCAACAGGATCATGGGCACCAAAGGGTCATTTATGAGTATAGGCTGGTGCATGTAGTCCATTGCACCAGGGTATGACCATGTGGCCTCAATCTACCATTATCACCAGCAGTAGTCAAATGTTATACAGCAGCTATTATTTCTCCATCCTCTATATACACAGTCTCTTTTCTACTCCAACATATTTGTTGTGCAACCGCTATTTCCCATCACCCTTTCCCACTCCGCATGGAGCTAAGTGCTTCTATGGATCTGCGTAGGAAAGAGAAACAACATAGGGCAGAGCATGGGCCCTTGGAGACCAGGGGCCAAATCCTAGCTGGTCCCTCCCCCCCTCTCACTCCACCCCCTTGTGCTACTTGGTGATGATAACCTGTGCAGGACTGCCCATCCCAAAGGAACAACAGTATTAGCAAATAAAGGGGTGAGGATTTGGCCTAAAAAGTCAAGGGTGGTACTAGATAGTAAAACTGGGCACCATTATAGGAAGTCTGTTTTAAGGCTCCCATGTTCATTAGACTTTAGTCGTCTGAATTGCCACGGTGGCTTTAGACGAATCTCTAATTTGCCCAAGGTGTATGGGGCCTTTATTCTCCTCTCATCTAAGTACAGCCACTGACCGAGTCTGACACATATTTGCTGTCATGGAGAGAACAGCCACTAGTTGCTATAATGGAGAAACCATACTGTAACGGTGATTAGAATGAGTGCAAAGCTTTTAGGGTATGTTTATGCGGGTTGGAAATGCTGCTGATCTTCCGCTACAGTTATAGTACTTGCATAGTGGATAGGATATAAGAAATCTCATGCATTCACTGTGGAGAAAATCAGCAGTATAAATTGACTGTGTTGTGGATTTAACTAGAGATGAGCGAGCGTACTCGCTAAGGCAAACTACTTGAGTGAGTATTGCCTTTTGCGAGTACCTACCAGTTTGTCTCAAAAGATTTGGGTGCCGGCGGGGAGCGGTGGGGGAGAGCGGGGAGGAACAGGGGGGGGGGGGATCTTTCTCTCCCCCCCCCCCCCCCCCCCCCCCCCCCCCCCCGCTCTCCCCTGCTCACTCCCGCAACTCAACGCTCACCCCCGCTGGCACCCGAATCTGAGATGAGATGAGCGGGCAGGTACTCGCAAAAGGCAATACTCACTCGAGTAATTTGCCTTAGCGAGTACGCTCGCTCATCTTTAGATTTAACCCCTTAACAACACATGACGTATATTTACGCAGGGTTTGTATGGAGCAAGATCAGGAGCCGATCAAGCTCTATACACGATGGTTGCTGGCTGTCTTTGAAAGTGTGAATGCTGATCGTGGCTCTTAAGCCTTTAAATGCCGCTGTCAATTCTGACAGCGACATTTAAATGACTCAATACATGTTTGGGGGTCCCAAAAAGCCCTACCATGAGGAGACCGTAAGGTGGTGTTCGTTTGCCATGGCAGCCTTGAGACTTCTGATGAACTGCCTGTCAGAACACAATATAATGCAATACTATCGCATTGCACTATACTCTATGAGCGATCAAACGATCGCAAGTTCAAGTTCCCTACGGGGACTAAAAAAAAAATTAGTTTAAAAAAGTTTTGTTAATTGTTAGAAAAAATAGGAAAAGTTTAATAGAAAAAACCCTTTCCACATTTATAATAGAAAAATCAAAGCAAAAAACCTCTAAACATATTTGGTATTGCTGCATCTGTAAGGGTGCCTTCACACTTGCGATTGCGATATTGCGATTTTTGTGCGATGCGTTTTTAATATTAGAAAGTCCTATTGGACATTTGCGTTAAAAAAATGCAGTGATATCGTGATCGCAAGTGTGAAGGCGTCCTAAAAGTCTGATCTATCAAAGTAAAGTCATCAGAAAAAAATACAGAATTCCAGAATTGTGGATTTACGGTCACCCTGACTCCAAGGATAAATTGATTAAAAAGTGATTTGAAAGTTGTATGTACTGCAAAATGGTACCAAAACTACAGGAGATCTCAGAAAAAGCGAGCCCTCGCACAACTATGTCTGCTAAAAAAATAAAAAAACCCGTTATGGCTGTCAGAAGATGGCGGCAGAAAATAATTTAATTGTTTTCCAGATATATTTTACTTTTAAAAGTAGTACAACATAAGGGTGCATTCAGACGACCGTATATCGGCTGAGTGTTCACGCCCAGCCAATATACGGCGTCTCTCTCTGCAGGGGGAGGAGGCTGGAAGAGCCGGGAGCAGTGCTCTGAGCTCCCGCCCCCTCTCTGCCTCCTCACCACCCCCCTGCACTATTTTCCATGAGGAGAGGCGGGACGGGGGCAGAGCTAATGCCCGAAACTTATCCCCGCCCCTGTTCCACCTCCTCTCATTGCAAATAGTGCAGAGGGGCGGAGAGGAGGCAGAGAGGGGGCGGGAGCTCAGAGCACTGCTCCCGGCTCTTCCAGCCTCCTCCCCCTGCAGAGAGAGATGCTGGGCGTGAAAACACAGCCGATATACGGTCGCCTGAATGCACCCTAAGTTTGCTTTTCCCATAATCATACGACCCATAGAATAAAGCTAACATGTTGTTTTTACCATAAAGATGGCAGAATTGTGTTTTTCTTCCACTTTTTAAACGTTTTTCAGTACATTATATGGTGAATTAAATAGTACCTTTGAAAAATACAACTCGTCCCGCAAAAAACAAGCCCTCATACAGCGACATGGACAGAAAATAAGAGAGTTAGGATGTTTTGAAAGTGGGGAGGAGAAACCAAGAATCGAAAAAGAAAAAAGGGTTGTGTCCTTAATGGGTTAAAATCCGCAGCGTGTCAATTTACGCTGCAGATTTTCACAGCAAATTTCAGTCCTTCAAATGCAATCCGCAGCAAATCCAGTCCTTCTATGGTGCAGAGTCCAGAGACTCCGCAGTGACCATCCCCCGCCATGTGCAGATCACCAGTGAATACACTTTGCCACCAGCTTCGTCGTCTTACCTGGTTCTTGTCTGAGGACTCTCCTAACGTGTGATAGAACAGCGACCCGTGCAGCAGGCATATTGTCAGCTTCCCCTTTTGCCCCTGGCAGGAACGGGCATTATCTTCATAATCGGGTCTCAATATCTTGGGCTGTGTTGTGAAAGAAGCGCTGCGCTCCCCATGTACGGGACACAAGTACGAGCGCTCCTCTGTCTTCCTCTGAGGATACTGATAAACGGCGTTATGGAGAAGGCAGACAAGTAGCGGAAGAGGACTGCAGGCTGGATGTCCTGGCACTGGATGCAAAAGAGACTGGTTATAGGTAACTTTAAAGAGAACCTGTCACATTAAGTAATGGTGCTGTTAAGGGACGGGATGGGGAGGCGGGGCAAAGCTAAGGGCGAAATGTGCGCAGCGGGGCGCAGGGATTTCCAGATCCTCGGTCCCATGGTAACACTTTACTATATGCATGACATTGAGCTTGGTTGCGCCTATTATACATTTATATAAGCATGATTTTCTTGGGAACTTGTGACCCGAGGTGATGGATTTCCCTTGTACTGATTCTGCATTTCCTTTATGTTCTGTTTTTTAAAATGCTTTTATTATATTTGTAATTCTCAGTAAACATTGTTTTTTATGATAAATTTCTGCACTCCTGTCTTGGACATTTATTTTTGGGTCTGTTGCCAACGAGACAACCTATTTTAACACATTTATAACGGCCTGTTTTGCATCTTTAAGAAGTTGTGTCACTACAAAAAAAAATTTTAATGCGTGATAACAGGGAAAAAAAAGAGAGCATACTCACCGTTCTTCAGGCCCTGGGACACAGCTGAGCAGCTCTCGCACCCCCGGCTCCTGCACCCGGCGTGAATGTCTGCTGAAGTCGGGCTGCTGTGGCCAATCAGAGACTGTAGCATCACTGCCACAAACTCCTGGCATCATGGTACCAAGGATGTGAGTGCTGATGCCAGGAGTTCAGATGGTGATGCTGTGGCTTCTGATTGGGTGTAGCGGTCATCTGACTTCCAGCGGACACCCACGTCAGGTAAAGTTGACTGGGCTGTGGGAGCTGCTTGCTGTGTCCTGGGGGTCCGAAGACCGGCGAGTATGCTCTTTTTTAATTTTATTTTATTTTTTTTATCCCATGCCCAACCGGTACATTTATTTTAATGACACAACCTGTTTAATAACCAGCCAATTTTTTTTTAGTTTTCGTTCTTACAACAACATTTTTTTTTTGCCAAATGAGTTGTGGGAGGTTTAGTTTATTGCAAGACAATTTGTAGTTTCCACCGGTACATGCAACTTTATCTACTTTTTATTGTGTTTTTTTTTTTTGAGAAGGATGAATGAAAAATATTAATTCTGGCATTTTTTGCAGGATAATGGATACTCTTATAGTATGCGTCATTATGTATGCAACAATACCAAATACGCTTATTTTTTATTTTCTCCATTATAAAGGGGGTTTTGAAGGTAAAACATTTCTCTTTTTTTAATTAAACATCATTCAATTGCAGGTATGCTACACTGCATTACATATGTAGTGCAGTGGAGTATACTTTCAACTGCTTTGCTGTTAAAACCTGCCAGAAGCAGGGTCTAGTAGACTGACTTGCAAGGCTGACATGTAGGTCTTGATCAGGCCTCCGGCTGTCTTTGGAACCCATGGGCACCTCGTGATCACATTGCAGGGTGCCAGGTGGTGACGGAAGGAGCTTCTTTCCTGTCAACTGTTTACATGGTATGATTGCGGTATCTAAGGGGTTAAACAGCCAAGATCGGAGAGGTACTATTGTATCTTGTCTCCACCACAAGTGTGGGTGGAGACCTAGTGATGGGCTGTATCCACCCAGTGTACGCCCACAAACTACTGATTGGCTGCCTGGAGCAAGGTCCTAGCAGCGTGGGGACTGAGGTTTGCCTTGGATGGAGGGTTAGGGTTTGTTTCAGTGTTAGGCTTACATTATTAGCTGTAAATGCTCCCATGTGAGAGCGGGGCTGCAGTAACATGGAAGCATTTACAGCAAATCACGTAAGCCTAACACTTAAACTAACCCTAACCCTCCATCCCAGCCAAAAGTAATTGGCCATGCTGCTAGGACTTTGGCGCTGTGTCACCTCATCTCCTCTCCAGTCTATACCAAATAGCACCCAATTCCCCCCCCCCCCTAATGCTGTTACCGGTCCCGCAGCCCTCCATCTAGTCATGGAGAGAGCGGCCCCCGCTTCAGCGGCGCAGGAGGACGGGAGCAGCTATGAGCGCAGGAGCCATGACCGGACAACAGAGACCGGGGGTGGGAACAAGTGACAGCAGGCAAGCACAAGGCACAGCAGAGGAAGGGTGAGTAAGGAGTAGGCAGTGCAGCTTGCAGCCAATCAGGAACTGGGGGCGTCACCTGGCTGTCAAGCAGCCTAACTCTTGTCTACATCCATCACTTCCGGTGTAGACAAGATACAACAGTACCGATCGGAGGTTTCTTCGCACCTAGCCATAAGAGCAGGAGTCTGGCTGTCAGTAGACAGTTGAGCCCCGACTCTTCTCAGTACGTCATTTCCGTGCCAGCCTTACACCAAGTCACCATGTTTTTACGGCGGCTTAGCCTAATACCCCTTAACTAACCATCCATAACATTAAAACCTAATATTATATACCATGTGGCAGTAAGCTGTGATGTCCTGTGGGATCTGACATCTTTCTATCATAGACAGCTGGAAGTTTGTCAGTACTTTGTGCTCCAGTAGCTCTTCTATGGGATCGGACGCCTTCACTCCTCACACATCAATGAGCTCTGGGCACCCCTGACTCTGTTGCCGGTTCACCGGTTGCCCTTCTTTGGACACCTTTAGTAGGTACTAACCGCTGCATCGGTCAAGCACCACACAAGACCTGCTGTTTCGGACATGCCCTGACCATGTAAACGGCACAATATGGCCCTTATCAGGTACTTACACGTGCCTATTTTCCAACTTCCAACACATAAACTTCAAGGACTGACTGTTCGCTAGCTGCCTCATCTACCCCACCTCTCAACAGGCATCCTTGTCACCAGATAATCAGTGTTATTCACGTCACCCGTCGGTGGTATTGATGTTATGGCTGATCGGTGTAGAGCTTTTAAAGGAGTTCTCTCACCATAAACCATTCCTTTTCATGGCTGCCATTCGGGTGACCCCACCAGAATGTTCTTATAGAGCGGCACTCTGTTCTGGCTTATAGATACCCTGTCTATCACATCCATAAGACATGCGGACGAAAGTCCTCTTCATGTGACAATGCTTTTAAGGGTATGTTCACCTCTGTAACTCAGGATCAGTACAGGTTAAGTTATGAAATGTATGTGCACAATGACTCCACCAGCAGAATAGTGAGTGCAGCTCTGGAGTATAATGCAGGATGTAACTCAGGATTAATACAGGATAAGTAATGTAATGTATGTACACAGTGACTCCACCAGCAGAATAGTGAGTGCAGCTCTGGAATATAATACAGGATGTAACTCAGGATCAGTACAGGGTAAGTAATGTAATGTATGTACACAGTGACTCCACTAGCAGAATAGTGAGTGCAGCTCTGAAGTTTAATGCTGTAGGTAACTTGGAATTTGTACAAAGTTACTTCGCCTTTCTATAGATTATAAGAGTTAAAATAGTTTGTAATGGTGGAGTATTAGCGGATGTGGCTGCATCGATGAAACAGCTATGAAGCGTCAGGATGAAGGAGGTGAGCGTGGTACAGAATATGTACAGGTATGCCTCTAACCTCTCACCGTTAATCTGCAGCACTGAGATGGATTTCCTAACTGAAGGAACCTTTACACGGGGAGATTATCAACCAAATTCTTCTTGAAAACTGCTAATTAATGCGATAGCCGCCTTGTGGACATGTAGCCACCGACAGGGCACTAAGCAAGAAATCGCTCACCCATCAGATTCGCGTAGTTTTTAGCAGAACTAATAGCCAAGCGACTATCGGCCGTGTAAACAGGAGCTGCTCAATGTTTGAGCTACTCCTGCTTACTGTGAGTGGAGCCGGGCGGGCTGGAACAATCCCTGGGCGCACCGTCTCCTTTAACTTGAACGACTATGGATCCTGTATAAAGTAAAGGAGAAATACTCGGGCCGTAGCCCATGGTATGGCTATTGGGCGCTTATGCAAAATGCATCATTCAGAAATCCCAAGCAATGCAAACCCCTACGTTTCATTTGGCATGTAGTACCTAGTCATCCCCAGCAGGTGTCTCCAGTTTCTGTTGCACACCTCTTAGATCCCACCTGTGCACTACACTACACTGCCATAGATTATACTAGTATGAGGACATTTTCTCCATAGTTTGTTGAAGTTCACAAATTGTTGAACAACAGCACCACTAGCTATTGCAGGACTACAAGTCTCAGCATGCCAGATCAATATTGTCTATAGATTTTCTATACTTATATGGATTGATTTGGCTGCATACCTGTATCAGGTCCATAATGACGCTTATTCTGAGGTGTCTCTAAAGGGATGCAAGGACTCATTTCCAGCAGATGTTACTGGAAGATCACATTCTACCTGCGCTCATGATAGCTAGCCATTGTGATGTCATCGGCACACTATGAAGTCACCTGAAGCTCTATACGTCTGTTGCTGGGAATCATCTGAGATTCGCTGGGGAACAATCAGAAGCAACGTCAGGAAATATTATTTTATTAAAAGAGTAGTAGATGCTTGAACTAACCCCCAGCAGATGTGGTTGGAAAATCAACAATAAATGAATTCAAGCTGTCTGGGAGAAGCAGATCTCTATCCTAAGGCTAGTTTCACACGAGCGATCGCAATTTTGCTGCAAGAAAATCACGGCAAAATCGCGCCCTTTTTCCTGTGATTTTTGAGTGTCAGCGATGCTTTTTCTTAATAATCTTGCATCGCTGCCGCTCGTGACAAAATTGCGCAGTTCTTTTCATAGCGAAAGTCAATAGGACTTTTTAAAAAACGCATCGCTCGAAAATTGCAAGTTTCATGCGTTGCAATATGATAAAAAGGAGAATTCATAGGGAGACATGGATAATAAGAAAAATAGCACATCGCAGAAAGATAGGGACATGCCGCGATTTATTTTTTCCGCTACATCGCATCAGTGAAAACATCACGAATGTCAAGGAAGCCATTGAAAACCATTGGTTTCATAAATCTGCTTTTTTACTCACTCTCACATTGCTTAAAAATAGTGCGATGTTATCGCCCGTGTGAAACCACCATCACACAGCATCATTGTCAAAAATGTCAGGGGTCTTTGAATGCAGCAATACAAAAGTACTTTTTTTAAAAAAAGTGTGAAAGAGTTGCAAAAAAAATTTATATATTTATATATGTGTGTGTGTGTGTGTGTGTGTGTATATATATATATATATATATATATATATATATATATAAATAAATTTGGTATTGGTGTAATCGCCTGCAAAATTAATTGTCGAAAGGTCTAGAAACCCCATCTTTCATAAATCTGGACAAAGCGGCCCCAGCAGTAATGGTGACCCCCCCCCCCCCAGAGCATCCCCGGCGGTAGTAGTGACCCAACAGAGAGGCCCCAGTAATAATAGTGACCCCCCACCACAGCAGCCCCAGTAATCATAGTGGCCCCCCCACAGCCGACCCAGTAGTAATAGTGACCCTCCTCAGCGGCCCCAGTAGTAATAGTGACCTTCCCACACACACAGCGGCCCCAGTAGTAATAGTGACCCCACTCCCCCACATAATATTCCATCTATGATTATTAGCCCTGGTTCGTAAAGTATTAATTGTGCGGCCTACATAACATAATCCACACGGGCATTCTAAGAGATAGATAATATATTTAGATCCACATGTAAGACATTTTTTTATCGTGTGTTTCTTATCTGTAGTAGCAGCATCAATAGGAATGTCTTTCCTTTTATGACAGATATTGGTACAACATTAAGGCCTCATGTCCACGGGGAAAATCAGGCCCACCGTGGATTCTTCATGCAGAATCCCGCAGCGGGTCTCTCCTTTCCCGCGGACATGAGGCTAAAAATAAGATTAAACTCACCTGTCCGGACGCTGCGGATCTTCCCTCCGTCGTGGCCGGATCTTCTTTCTTTGGCCCGGTGGATGTGCTTGGCACGCCGGCAGCGTGCTGCGCGCATGCGCCGGGCCGAAGAAAGAAGATCTGGCTGCGACGGAGGGAAGATCCATAGCGTCCGGACAGGTAAGTTTAATCCAGGTACGGGTGTTCCGCGGATCCGGACGGCTTTCATAGGCTTCAATAGAAGCCTGCGGGAGCTGTCCCCTCGGGACACCTGCACTAAAATGGAGCATGTCCAGATTTTTTCCCGCACATGCAATCCACGCCTCAAGGGGAAAATGACATCCACAGGTATTTAACTACCTGCAGGTGTCCAAGGCATCCCTATGGGGCGCAGATCCGCGTGCGGGAAAAACGCTGCGGATTTGAAATCTAATTTTTACCGTGGACATGAGGCCTTACAGTTAGTAATGCCACATTTGAAGGCTCCATATGTATTACCCTCCCATAGATTGGTCTTAATACCTGTTTTCTTTGTTTCTTCTGAAGGGAGGGTGCCAACATATTCCCTACGGTTTTAATTCTTCTAAATATCATTTGTGGCTTATCCAGCAGGACTTTAGATACAAATGGGTCTCCATGTCGAGTATCCCAGTGTTTACTCCGTATATGCTTGATGTTCAGTGTAACGAGTAACGAAAGGGTCTTGGATATTTTTGGTTTTTTATTTTAGTTTTGGTTTCCTCTCCTCACTTTGCATTCTCCATAGTGTAGAGATCCCTAGTCTGATTTCTCACCTTAATTATTGTTGTCCTCAGCAGGTTTTCCGGGTGTCCTTTTTGTTTAAATCGGTCTTTTAGGAAGTTGGATTGCTCATTTAAAAAAAAAATACATGTAGAATTCCTTTTTTTCCGCAATCCCCCTATAAAAAAATTAATGAAAGTTATACAATACTTTATATGTACCTAAAAATGATGCCATTAAAAAAAACACAACTTGTGCTTCAAAAAACAAGCCCTCATATGACTATGTTGACGGAAAAATAAAAGAATTATGCCTCCTGGAATGCAACGATAAAAAAAGACTGGGTTTCTGCTCATATTTGCTCTTTTCAGCTCGTATTACGATTTTTGGCAAATATGTTCAGAACAGTAGCTTCTAGAGAGCTGAAATCTGATATCTGAAAACCTTCTGAAGTGTCTGATTTACCTATGTAGCTTATTTGGTGTTATAAAGATGTTGGCTTTATATCAATGGCAAACAAAGGCTTAAAGGGGTTGTCCCGCGCCGAAACGGGTTTTTTTTTTTCAACCAGCCCCCACCCCCACGTTCGGCGCGAGACAACCCCGATGCAGGGACCTAAAGAAAAATCCGCACAGCGCTTACCTGAATTCCCGCGCTCCGGTGACTTCTTACTTACCGGCTGAAGATGGCCGCCGGGATCTTCTCCCTCGGTGGACCGCAGGGCTTCTGTGCGGTCCATTGCCGATTCCAGCCTCCTGATTGGCTGGAATCGGCACGTGACGGGGCGGAGCTACACGGAGCCGGCATCCTGCACGAGCGGCCCCATTGAGAAAAGAAGAAGACCCGGACTGCGCAAGCGCGTCTAATTTGGCCATTAGACGCCGAAAATTAGGCGGGCTCCATGGAAACGAGGACGCTAGCAACGGAGCAGGTAAGTGAAAAACTTCTTATAACTTCTGTATGGCTCATAATTAATGCACAATGTACATTACAAAGTGCATTAATATGGCCATACAGAAGTGTATAGACCCACTTGCTGCCGCGGGACAACCCCTTTAAACCCCACAAACAAACATGTAAGGGACCCACTGGGTCAACCTACCTGTTTGACGTAGGACCAATCTAAGCAAAGTTGACTGCTGACCCATGGCGAACAGAGCTTTTGGTACCAAGCGATGAGAAGCAAACTAGTGATGTGTAACATAGATGAAAACCCTGTGCTATGCTAGTCAGAGAGATAAGGGGCAACCTTGGCTAGAAGCAGAGTAGGTGTCCTGATAAGAACGGCCCGCAGTCTTCCTCTAGGACAATGATGGCAAACCTTTTAGAGACCAAGTGCCCAAACTGCAACCCAAACCCCACTTTTTATCGCAAAGTGCCAACATGTCACGGGGCGGGGCTTATCACAACGTATGATTTTACCTCCATCGTTATAAAAAGGAAAGGGCGGTTTCAAAATAGACCGGGTGCAGATTTTGACTGCTTTTTGGATGTGGAAATGCTGTGCAATTTGCAATGGAAATTTCCGCTGAGGACATTCTGCAGCATTTCCGCCACATGTAAACATACCGCAGTAGTAATAGTGAGCCCTTACTATTACTACTGAGCCCTCACAAGATAAGCATAGATGAGACAAACAGAGATGAGACCTATGCTGGTTGTCAGAAGCCAACATACAACAGCACCGAGGCAATGAGCGAGGACTCCCAGCTCAGCTAAATAGAGATGTAATTACCATGTCCTACAGCTGAGCTGGAAGCACTGGAGAAGATAACCATTGAAGTGGTGGAGAGAAGCCTGTAGCAGTTCAAGTTACAGGAAAAACAGGAAGACGCCCGTGACTGCCAGAAACAGCAGGTGAAGGACAAGTCTGAACTGCAGACCTGATAAGACAGTTACACAAAATAGACCAATGGGAAGCCGGGTAATTCTGTCAGTATAATTTAAAATCTAATATAAGATCACTTGTGTCCACAAATGATGTATTTCAGCCATGTTCTTCTTGGGATTTGATAGATGGACAGTAGTAACAAAAATTTACCAATGAGGCAAATTCGGCACAGGTTGGACCAGTTGATCAACCTGAAACCTGGTCTAAAACAGAAATCCATTTTCATAGCTATATGAAGATGACAGTCCCCCGGGGTGAGGCATACGGTACCTATTTATTTTTGGACTGCACAGCAACATTATTTGCTGCATTATACGGTTGGTCGGTGACTACATCTTAGTTGAATTGTTCATTGAGAGGCTGAAATCTGTCTCATCAGAGTTTCAAGCTAGTGCTCTTTTTATCCTAAATGCTTTACACTGCAGTTCCACTTGTTCTGCTCTGTATGAACAAAGCCTCAGCAGGATGTCAGTACATGGAGAACAAAATCCTATTACAGCAAGCACAGAAGGAATATAAACTACTAAATCCTTAACAAGTGAAAAACGATCAGCTAACTGCTGGGAAATCTGAATTTACGTTTTTTTAGTGAATCTTGTTAAAACAGTTTATTTTTGGAATATATATATATATATATATTTGAATATTGCAAAACTGCTGTTCCTCATCTCTGTTGCTCGCTGCTCCCGCTGTGCCAGCCTCTTGAATTGAGAGGCTGTGACATGACTTTTGTGATCAGCGACAGGACGTTGGCATTTCTTATTCTACTGCAATGCAAAACTCCTACATTTGTACAATAAGAAAAACCATGATGAACCACTAGGTGGCAGTACAGCTTCAAGCATCGTTACTTGCTGCAAAAAAGTCCCGGTAATATTTTCTATTCAGATATTAACTTTATTCTTACGTAAACCTGTTTTGCTTTAGGGAAATCACACAGAAATTAAATAATATTAATGAAATGACGGTTACTTGCACACATCTTTTGGACCACTTTGTTTTGAAATAAGAAGTTGATGGCAGGGAGGCCCACTGAGAGTGATCAAGTTTAGAGGGACTCCGTAAGCAGTTTTGGCGATGCAGAACTGCTGACAGCTCTTTGTAGGGGCCGGGGACAGAGCTATTACATACCTGTGTGTATAATGATACTATCACCTACACTGAGAAAAGCAACTTTTATTCTACATCGCAAGCGCTCAGAGGGCGGGGCGTCTTTCTAGAGTTCACCCTCTCTGAGCAATGAGCTGCTCTACAGCACTGATTTACAACTGCTCCAGTGTCCTGATTGGTTGCTACAGCTGTGAATTAGAGAAGGCACAAACAGAAAGATGGAACAATACCTCTACAGTGCCACCTATCAGAAGGCAGCGTTCTTGCAAGTCTATATCATAACTTTTAAGAAGGCTTGTAACAATGACCTGAGTCTTCTCCCTCATCAGTGTGCAGTAGGTTTCTGGCTTGGCTAATGAGAGGCCTATAGGCGTGGTCTGGAAGGGTATAGTTTCTTCTTAGGGAGAGCAATATCTGAAGAGTGTTATCTTTTCCTTCTGGAGAAGATTCTGGCTTTGCACATGTCAAATTTTAATTTTTTATATTTTTTCCCCCTTCATTAAGATTCAGTAAATGAACTGTAAAAGGAATCATAAATGGAATATTTAAGCTTGTTTCCTGTAGTGGTTGTTAAGCAGAACGTGTAATTTGGCATATGAATGACCAAACTTTTGGAGTTGTGCCCCATAACGACAAAGTGAAGACAGAATGTTAGAAATCTTTGTACATTTTTTTAAAAATGAAAAACTAACATTTTGCATTGATAAGTATTCACACCCTGCACTCTGTACTAAGGCTGCCTGTCCACGGGCGGGTTTCCATTGCGTTCCCTGTGGCCGGATTATCGGCCGCGGGGAACGCAGTGAAAGCTCTCCATAGCATTGCTATGGAGAGCGCTATCCCCCTGTCCACAAGCGGAGAATCATTGCAATGATCTGCTCGCGGACGGCAAATCGCAGAATTCTCTGTGGTCCTCCGCGGTTAGCCTATCTGTCAGATAGGCTGATAGCGGAGATCCGTCTGCCGGCTCCTGCTCCTGGAGGGCGGCTCCCGCGGCAGAGATCCACCGCGGGATACCGCAACGCCCGTGGAAAGGCTGCCTTATTCGAAGGACCTTTGGCAGCAATTACAGCCTTCAGTCTTTTTGGGTCTGATGCCATGAGAATTGTACACCTAGATTTGGGGATTTTCTACTATACTTCTCTGCAGATCCTTTCAAGCTCTGTCAGATTAGATGGGGGTCATCTGTGGACAGCCATATTCAGCCTTGTCTCTTGTGCACCTGAATTTCTCTATATCTTTTGATGATATTATGTACTGTAGATGGTGGGATATTCAAAGTCTTTCTAGTTTTATATTGAGAAACATTTTTTTTAATTGTTCCACCAGTTTTTAAATTAAGTTTTTCACAGCCTGGTGAAGCTTTGACCATCTTTGCTTCTGAGAGACTCTGTCTCTCTAACATACTCTTTTTATACACAGTCATGTGATTTAGTAGAAAATACACCCGCCAGCTGTTTTTCATTAGTACCACTTACTTTTCTAGCCTTTCGCTAATCCTGTCCCAACTTTTTGGAGATGTGTAGCTGCCATCAATTTCAAAATAAGTTAACTTTTTTAAATGAAATGGAAAAATGTCTCCCTTTCCCCTTCTGAGGTGTTCTATTGTGAATAAAATAGGATTAGATGAGATTTCCAAATCATTGATTCTTCTTTGTCTTTACATTTACTTACATTTTACACAGTGTTCCATCTTTTTAGGAATTGGGGTTTGTAATATACCCGATTTCTGGTCCTGGGACTGAATTTGTCACTTTAAAAGGTTTTCTGGTTTAGAAAACGAATTTTGAAACACCTTGTTATCCAAATCTGAGTTATCAGATCGGGTCCCCTGTCCACTATTAGCCAAAGTGGAGAGATGTTACAAAGAGCACCCCTCACTCTGGAGGTCCCAACACATCTGTACATTACACAGCAGCCTATTGATTTCAAAGAGCAGAGTGTTATACTCCATTTGTCCTGCGGTGGCGCTGCAGAGGAATTGAACAGCTACTACCAGGTTCTCCACAGATTACAGCTGATCAATGGATTTTCCTGTCAGTTTATCATTGGGGGACCTTTCTCATAAAAAACAATATGCAAAAAAATCAGGACAGCGCTTCCAGAGGTAACC
Organism: Eleutherodactylus coqui; assembly: GCF_035609145.1. NCBI lineage: Eukaryota > Metazoa > Chordata > Amphibia > Anura > Eleutherodactylidae > Eleutherodactylus > Eleutherodactylus coqui. The sequence continues at coordinate 47,671,612 of NC_089840.1, forward strand.
GGTCTGTAGTTATTGAAAGAGTACTAATGAAATACTAAGGAACTCACCCGGTGTTTCGTGAAGATCCTCTGTGTATTATCTCCACTTACACCCCTTATCCAGATAGTCCTTCTATACACTGTGCCTTTCCGTTCCCTGATGTCCTGCTGGGCCAGTCTGCTGGGGAGCCGCGTTAATCCTCCGTCTCTCAATCAGAGAGCCGCTCAAGAAAAGTAGCCGTATCAAGTAAAACATAGATCCGCGCTCCGGGAACTGACACTTCTTTCCTCCTTTTTAAATAAGTTTATTCCTTTACACACAACGCGTTTCGTCCTTACGTGAGGACTTTTTCAAGTGCATAGATACATTCAATTACATTCTATTTATAATAAAATCACATACCTTCTCCACATGCGGTCTGCTCCGTTCTGTGCCTCCTCCAGCGTCCTGCGGGGGGTGTGATTTTATTATAAATAGAATGTAATTGAATGTATCTATGCACTTGAAAAAGTCCTCACGTAAGGACGAAACGCGTTGTGTGTAAAGGAATAAACTTATTTAAAAAGGAGGAAAGAAGTGTCAGTTCCCGGAGCGCGGATCTATGTTTTACTTGATACGGCTACCTTTCTCATAAAAAGGGATTGTCCAAAGCAGAGAAGCCCTTTAACTTTGCCTACGGCAGCGGATGACGGACAAATCCAGCTGTTCTCAGTTCTGCCTAATTCTTATCCCTAGCATAAGTGACAAGAGATATGCAGGTATAAAGTGACTTCCGTTCAGGCCTAAAAAGCCTTAAGTGCAGCCATTACAGATCTTCTAGGAGAAGCAGACACTGAAGATAATGGACATAAGAGACTTGTCAGAAAATAACACAGAAAACCTGTTCACAAAACACTCAGGGGAACAGAACAGCTGTTGTGATGCCAGCCAAGCCGATAACAAGTGGGAAAGTGACACCTTACATGACAGCGCTTCCTGCCCCCTCATCACATCTTATATAACCTGCTCCCATGAGCAGTGCACCTCATCCCTACCCACCTCCCGTCTATGACGGCCATTGTCACAACGTATGCCATGTACATTCAGCAGCGGAGAGATTAAATGGACAGCAGTCACACTGCAGACTTCACACTGCATTACAGGGTTAAAGGGCTTGTAGCAAGATTACAAGTTATCCTCTATCCACAGGATAGGGCATAGCTTGCTGATTAGTGGGGGTCTCACCACTGAGAACCCCATCAGTCTCGAGAACAGGGGTCCTGCAGTGACATCAGAATGAATGGAGCGCTGGCTGAGCATGCGTGTTCAGGGTTTCATTCATTTCAGTCAGGCTGACGGAAATACCCAAGTGCTTGCCGAGCGGCTATTTCCACAGTCCCACTGAAAGTGAATGGAGCGTCAGCGTACTTGTGCGAGCAGCACTCCATTCAGTCTCCTCCTCACTGCGTAGGGTGCAGTAAGCCCACCGTGAGAGGGGACAGGATTGGTGCAGGTCTCACCGCTGAGGCTATTTCCTATGCTGTGGACAGGAAATATCTTGTGATCCTGGTTCTACTCCTTTTATTTAACAAATTAAGGGTGTAAAGTTTGCCCTTGATGCAACGGGTGCAGAGAGAGGAACCATACTATGGGACCCCCTGTAAGAAGTGGTTTGGAAGTGAAGGTCTTGATACCACAGATCCATGTAGGTATTTAGCCTCTAAGGGTATGTCCATCTCATTTTTTTATTCGTGATTCGAGAGGGGTGTCGCCTCACCTTAAGAAGAGCACCCAAAAAGTGTGTGGAGAGATCTAGGGGGCGAGTGGGTTGGGGATGGCATTGTCTCTCCCCAAGGAAAACACCCAGAAGGGCCGTGAGAAGACACCTGAAAAGTGAGTGAGTAGACTTATAAGGCCATGCATGCTCCTCTGGGTAATTTATGCAAATAAGGAAGATGGAGAGGAATTGTTCCATCTTCCTTATTTGCATTTTTTTATTCAGTGCATCTAAACTAAAAAAGAAATCAACTTTGAAAAAAACAGCCCTAATAAATAAAATCACACATCATTTTGTGTATACAGTCCTTGTAAAGCCTTGTGTCTCCATGTTTACACTATATATCTCATGCACAGGGTTTGCAGATGTGTACATTGTCCTAAAGCAGGTTAAAGGGTTTTCCAGGGAGAATATTACTGATGACCTATGCTCAGGATGAGTCATCAACAGTTGATCGGCTGGAGTCCATTGCTTGGGACCCCAACTGATCAGCTGAGCGAGCGCATGCTGTCAGTCCCGCAAATACACAGAGGTTGGAGTGGAAGCAACGGAAATCTCCGCGCCGACCTCTGTGTAGTGGCCGATGCTTGTAACTGCAGACATGGCTCTCATCGAAATCAACGCGAGCCGTGCCTGCAGTTACAAGCACCGGCCAATACACAGATGTCGGCGCAAAGACTTCCGCTCCAACCTCTGTTTATTTGCGGTGCTGCCAGCATGCGCTCGCTCAGCTGATCTGTCGGGGTCTCGAGCAGCAGACCCCAGCTGATCAACTATTGATGACCTATCCTAAGAATAGATCAGTATTATTGTATCTTGACCCCACTGGAAGCTAGGGGTTTGACAGGGCTTGGATGGAGGAACATCCCTGTCACGCTCCTAGCTCCCCAATAGGCTGACTTCTGTAAGGGCCTTGCAGCAGCGTCTGTATAAATTGTTGCGTTGGCTGGACAGTTAGGGTTCGTGTTCGGCTTACATTATTAGCTGTAAATACTTCCATTTTACAGCGGTAACATGGAAGCATTTAGAGTTAATAATCTTAGCCTAACATGAAAACTCACCCTAACCATGCAGCCCAGGCAACCATCTATACAGACACTGCAGCAAGGAGTTTCCCCGGAGCAGCCGTCCCCCTTGCATGTCCCCTGGGCAACCAGTAGCCGGAACCTCCACACTGCAGCAATCTGCCTGCACCGAGGCAGTGCCTCCGCTCCCTCACTGCTCTGCCTGTGATTGCGCGGCTGCCAGTATGTCTCCTGCTGGCACTGCAGTTGCTCCAAGCCTTGCCGCTCCGAGCCTTGCCGCTGCACTTGGGGGATTACAGACGGCTGTGCCTCTCCTGCCGCCACTGGTTCTGCATGTCCTGCCACCACCGCTCGCAGCCTTGCCGCTGTCCTACCTTGCCACTGCATGCTCTGGACCTTGTTCCGCCCTCGGCACCCTGACTGTTGCCGGCACTGCTCCCAGGCTTGCCACTGTCCTCCCCTGCTGCCACTGCCTCTGGATCCTCGGCATGTCCTGCCGCAGCCGGCACTCCCACTGTTGCCACTGTGGGAGAACCTTAGTGCCCTGGCAGGACCTCCACGGTAGGCAGCTCTGCAGCCAATAAGCTACAGGGGGCGTCACCTGCCTGTCACTCTTGTCTCCACCACTACTGCCTGGTGGTGACAAGATACAATAATACCGAATAGGTCATCAGTAGTATTCTCCCTCGAAAACCCCTTTAATCACTCAGCCTGCCATGCGAGACTAAGTAAATTGAAGCTGTGATCTGCGGGATTTTTATACCGGTGCATGCATGGGGGAATGTGAGGCATTACTACCAGAGTATAATCTGTAATGGGGACCATAAGTGAATAGGATCAGCCTCTGTTACTTTACCTGGAAAAGGGGAGCAATCTTGATCATGGTTTGGGATCATGGATTGGGCATGAGTGGATAGACAGGGAGATAACTGAGCAGCACAGGACTCGGCGCAGCTCCTCTCTCCTCCCTCTCCCAGCTTGTCACAGAGCACACCCACAACACACTTGCATACAAACCAATAGGTTACCTAGTGGTTTTGGTATTTTATATAATGGTTTCTTATGTGTAGTTGATCTTAGAGGTGATCTTTGGGTGCACGTCTGGTATCTCAGCAATGATGTGCCGCAGTGGACCAACTGACCCAGCAGTACAACAGTAGCAAATTTCCACAACGACCATGTAATTTACTCTTTGTCAGCCAGGGTTTCATAGCCAAAGACAGACAAAGGTGCACCTGATGACCCAGCATCGTCGACAACAACACCTCATGTGGGCTCACAAAGACGTCAATGTAGTTTAGGGGGCCTTTTGTAGGTCTTTGGATCCTTCTGCATCTCTTGAGTCTTCCTTTATTTGAAGTTTCCCTCTGTATCTGGCTCATAGAATTACTGGAGCGAGACAATTACTAATTAAGTCTGACTTATATTTTGCTGTATCAGATTCCCAAAGTGGGGATTCTTCATATCGCAGCAACTTTACAGGTACAATCTCCCAGTAAATTGCTTATTATCCAGATTCTTAATAGGTAATGGTTATGAATAAATATGATGAGCAAACAAAGTAATTTATGTGTGAATTGTCTCCAAATTAGTTGAAAATGACTGTTTGTTGTGCAAAATGTGCATTTATTTAAGCAGGTCAGAGGTGCCAAGCGGCAGATATGGAACAGATTTAAAGGGAAATTACACCCAAAACTTAAGTTTAGGCTTGAATAGAACTTGACTGATTTTTTTACCCTGTAAGATTTTACTAACCTGGGGCCTGTTGTGACTGCGACTGGCAGCCTTAACTTAGGGTGCTTCATCAGACAGTGTCACACATGCAAGGGTTTATGCCCACGGCCGTATGCGTACAACCCTGCAGGTCTCCTCACTACAGTTTACACATTTTGCAGCCATACTCTCTGCCAGCTGAGAGACGGGAGAGACCGTGCATGGCACTGTGGGTGCCCACATATCACATGGACATCTGCAGTGTGATTTTTCTATTATTTTTTTAAGTTCTTGCTTTGTTTCAGAGAGGGGATGCAGTGTATTGCATATGGACAGCATATCATGCCCAGCCCATACAAGAGAATAGGGCTCACAGAGAAGTAGAGCATGCTGCGATTTATTTCGCTTGCGTATCGATATGCAGTGTCCACACGCCCGTGTGCATGGATCAATGAAAGGCCCATTGACTTTCATTGACTCCTTTCACCGTGTATCACGCATCCATGCAACGCAAGCATAATACATGGTGATGACACAGGCGTGGACATAAGCCCTAAGAAACACTGGTTCAGCGGATTTTCACGCATGCTAGGCTTAGATACACAGCAGGCATTATCCCATATGAAAAGCTTAGATACAGTAAGTTCAGTAGACAGTATCACATGAGACGCTTCTGCATATAAGTTCACAAGACAGTATCACACATGATGAGCTTAGTGCATAGAAGTCTATGGGAGCTTCCTGTGTATCATGGCAAAAGATAGGTCAAGAGTAGACCTATCTTTTCACGCGCCGTATAATATGCGCATGTGTCCTATTTTTTCATGCGTGCATATTTTACACGGAAAAAAACTTTCTTCTGAATGAAGCCATTGAAATCCAAGGCTTCACATGGTCGCGTTTTAGGTGTATTTTTTTTAATGCACCGAAATACCTGCCTAAATACGGTTGTCTAAATAATAGTATCACACAGGATGAGATTAGATACATTGGCTAAATAAATAGCATCACACATAACAGGCTTAAAGTGCCAACCTATCAGACAGTATCACACCTGATAGGATTAGATACATATAGACATTATCGCACATCATAGGATTGGATACACTGGTTCAGCGGACAGTATCACATATGAAAGGATTAGGCATGGCAGTTCAGCAGACACTTTACACATGATAGGCTTAGATACACTGGTTCAGAAGATATGATAGAGTTAGATACGTTGGCTCGTTAGACAATATCACACATCATAGACTTAGATACAGTGGGTAAGTATAAAGTATCACATATTGTGCTTAGATACATCTGCTAGCATTAGATAGAAAACAGCAGAGGCATGTTTGTCTGCAGTTCTTCTTTAAAGTATTGATATCAGGTGTTTTCCCACTAAATATCTTAATCCCCTATCCACAGCATAGGAAATAAATGTTGGCTCGCTGGGGGTCTATGATCCTGAGATTGGCGCACCTGAATGCCCCAAGTGAATGGAGTGGAAGTGCACAGGCTAAACCGCCACTCCATTCACTTCTATGGGACAGACAGAGATCAACCTGCTTGCCATTCTCCCTCCATCCCATAGAAGGGAGTGAGTAGTGGTCTGGGGATCGCTGAGAGTCCCAAAATGCAGACCCCATGCGATCCGACATTTATCTCCTATACTGTGGATAAGGGATAAATGTCTTTAATAGAAAAAACACTTTAAAGCGACCCTCTAAGAATGGAGAAACAAAGATGGCCGAGCCACTTCTCTGATACCCAATACACGCTGTGCATTAGCATATATAGGTAATCTAAGACACTACTTGCTGCCCTGACTGGTTGGCACGGCTCATGTGGGCAGCACTGGTCAATGAAAGCAGGTGTAGTGACTTAGACTAGTGCTGCATACTAGTGCACAGTGTGTATCAGGAAGTCAGAGAAGCTGGTAAGGCCATCTTTGTTTCTCCAGGCCCAGAGGGTCGCTTTAAGCAGGAAGCTGTTCAGTACCATGGACAGCTCCGTTATATGTTCTAGTGAGAAATAAAAACACACAATGGTTCCTAGTGTACCCAGAGCACAGCTGATCCGTGCATCCCTACATGGCGGACTGCTACAGTGATGTTGTGCTTGCTATATAGAAGACTAACTCACCAGTTTGCGGAGACTTGTTTTAGGCCCCTCCCACTTGAACAAAAGCAAGCATGAAGAGAATGTAGAAGACATTCTAAAGTTTTTGGATGCTAAGTAAATAAAGGGGTTGTCCACCACAAGACTAGTGATTACCTAGCTTCTGGGATACCGCTCGGGATCCTGGCCGTTAAGCTGCTGTCATGGCTGCTGTCAGTGTGTGCAAAGCAGGAAGCGGATAGTTCCGTACACATTGTAGCAGTTGGAGACGTAATGCAGGTAGAGCTCCCATTAAGGGGTTTGTGTTAAGTTTTAAGATTATTCATAGGATAACGTTGAGTTCGATGGAGATCTGACTGCTGGAACCCTTACCTATCCTGAAAACGGGGTCCTGACCCCGGCGCTGCTGCTCCACTCACTTCAAAGACAGCGCTAGAGCAAACAATTTGAAAACATGGATTGCACCCATATATCCTCAGACTCTCATTTGGGGCACCAATGCGACCCCTTGGCACATCCGTCTTTGAGCACCTATGGAGTTCACAAAATCACTACGAACTTATTGCCGGCCTAGGTTTCACCTCGCCCCCCTAACATCTACTCTTGCACCATTTTTATTTCTTCCTAACATCGCCAATAGTTCCTTTTCTTTTATGTCTTAACAACACAGAACATAAATTTACATCCTGAGCGTTCGTTGCTTGTATAGAGGGGGATCATTAACCGATCCTGCTTTATACAATGTGGGTGCCGGCTGTTTTTTACAGCTGACACCCGCTGACAGCAGCCGCGATCAGCGTCAACCCTAATTGTGGCTGTTAAGCCTTTAAATGCCACTTTCTGTTCTGTGGTCCTGAATGGCCCCACGCAATGCGATATCTAGGTGCTGTTCAATGGCTATGGCAGCCTGGGGCCTACTGATCAAATCATGACTTTGGTGTAGTTTGATGGACTGCCTGCGAGATTGTATTAAAGGGGTTGTCCCGAGGCAGCAAGTGGGTCTATACACTTCTGCATGGCCATAATAATGCACTTTGTAATGTACATTGTGCATTAATTATGAGCCATACAGAAGTTATAAAAAGTTTTATACTTACCTGCTCCGTTGCTGGCGTCCTCGTCTCCATGGTGCCGACTAATTTTCGCCCTCCGATGGCCAAATTAGCCGCGCTTGCGCAGTCCGGGTCTTCTCCTCTTCTCTATGGGGCTCCGTGTAGCTCCGTGTAGCTCCGCCCCGTCACGTGCCGATTCCAGCCAATCAGGAGGCTGGAATCGGCAATGGACCGCACAGAAGCCCTGCGGTCCATGGAGACAGAGGATCCCGGCGGCCATCTTCAGCAGGTGAGTATGAAGACGCCGGACCGCCGGGATTCAGGTAAGCGCTGTGGGGGTTGTTTTTTTAACCCCTGCATCGGGGTTGTCTCGCGCCGAACAAGGGGGGGGTTTAAAAAAAAAAAAACCCGTTTCGGCACGGGACAACCCCTTTAACATCAATACTATGGTATTGCATTATACTGCATGAGTGATTAAATGATCCAAAACTCAAGTCCCCGATGGTGGCTAAAAAAGAGGAAAAAGAGTTAAAGGGTTTGTCTCGCGGCAGCAAGTGGGGTTATACACTTCTGTATGGCCATATTAATGCACTTTGTAATATACATCGTGCATTAAATATGAGCCATACAGAAGTTATTCACTTACCTGCTCCGTTGCTAGCGTCCTCGTCGCCATGGTGCCGTCTAATTCTGATGTCTTCTGGCGTTTTTAGACGCGCTTGCGCAGTCTGTGCTTCTGGCTGGTGAATGGGGCCGCTCGTGCCGGAGAGCTGGTCGCCGCGTCGTCATCGTAGCTCCGCCCCATCACGTGTGCCGATTCCAGCCAATCAGGAGGCTGGAATCAGCAATGGAATGCACAGAGCCCATGGTGCACCATGGGAGAAGACCCGCGGTGCACCATGGGAGAAAACGGCAGTGCATCCCTGGGAAAGGACCGGCGGTAGAGATGAGTGAGCGTACTCAGAAAAGCACTACTCGCTCGAGTAATTTGCTTTATCGAGTATCGCTGTGCTCGTTCCTGAAGATTCGGGTGCCGCTGCGGCTGACAGGTGAGTCGCAGCGGGGAGCAGGGGAGAGCGGGCGGGGGAGAGGGAGAGAAAGATCTCCCCTCCGTTCCTCTCCGCTCTCCCCTGCAGCTCCCCGCTCCGTGCCGGCACCCGAATCTTCAGGGACGAGCACAGCGATACTCGGATAAAGCAAATTACTCGAGCGAGTAGTGCTTTTCCGAGTACGCTCGCTCATCCCTAACCGGCGGTCTTCTTAGGGAGAAGATTTTTATAACTCCATATTTCGTCGGATCGGTGAGTAGCAAGTGGTTTAAAAACCGCTTTAAATTGCTATTTTATGCCAGGGGGGTGACAGGAGGAATGGGGTAATGTAAAATTTTGATGTTTGCCGCGAGACAACCCCTTTAAGAAAACTTTTTAATTCTTAGAAGAAAGGAAAGGAAGTAAAAGTTTAAACCCCCACCCATATTTATAATGAAAAAATAAAAACAGAAACATATTTGGTATCCCTGTGTCCGTAAAAGTCCGATCTATCAAAGTCATACCTAAGGGTGACTACCCACTACAGTTTTTTTTCACTGCGAAATTCGCTGCGTTTTTTTTTTCTGCAGGGTTTAGGGAACTTGTAATGTTAAAATTGCACAAAATCGCAATTTACCCCGAAATCGCGATTTTGCACGATCGCGATTTTAACATTACAAGTCCCATAAACCCCTGCAGAAAAAAAAAAGCTGCGAATTTCACAGTGAAAAAGAACTGTAGTGGGCAGTCACCCTAAAGATGGTGAAATTGCGTTTTTTTTCCATTTCACACCACTTTCATTTTTTCAGTACATTAAATACTACCATTGATGAAATATTACTCGTCCCACAAAAAAAAACAAGCCCTCAGGCAGCAACATCGATGGATAAATAAAAAAGTCACACCCCCTTCACACCCACTGACTCACACCCCCTTCACACCCACTGCAGGCCGGCCGCGCGGAACTCCGGCTGCCGGGAGCAGGTGAGTATATATATATTTTTTATTTTAACACATTTCTGGATGAATTGCAGGGAAGGGTTTATATATTTAAGCCCTTCCTGACAATTCATCCTGCACTCGCCGGCAGCCCATTGCTTTCAATGGAGCCGGCTGTATTGCTGGCTCCATTGAATTCAATGGGCAAACATCGTTCTTCTCTGCCACAGCTGTTACAGCTGTGGCAGAGAAGAATGATTTGTCTTCTATATGTTCTCAATGGGGTCGGCGCTGCTGCCGCCGGCCCCATTGAGCGCATATAGACAAGAGAACAGGAATCGCAGATAGGTGCGATCTGCGATTTCTGTTCTATAATTTATCGGACGAGCGCATAAAAAGCGCTCATGTGTCCGATACCATTGCAAACAATGGTTTTAAAAAATCGCCGGACGCATGCGCAAATCGCGCGAAAAAACGCCCGTCTGACTAAGGCCTTAAGGGGTTAAGAATAAGTAGGATGGTAGGTCATGGTCTGCTGTGTACATGGGGCATGGGTTAGGTGGGCACATAAGGCCAGCTTCAGAAAACTACTGACAATGGACTAGCAGGAGGCGTATAAATAATTGTGCACTGCTTGTCATGTCCGAGTGGTGCTCACATTGTAAGCAGGTATCTCGTATTCCCTGCGTATTAATAAAATATAGGCAGCTCGCGGCTCGGCGGCAGCTGCATCCAGCGTTACACTGTTTCATTTTCTTGATAAAAAGAAGCAGTCCCCATGGAGGCGCTGAAGATCTCAGCGTAATGTTAGGGGGCACTTAGAGGACAAAGAAGCTGCAAGTTTTATCTACCGTCACTGGTTTTATATCCAGATCTGCTGTTGTTTTCTTCACAAGATTAGTCTATTTATTTGGTTCTTGTCTCAACCAGACTAATAGTTCCCAAGGGCGTCTGACGCATCCTGCTGACTTCTATCCATATGTCTATAATGTTATACAGCACCGTGACAAACCGAAAGATAGAGCGCATAGTGTGTGAGGATGATGATTGTTGTCAGAAATATAATACTTATATTCTTGTACATAGGGGAGCAGAATTATAGCAGTTATGTTCTTGTACACAGGGGGCAGTATTATAGTAATTATATTCTTGTACACAGGGGGCAGTATTATAGTAGTTATATTCTTGTACATAGGGAGCAGTATTACTGTAGTTATATTCTTGTACATAGGGGGCAGTATTATAGTAGTTATATTCTTGTACATAGGGGGCAGTATTATAGTAGGTATATTCTTATACATAGGGGACAGTATTATAGTAGTTATATTCTTGTACATAGGGGGCAGTATTATGGTAGTTATATTCTTGTACATAGGAGGCAGTATTATAGTAGTTATATTCTTGTACATAGGGGCAGTATTACAGTAGTTATATTCTTGTACATAGGGGGCAGTATTATAGTTGTTATATTCTTGTACATAGTGGACAGTATTATAGTAGTTATATTCTTGTACATAGGGGGCAGTATTATAGTAGTTATATTCTTGTACATAGGAGGCAGTATTATAGTAGTTATATTCTTGTACATAGGGGGCAGTATTATAGTAGTTATATTCTTGTACATAGGGGGCAGTATTATAGTAATTATATTCTTGTACATAGGGAGCAGTATTATAGTAGTTAAATTCTTGAACATAGAAGGCAGTATTATAGTAGTTATATTCTTGTACATAGGGCAGTATTACAGTAGTTATATTCTTGTACATGAGAGGCAGTATTATAGTAGGTATATTCATGTACATAGGGGGCAGTATTATAGTAGTTATAGTCTTGTACATAGGGGCAGTATTATAGTAGTTATAGTCTTGTACATAGGGGCAGTATTATAGCAGTTATATTCTTGTACATAGGGGGCAGTATAATAATAGTTATATTCTTGTACATAGGAGGCAGTATTATAGTAGTTATATTCTTGTACATAAGGGCACTATTACAGTAGTTATATTCTTGCACATGAGGGCAGTATTATAGTAGTTATATTCCTGGAAAATAGGAGCTGTACTATAGTAGTTATAGTCTTGTACATAGGGGGCAGTATTATTTTAGCTATATTCTTGTACTTATAGGGCAGTAATATATTAGTTATGTTCTTGTATATGGGGGCAGTAACATAGTAGGTATGTTATTGTCTATAGGGGCAGTATTATAGTGGTTGTATTCTTGTACATAGGGGCAGTATTATACTAGTTATATTCTTGTACATATCGGGCAGTATTATAGTAGTTATATTATTGTACATAGGGGCAGTATTATAGTAATTCTTGTACATAGGGGCAACATAATAGTAGTTATATTATTGTGTATAGGAGCAGTATTATAGTAATTCTTGTACATAGGGACAGTATTATAGTAGTTATATTCTGGTACATAGGAGGCAGTATTATAGTAGTTATATTCTTGCACATAGGGGGCAGTATTATAATAGTTATATTCTTGCACATAGGAGGTAGTATTATAGTAGTTATATTCTTGGACATAGGGGGGCAGTATTATAGTAGTTATATTCTTGTACATAGGGGGCAGTATTATAGTAGTTATATTATTGTACATAGGGGGCAGTATTATAGTAGTTATATTCTTGTACATAGGAAGCAGTATTATAGTCGTTATGTTCTTGTACATAGGGGCAGTATTATAGTAGTTATATTCTTGTACATAGGGGGCAGTATTATAGTAGTTATATTCTTGTACATAGGGGGCAGTATTATAGTAGTTATATTCTTGTACATAGGGGGCAGTATTATAGTAATTATATCCTTGTACATAGGGAGCAGTATTATAGTAGTTAAATTCTTGAACATAGAAGGCAGTATTATAGTAGTTATATTCTTGTACATAGGGGCAATATTACAGTAGCTATATTCTTGTTCATGAGGGGCAATATTATAGTTGTTATATTCTTGTACATAGTGGGCAGTATTATAGTAGTTCTATTCATGTACATAGGGGGCAGTATTATAGTAGTTATATTCTTGTACATAGGAAGCAGTATTATAGTAGTTATATTCTTGTACATAGGGGCACTATTACAATAGTTATATTCTTGCACATGAGGGCAGTATTATAGTAGTTATATTCCTGGAAAATAGGAGTTGTACAATAGTAGTTATAGTCTTGTACATAGGGGGCAGTATTATTTTAGCTATATTCTTGTACTTATAGGGCAGTACTATATTAGTTATGTTCTTGTATATGGGGGGAGTAACATAGTAGGTACGTTATTGTCTATAGGGGCAGTATTATAGTGGTTGTATTCTTGTACATATCGGGCAGTATTATAGTAGTTATATTATTGTACATAGGGGCAGTATTATAGTAATTCTTGTGCATAGGGGCAACATAATAGTAGTTATATTATTGTATATAGGAGCAGTATTATAGTAATTCTTGTACATAGGGGCAGTCTTATAGTAGTTATATTCTGGTACATAGGAGGCAGTATTATAGTAGTTATATTCTTGTACATAGGGGGCAGTATTATAGTAGTTATATTCTTGCACATAGGGGGCAGTATTATAATAGTTATATTCTTGCACATAGGAGGTAGTATTATAGTAGTTATATTCTTGTACATAGGGGGGCAGTATTATAGTAGTCATATTCTTGTACATAGGGGGCAGTATTATAGTAGTTATATTCTTGTACATAGGGGGCAGTATTATAGTAGTTATATTCTTGTACATAGGAAGCAGTATTATAGTCGTTATGTTCTTGTACAGAGGGGGCAGTATTATAGTAGTTATATTCTTGTACATAAGGGACAGTATTATAGTAGTTCTATGTTTGTACATAGGAGGCAGTATTATAGTAGTTATATTCTTTTACATAGGGGTAGTATTATAGTTGTTATATTCTTGCATATAAGGGCAGTATTATAGTAGTTATATTCCTGGAAAATAGGAGCTGTACTACAGTAGTTATACTCTTGTACATAGGGGGCAGTATTATTTTAGCTATATTCTTGTACTTATGGGGCAGTAGTATATTAGTTATGTTCTTGTATATAGGGGCAGTAACATAGTAGGTACGTTATTGTCTATAGAGGCAGTATTATACTAGTTATATTCTTGCACATAGGACGCAGTATTATAGTAGTTATATTATTGTACATAGGGACAGTATTATAGTAATTCTTGTACATTGGGGCAGCATAATAGTAGTTATATTATTGTATATAGGAGCAGTATTATAGTAATTCTTGTACATCGGGGCAGTAGTATAGTAGTTATATTCTTGTACATAGGGGGCAGTATTAGAGTAGTTATATTCTTGTACATAGAGGGCAGTGTTATAGTAGTCATATCTTGTACATAGGGGGCAGTATTATAGTGCCGTAGTTATATTCTTGTACATAGCAGGCAGTATTATAATAGTTATATTCTTGTATACCAGGGGCAGTATTATAGTAGTTGTATTTTTGTACATAGGGGGAAAAATCTATAGTAGTTATATTCTTGTTCATAGGGTGCAGTATTATAATAGTTATGTTCTTATACACAGAGTGCAGTATTATAATAATTATATTCTTGCACATAGGAGGTAGTATTATAGTAGTTATATTCTTGTACATAGGGAGGCAGTATTATAGTAGTCCTATTCTTGTACATAGGGGGCACTATTATAGTAGTTATATTCTTGCACATTGGGGGCAGTATTATAGTAGTTTTATTCTTGTACATAGGAAGCAGTATTATAGTCGTTATGTTCTTGTACATAGGGGCAGTATTATAGTAGTTATATTCTTGTACATAGGGGGCAGTATTATAGTAGTTATATTCTTGCACGTAGGGGGCAGTATTATAGTAATTATATCCTTGTACATAGGTGGCAGTATTATAGTTGTTAAATTCTTGAACATAGAAGGCAGTATTATAGTAGTTATAGTCTTGTACATAGGGGCATTATTACAGTAGTTATATTCTTGTACATGAGGGGCAGTATTACAGTTGTTATATTCTTGTACATAGTGGGCAGTATTATAGTAGTTATATTCATGTACATAGGGGGCAGTATTATAGTAGTTATATTCTTGTACATAGGAAGCAGTATTATAGTAGTTATATTCTTGTACATAGGGGCACTATTACAGTAGTTATATTCTTGCACATGAGGGCAGTATTATAGTAGTTATATTCCTGGAAAATAGATGCTGTAGAATAGTAGTTATAGTCTTGTACATAGGAGGCAGTATTATTTTAGCTATATTCTTGTACTTATAGGGCAGTAATATATTAGTTATGTTCTTGTATATGGGGGCAGTAACATAGTAGGTACGTTATTGTCTATAGGGGCAGTATTATAGTGGTTGTATTCTTGTACATAGGGGCAGTATTATACTAGTTATATTCTTGTACATATCGGGCAGTATTATAGTAGTTATATTATTGTACATAGGGGCAGTATTATAGTAATTCTTGTACATAGGGGCAACATAATAGTAGTTATATTATTGTATATAGGAGCAGTATTATAGTAATTCTTGTACATAGGGGCGGTATTATAGTAGTTATATTCTGGTACATAGGAGGCAGTATTATAGTAGTTATATTCTTGTACATAGGGGGCAGTATTATAGTAGTTATATTCTTGCACATAGGGGGCAGTTTTATAATAGTTATATTCTTGCACATAGGAGGTAGTATTATAGTAGTTATATTCTTGTACATAGGGGGGCAGTATTATAGTAGTCATATTCTTGTACATAGGGGGCAGTATTATAGTAGTTATATTCTTGTACATAGGGGGCAGTATTATAGTAGTTATATTCTTGTACATAGGAAGCAGTATTATAGTCGTTATGTTCTTGTACATAGGGGCAGTATTATAGTAGTTATATTCTTGTACATAAGGGACAGTATTATAGTAGTTCTATGTTTGTACATAGGAGGCAGTATTATAGTAGTTATATTCTTTTATATAGGGGTAGTATTATAGTTGTTATATTCTTGCATATAAGGGCAGTATTATAGTAGTTATATTCCAGGAAAATAGGAGCTGTACTACAGTAGTTATACTCTTATACATAGGGGGCAGTATTATTTTAGCTATATTCTTGTACTTATGGGGCAGTAGTATATTAGTTATGTTCTTGTATATAGGGGCAGTAACATAGTAGGTACGTTATTGTCTATAGGGGCAGTATTATACTAGTTATATTCTTGCACATAGGAGGCAGTATTATAGTAGTTATATTATTGTACTTAGGGACAGTATTATAGTAATTCTTGTACATAGGGGCAGCATAATAGTAGTTATATTATTGTATATAGGAGCAGTATTATAGTAATTCTTGTACATCGGGGCAGTAGTATAGTAGTTATATTCTTGTACATAGAGGGCAGTGTTATAGTAGTCATATCTTGTACATAGGGGGCAGTATTATAGTACCGTAGTTATATTCTTGTACATAGCAGGCAGTATTATAATAGTTATATTCTTGTATACCAGGGGCAGTATTATAGTAGTTATATTCTTGTACATAGGGGACAGTATTATAGTAGCTAGATTCTTGTACATAGGAGCAGTATTAAAGTAGTTATATTCTTGTACATAGGGGCAGCATTATAGTAGTCATATTCTTGTACATAAGAGGCCATAATATAGTAGGTATGTCTTTTTACATAGGGGACAGTATTATAGTAGTTTTATTCTGGTACATAGGGGCAATATTATAGAACCTACATGCTTGTGCATAGAGGTAGTATTATGGTAGTTATATTCTTGCACATAGGAGGCAGTATTATAGTAGTTATAGCCTTATATATAGGGGGCAGTATTATTTTAGGTATATTCTTATATGGGGCAGTAATATAGTAGTTATATTCTTGTACATACGGGCAGTAATATAGTAGTTATGTTATTGTCCATAGGGCATTATTATAGTAGTTCTATGCTTGTACATAGGAGGCAGTATTATAGTAGTTATAATTTTGTACATGGTGGGCAGTAATATAGTAGTATATTTTTTTGTATGTAAGGGCAGTATTATAGTAGTTATATTCTTTACATAGGAGGCAGTATTATAGTAGTTATAGTCTTGTACATAGGGGGCAGTATTATTTTAGCTATATTCTTGTACATACCGGGCAGTAATATAGTAGTTATGTTATTTTCCATAGGGGGCAGTATTATAGTGGTCGTATTCCTCTACATAGGAGGCAGTATTATAGTAGTTATACTTTTATAAATGCTGGGCAGTATTATAGAACCAACATTTTTGTACAAAAGGGTAGTATTATATTAGTAATATTCTTGTACATAGGAGGCAGTATTATAGTAGTTATATCCTTGTACATAGGAGCAGTATTTTAGTAGTTATATTCTGGTACATAGGGGGCAGTATTATAGAACCTATATTCTTGTGCACAGAGATAGTATTATAGTAGTTATATTCTTGCACATTGGGGGCAGTATTATAGTAGTTATATTCTTGTACACAGGGGCCAATATCATACTGCACTGGTGTAACTTGTCGACACCGGAAGTGGTGGGTGTCGACAAGGGTTAGGCTGTTTGACAGCTAGGTGACAACACCCCCCCCCCCTCTTCCCCTGTTCCTGATTGGCTCACTGAGCGTCCCCCACCTCTCAGATTTTGGCACTCAGCACTCTAGTCTCCCTTATCACTTCCATCTTTGGCCTGTCAGGTGCTTCCACTTACCACTGCGGTCTCCCTTCTTTGCTGAGGGCTCTCTTCCGTTGTTGGGCTCTCCAGTCTTGCCACTGAGCACCCACGGTGTTCCTTCTCCACTCACGAGTCATATCTGCTCCTGTCCTCCTACTAAGCAGGGGCTGCTGTCTGCATGTGTGGATGGAGGGCCACGGCCTTGGTTACAGTTGGGCAGCTTGGTGTTTGCAGGGTGGGGGGGGGAGATTGGGGTGTAGGGGGAGGGGACGGCTGGACAGCAATTACCTTCGCAGTGTTGGGAAACATTTTTTGCTGGGAAGGAAAGTAAGGGTTAGTTTCTGTGTAAGGTTTACATAATTAGCTGTAAATCGTTCCATGTTACTGCGGGCCCACTGTAATATGGAACGATTTACAGCTAATTATGTAAGCCTAACACTAAAACTAACCCTAACCCGCCATCCTAGCTATAACTAAATCCCCACTCCGCTAGGACTTTGCAGCAGCCAGACACTCAAGACCTTTGGGGGCATTACCTAGCTCCTCCTCAAGATATCCACCCATTTTTCTAGTGGAGACATAATACAATAGTACCTTCTTGTACATTGGGGCAGTATTATACTTGTTATATTCTTGTACATAGGGGGCATATTATGCTAACTATATTCTTTTCTATAGGTGATTTAATTAATGTGAGTTTAGGAAACATTGCATTAAAGGGGTTGTCCCGCGCCGAAACGGTTTTTTTTTTTTTCAACCCCCCCCCCCCCGTTCGGCGCGAGACAACCCCGATGCAGGGAAGTAAAGAAAGTTTACCGGAGCGCTTACCTTAATCCCCGCGCTCCGGTGACTTCAATACTTACCGCTGAAGATGGCCGCCGGGATCCTCTGTCTTCGTGGACCGCAGCTCTTCTGTGCGGTCCACTGCCGATTCCAGCCTCCTGATTGGCTGGAATCGGCACGTGACGGGGCGGAGCTACACGGATCCGCTCTCTGGCACGAGCGGCTCCATAGAAGACTGCTGAAGACCCGGACTGCGCAAGCGCGGCTAATTTGGCCATCGGAGGCCAAAAATTAGTCGGCACCATGGAGACGAGGACGCTAGCAACGGAGCAGGTAAGTAAAAAACTTTTTATAACTTCTGTATGGCTCATAATTAATGCACAATGTATATTACAAAGTGCATTATTATGGCCATACAGAAGTGTATAGACCCACTTGCTGCCTCGGGACAACCCCTTTAAATCTCATATTTCGTTTGAATGAATATGAACTTTTCCTTTTCTAGTATTCATATAAAAATCAAATATATCAGTATAACAACACTTTTTGTTAACAGCTCACATCACCATGTAGATGTGCTATTTTTATTGCCTAATTTCGGGTTGTATTCTCTGTGATGTCATCTGACATGACCTCACGCTGGGTTGTACAAAGAAATTATCCACCAGAGCGACCCTAATAGCTGACGGGTTCAGCATTGACAGCGCAGTGTGCCACAGCCTCACATCATACAATACAAAACATGTTCCTTGCAGATTAGGAACATTCCTCGGCAGTATACTCTGCTTATTTACTTACAATCTGGCTACAAGGACCAGGTAGAGAAAAATGCATTGTTTCACTAATGGTATGAACATCTCCTCAGCTTTGCTATGTGTCATTATCGTTAACTGTTTGTGATTAGAGCTCCCAATTTTAAAGAGATAGTAACATGAAAGGTTAAAGTAACCCTCCATTCTTGGACAAACAAAAATGGCCGCACCAGCTTCTCTGACTACCTGATGCCCATTGTGCATCAGTTTACATCATTAGTCTAAATCACTACACCTACTTAGATTGGTGTGTGATGCCCACATGAGCAGTGTCACAGATAGGAGAGGGGAGAGATATGGAGACCCCGATCAGTCCCGCCTCTATCACCAATTTGTCACGGATCGACTATTCTGAGCACTCTCACTGCTGCAAACACTGGTCATGGCAGAGCCTCAATCAATCACTCTAGCAGAATTGTGGTCAGTATAGGCAGATTTGCACCCAGCTTTCCCAGGCTTCTGCACGTCTGTAAAACGAAAGCTCAAATCACCACCTGATCCAGTCTACTGACTCCTGGACTCTACAATACCCACACTCACTCACTGCAACTACCAGCTTTTGTTTCCCAGGTAAGCAGCACTTATGAATTATAAGCACAATCTTCAAAATTTTTGGTTTGTTTTAAAACAGACAAGGTTTGACTAATAAATTGCAGATTTAGTCTGAAAAAGATATACAGAAAATGATGATACTGTGGAGGTAAGGTTTATAGGTATACACAAAAGACAGCATTTAAAATAAAATGAGAGAAAATAGAAAGATACCAGATTTGGAATCTTCGGCCCAAAGTTCTGATTGTGTGGAGTTGCTGGAACACACAACGACAAACTAATGCTGTGATGTATATCCGAAGGTCTGACACATGGTCTCTCTGACCCCCCAGTTTTTAAAGTTTCCCCACAAGACACCTCCCCCCACACCCTCAGAGGTCATTCAGAGAAGGGAGTGGTAAAGGCGTACGTAGCTGTGAAAAAACAAAAATCCCCATTTTGGCCATATATTCGCAGGAGACCCTCCGATTGGGAATATATGTCTGGCATATGATTTTATCGATTCAACGATACCATATGTGACACATAAACTATAACCAGGTACATTGATATGCCATTTCGGGGTGTTCTGGGGCCTGTACCTCAATGAGTTTAGATGTGTTTTATTCAACTGGCCCGCCCGATTCTGGAAATGTAATTCATATCGGGCTAGGACCTTCACACGACCAATAATCCTTATTAAAATATTTTTTCCCTAATTTGAATCTTGGATCCGGAGTGTCTGTGTCAGGCCCTAAGTGAATGATTTTCCTTAAACTTCATTAACCCTTTAGTGACCACCCCATATACCTTTTACATCCTGTTTTAGTTGGCTTTAATCCCCAGGACCGTAAAAACACCCTCGCTCTGGGGTTTAAAGCCTCATGGGCTGTCGGTTACCGGAGTTAGCCAACTACCTGAAGCTGTCATGGGGGGCCGCGGGAGCCTCCCCTCTCCTTCACCAGATACTGGCGATCGCATAATAGTGTAATAAAGTAAATAAAAGTATAAAAGTTAAAGATTCAGCTCCCCTCATGGATCAGCTCTCTGAGGGAAGCTGAAAGTTCTCATGTCCGCCCTCTGCGTTGTCCCACAATGTTCTGGTCCCTCCCAGACGTGGCACTGGCTTCTGCGCATGCACGCCAGACATCATATGTCAGGCGCGTACGCAAAAAGGCTCGTGCCCCGGCAAATTTAAAATTCATGCATGCATAGCCGAGAGCAGAGAGATATGCGGTTCTTGATTACATGATCGCTGTTATCCAATGAATAACAGCGATCTTTCAAAGTAAATAAAAAGTGTAAAAAGAAAAAAAAATTAAGTTTCATCTCCCATCACAGATCATATCCGTGCAGGGAGATGAAATTACCTACGAAAGGCCACCAGCTTTATTCGTGGACCTCACCCTGGCTTCTGCGTATGCGCCCAGTGCCAAAATGAGATGCGCAAAAGCCGCAGATTGCCGGGGTAATTTAAAATCTCCCTGCTCCTGGCTACAAAAGTAGCCAAGAGTCTGGAGATCCCATGGGAGCCGCGGTACATGGTTCTTGGTAACGTGATTGTTATCAATTGGTTAACGGCGATCAAGTAAAAGTAAAAAAGCTAAAGTTTCACCTCCCGTCACGGAACCAAAGGCCCCGCGTGATGTACCTCGACAGGATTCTTTTCCGGGGACAATTTCCCAGGTTCGTCCCTTTGCCAAAATGGCGGACGCAAGCGCAGAAGCCGGAAAGGGCCTGGGAATTTTAAAATCTCCTTGCTCCTGGCTACTAAAGGTAGCTGTGAGCCTAGAGCAGTGACTGAGGGCAGCAGTGAGCGGTTCCCGGTCACGTGATTGCTATTATCCAATGGATAATGGCTATCATGTAAAAGTTAAAAAGCAATTGAAGTGTAATGCTCCTTTCGGTTTGAGCCTCGTTATACATACAGACATAAGATTAGGGCCACCCTGGGTATGTTTCTGAGCACAGGACAAACAGGGGATCCTCTTTGGGGTGAAAGTCTTAATTCCTATGTGTGCTGTACAAAAAAAAACGTTTCTTAGAATCATTCAAAAACTGTGGGGTCAAAATATGCAGTACACTCTAGATGAATTTGTTAAGGGGTCTAGTTTTCAAAATGGGGTCATTTGTGGGGATTTTCCATAGTTTGGGCCGCTCAAGAGCTCTAAATCACTTTCAAGCAAAATGTCTGTTCTGAAAGCCACGGGCTGTTCCTTTTTAGTTTGGGCCCCATTGTAAACTTTTAATAAATATACAGACATTCTATCGGTCTATTTTACCACCTGAATGAAATACAATATGTGGCGAAATGAATCATGTCAGAATGACTTGGATATGCAAAACCTTTACAGAGTTATTCTATGTGACACATGTCAGATTTCCAAAATTTGGCCCGGTCATTAAAGGGGTTGTCCGCGAAAGCAAGTGGGGTTATACACTTCTGTATGGCCATATTAATGCACTTTGTAATGTACATCGTGCATTAATTATGAGCCAAACAGAAGTTATTCACTTACCTGCTCCGTTGCTAGCGTCCTCGTCTCCATGGAGCCGTCTAATTTCAGCGTCTAATCGCCCGATTAGACGCGCTTGCGCAGTCCGGTCTTCTCCCTTCTGAATGGGGCCACTCGTGCCGGAGAGCTGCTCCTCGTAGCTCCGCCCCATCACGTGTGCCGATTCCAGCCAATCAGGAGGCTGGAATCGGCAATGGAACGCACAGAGCCCACGGTGCACCATGGGAGAAGACCTGCGGTCCACCATGGGTGAAGATCCCGGCGGCCATCTTCGCAAGGTAAGTAAGAAGTCACTGGAGCGCGGGGATTCGGGTAAGTACTATCCAGTTTTTTTTTTTAAACCCCTGCATCGGGTTTGTCTCGCGCCGAACGGGGGGGCTATTGAGAAAAAAAAAAACCCGTTTCGGCGCGGGACAACCCCTTTAAGGTGCAAACAGGCTTGGTCACTAAGGGCTTAACAAACAAATGGTCACACAATTTGGTATCCTCATGCTAATTCTAAATGACAGGGACAGGTGGGAAGAAGAAAGGAAGAGGATTATTTACATCACAGCTCTGGTCGAGAGTAAGAGGAGACCAGTCGCCTTTCTAAATGCAAATATTTACAAGTCAGGGGGAGTGGAGCTGAGAAACTTCACAAAATTGATAACAGCCTAGCTAGGCCTGATGCACACTGCCAAAATGGCTGACATTCCACCAGTTTCTTTATCAAAAGCAGTACTGGCCATTCAGAGAAGCTGTAGTGTCTAAGACTACCTATACATACTAATGAACAGTTTGCATTGGGTAGTTAGAGAAGTGATGCAGCCATCTTTTTTTCTCAAAGACTGGTTGACCACTTTAGCTTCACTCAGAACTTTAAAGGAGTTGTCCAAAAAGGCTAAATAATTACGCTAACCTGCGGCGTCGAACCTCCACATCCAGCCTGGTTCTAATACTGGGTTCATGTGGAATGGCCTCTCATTGTTCGTGTTGCTAGGTTGTAAATGTTTTAGGAACTGTCCGTGCGTGTAGCAAAGCCGAATTTATATATACCTGCGTGTAGTAGAGCCAAGTGTATGTACCTGCGTGTAGCAGAGCCAAATTTATATACCTGCGTGTAGCAGAGCCGAGTCTATATACCTAAGTGTAGCACAGCTGAGTATCTCTCTCCCCCTCTTTTTCTCTCTCTCTTTACCCTTTCTCTCACGTACCCTCCCTCTCGCTCCCCATTGAAAGCAATGGGAGAATATCGGGATCCCTTGCCGCAACTGTAACAGCCGCAATGGGGAATTCCTTCAGTGAAAACACCTCAAATCCAGGGTTTTTCAATGGGGACGTTGTTGTGCTTCAGCCGCTATGGACAGTGAAGGCTCTTTCACTTCGCTCTCCCTAGCGGCTGAAGCAACGGTGCCACTACACTTAAGATTACAACTTTGAACTGGCCTGACACCTCACTCAAATTTTATGATTTTTTAGCGGTAGTGAGGATCTAACAAATTTAATGACACCAGAATCATCCACCAAAGGTCCTGCAAAGGGGTCAAATTGTGGTGCAAAAAAAGCCTGTTGGCTTTTTATATTAGATGTCATGAAGGAGTCTGGCCGTTTTGCAGATTAAAATAAGTAAGCCAGCTCCCTCCTCTCTCTTTGCATTGACCATAACAGCAAAAGGGACTGGCTTGGGTATTAAGATGAGCTGAACAGCCTGCCCCCTTCATGACACGACAGACAGAGAGAGGGGCCATATCATGTGACCCAGTGTCGGAATCATGACGGAAGTACAGTTTCCAATGCTGCAACTCTGTGCAAGTACTAAGCCTCCCTGGACAATCCCTTTATATTTAGCTAAAGTGTAAAAAAGTCTAAAAATGTGGTGCTAATTAATTTTTTATCTATTTAATGGTTGGAGCTTCATTTTATCTCATACTCAGCTGCAAATCTTTTAGAATTTATGATCCCATTTCTGCCAAAAGTTTAGCTTCAAAAGGTCGCAATTTCGGTGCATGCAGGGCTTTGCACAAGAGATTGCAACATCTTGATGTTTTATGATGTTTTCCAGCAGAGGAGGAGCAGCATTATAAATAAGAACCATATAAAGCAATCATGAGTTAGTGTGCATGCTGCATTCTAAGTGTGCTGTTTCTTAAGTGTGTGACTTGAGATTAGTGACTTTGGATTCGAGGACTTTGTAGAGTCACTTGTATTTATTTACTGCTTATTTTAATTTTTGCATGTTTTACTTTTATCTAATCTAACTGTACGATCCCCATTAAAAATGTGCTCCATGATTGACAGTGTCGTCCAGTGTACATCTTGTGCCAAGTATGGAGTCCTTGAGCAGCTGATTGAGGCTGCATACTGCTGTTTGAAATGTGAGTGTGCTGTGCCTATGGAAGCCCAGATCCTGAATCTAAATGCAGTTTAAAACAATGAGATCCATTGGAAAGGAGTTTGCTGCTCGCTGAGTAGACACTCGCTGGGGTAGATGTGGGGGTGGATGGTAGTATGGAGAGGGAAAAAGTATGGGTACTATGAGCAGGATGACAGGCAGCTAGCTGGGTGACAGTTAGAAGGAGGGGCAGAGGGAAAAGATCCAGGAAGGCTAGCCCTGAACTGGCACACCCCAACAAGTTTGCAAAGTTGGCAGATGAGGGGATGCCATTACAGGTTTAGCACTGTTGCAGCACATCATGCCCTCTGAACACCAGTTCAAAATGTCTGCTCCAGTAAGAAGGGGAATGGGAGTGCAGGGCGGGCTAGACAGGTCCTGGTAGTGGGAGACTCAATTATTAGGGGGACAGACAGGGTAATCTGCCACAAAGATCGGGATCCTCGAATGGTGTGTTGTATTCCTGGTGCTTGAGTTAAACACATCACAGATCAGGTTGACAGATTACTGGAAGGGGCTGGTGAGGATCCAATGGTCATGGTACACATTGGCATCAATGACAAAGTTAGAGGTAGGTGGAGGATCCATAAGAATGATTTCTGGGAGCTAGGATGTAAGCTTAGGGCAAGGACATCCAAAGTTGTATTTTCTGAAATACTAACTGTACCACACCATTTACCATGGGCTAATAAAAATCTATTAATTTGCATCTATTACGCTGCATGAAGTGCTGTCTTTACACTTCATTACCTGATCACATGGTGGTGATGTCATCAAAGGTCTTTTATCCTTGTGCATATTACGGGCTGACTACAAACCCCCCGCTGCCTCAGTTGCTATGGAATACTAACGAACCCCTAGCTGGACAGCAGACGTGTGCGTACAGAACCTGTGATGATGTTACCGTCATGTAATCAGGGGTGGAACATGTAACTCCCTCAGTGGGGATGAAGGACCTTTGATGACAACACCATCATGTGATCAGGGGTGGAGCATTTAAGTCACTCAAAAACCAACTCACTCACACACGGACAGGTCGTCGTTAGTAGTTTGATGGCCTAGACTAATGATAGTCTGTTAATATTTTACAAGTGGACAATCCCTTTAAGGATAATCAATAATACACTGACATTATCTATTATATTCATCAATTTTTATTTTTTTTTTACTTGCGAGCTTGAAATATTTCCACGTCGTTTTAAAAAGATGCGACTGTTCTCTGCTCCTCTTTTCTCTTCCGCGCCTAAAAATAAAGGTGTCACGTGAGGTCTGGATGATTTCTGAGAAATGTTGTATCTAATGTGTATAAATAAAGTCATTCATCGTTCCGCGCCCGCCAGATAAAAGTTCTATCTACAAAGACCTTCACTTCTTTCATGTCTAAAACAGTTATTAAAATTCCTCACTGGAACTTTGCAGGAAGCTGAGAATATGTCTCTTTCAATAACGGGAACTTCTCTTGTTATTAATTGGTGCATCCGAAATCTGTCATCTGAGATCCATGTACTGTAGAAGGCACTGTATGCTGGTTTCAAAAGTATATCACATTAAATTGTATCTCATATCTATCTATCTATCTATCTATCTATCCTGAAAGACCACTTTATTAGAGACAGCAGCCCTTTCATGATTGGAGCTTCCCCTGTAAAGAAATTTGATACGTGACTGCATCATAAATCACATGAGTACGTTTTCTGTGTATCCGTTGCATTGTGGATCCACATTAGATTGGAAAATCTAGCAATCTGAGTGACTTCAAACGAGGCCTGGTCATCAGTGCTAGAGTAGTCGGGCCAGGATTAAAAAAAAAAAAGCCAATCTTATGGGGTCTTCTCATGTATTGGTGTGGAGAGTACACTGAAAATGAGGTGATCAAGGAAAGATATCCAGTGAAAGGGGATGATGTGGATGTAAAGGGGTCAGAAGAGGATGTCAGGAATGGTACTGTTGAACAGATTGTGCTCACCCAAGCAAATTGCAGCTGAATACAATGCTGGTGCTCCAACTTACATGTTCGAACACAAGTCTCATTGTTTATAATTGTAGCATGGATGTGCTATAACAGCAAAAAAAAAACTGTTTCAGCACCATTGCTGTTTAAGAGAAACAGTAAGACGAGATTCCAGTGGACAAAAAACTGAATATATTCAATCACTAAACAGTGAAAAAATATCTCCTG
This sequence comes from Eleutherodactylus coqui, assembly GCF_035609145.1. Lineage (NCBI taxonomy): Eukaryota > Metazoa > Chordata > Amphibia > Anura > Eleutherodactylidae > Eleutherodactylus > Eleutherodactylus coqui. Next base: position 47,698,085 of record NC_089840.1, read on the forward strand.
GTCAGATGAATCCTGATTTCTGTTGTACCATGCTGACGGGAGGCTCAGAGTTTGATACAAGCAGCATGAATGGATGAACCCTTCCTGTCAGATTGAACAGTCCGACAGGTGGAGTAATAGTAAATGGTGTGGGGAAGGTTTTCTTGCAGACTCTTGGTTCTCTGATAGGATGGACGCTATGATGAATTGCTGCACTTCCGAAGGCCAAAGGAGTCCAACGTGCTACTAGATGGGGATCTACATTAAAATGGCCATTCATTCTATCTATGATTGTCTAGTTTAACAAACTTTCAGCTGTGAGAAGTATTAGATCTCTACAGTATCAGACAATGGATGTAAATAACTATTCCTGTTCATTGAAGCCAAGTAATCACATTGAGGATTGAAGCACAAAGTCTATTAGAACGTTGCAAAACTTTTCTTTCATGCACTGATTAGACATTATTTATATAAAACCAGGAAAAATCTCTCTTAAGAGCGTATCAGTTGGGTTCCATGTTTCTCATCTATTAACCCTGGCAGCAGACATAGTCTCACCGCATTCCCTCCATGGGACCTTACTCTTTCATATCTAGCCCTCATTACTATATAGAACATGAAGCCCTCGCTATCTCTCTGTCCTTGCTGGTAGACCCCCTTCAGCTATTGCAGCTGTGGAGCCGAACACAGAATTATTGATGAATCCTTTAGACGTAGCAGCTTAATCCTCAGCATTATCCTGTTCACGGCCGCATGTATTTATTATAAGAGAAGGTAAAGTCAGGTGAAGAAAACATCTCATCTCATTATAAAAGAATCTAAAAGTCAGATGAACAAGAAACAGAAATGTCTCTTCTCAGTGGACAGTCTTCAAAGTAATACTGCCGGGTTCTTTGCTTTGAACAATCCCCTTTTGTTAGACGCATCACGAAAAATAAGTTAAATAGGGTACTCTGGGACTGTTACTATTGATGACCTATCCTTGGCTTATCCTTAAATCAATGGGAGTGAAGCTATTACACTGCCAGCCCTGACTATTGATGACAACATCTGGCCCGCTGCACTGACAACAGGCTGGACAATCAGCTGATCAGCAATGATCCCAAGTGGCAGACCCCTGTTGATCAATAGTAAAAGTCCTGGAAACCCCCTTTTATCACAATTTACTGCAGTACTAAGACCACCAGGCGACATATATTATCACACAGCTCTTAATAAAATCAGTTGTCTGTGTAAAGTATATACATACTGTGCAGCTAGTTTTATCATAGAACATCTATATCCTCAAACCAACGTAAAACAGCACTGGATTTGTGACAAGGTGCGTTGTCTTGTTGAACGTATTGCTGACCATTCCTAGAGTATTGTCACTTTGTCAGCAGCACATTATTGTTCCAGCCTTTGCTGCTATTATTTGTGACCTCCCACTCCCCACCACCAAAACTCCCTATTGACAAACAAGTGGAAATTTATTATATTATGGTCACTTTTTCTCAGGTGTCCCCCAACCTGCACCCCTGTTATTCTGCCAGGCCTGTTGGTTAATATTAAGTCCAAAATAGCTGTCCCCCTAGTTTGGTCGTGTAGAAGTTGGGAAAGGTAATTAGCTTTAATTATTGACAGAAACTTGTTTTCTTTAAGAGATCCGCAGGTTTCCATCATCTATTGTATATCTAAATAATTAAAGACCCCTATTGTAATTTCTCGCTTTACCTATTTGTATAGCGTTTCTAGCACTGGGTTTGGAGCCGCAGGTGTAGTAGCTGTGCCGCTCCAGAGAATTGTCAGAGGAGAGCCAGAGGTCGGTATTGGTAGGTCTCAGTTTGCGGTATAAAAGAGAAGGTGGGTATTGTAGTCAGGAGGAAAGCCAGAGGTTGGTTTTGGTAGGTCTCAGTTTAGATTTCAGAGAAGCAGGCAGGGGGGAGCTTGCCTAAGGCTGTGCAGCACAATAATCACACGCTGGTGCAGTGGCAGAGTCAGACTTTTATAATGAGCCTAATAATGAATGGAAGCAGGGTCAGGACAGGAGCTGGGTTTGCAGGATCTGGGAACAAAGCAAAGAGTTATGCAGGGGAACTGTCCAAAGGCTAGATGGCTCAGTAGTGAGAGCTTCTGACTGAAATGCAAGAGGCCCCAGGTTCAATCCCTGACAATTTGCCTTAGTAATAGATTTTCTGCGGATTCTGTTATATTTGGTGACCTACAGCAAACCCAATTATTTTATTAAAATGATTATTGTCTTTCCCTCCATATATCTTTACCCATAGAGACTCTAAATATTTATTTCCCTCCCATAGATCTTCCCATAATGTGGGCTTTAAACAGGATTTTTGCATAAAGACAAACCCTTCCCCCTTTCCATTTTTATGATCCCTTTTGAACAAACTATATTCCTGTAAGTATATCAGCCAGTCACAGCTTTCGTCCAACCAGGTCTTAGTTATTCTCACTATGTCATAGTTTTCCTCAGACTTACAGTTTCTTTACCTTCTGGTCAGACTTCTAGTATTAGTCACCATACAGTTTAGAAAGTTTTGATTATTTTTTACATTAACTGTATGTATCCCTATCAACTGTTCTGCCAGTTATAACTATACTAAACCCTCCCACTACTCCACCCCATTTTGATTGCTTAGTCACAGATCTTAGTCTACGCTATTGCCCCTCTATCTCTCTGGTTGTCCTCCTGCCCAGTCCCTAGTTTAAACACTCCTCTAACCTTTTAGCCATTTTCTCCCCCAGCACAGCTGCACCCTCCCCATTGAGATGCAGCACGTCCCTATGGTAGAACCTGTAGCCAACAGCAAAGTTGGCCTAGTGCTCCAGGAACCCAAACACCTCTTTCCTACAACAACTCATGAGCCACCTGTTTAGCTCTCTAATGTCCAGCTGCCTTTATGGTGTAGCACGTGGTACAAGTAGTATTTCAGATACTATTTTAGAGGTCCTTGCCCATAGCTTACATCCTAGTTTCCTGAAATCGTTTTGCAGGACCTTCCACCTACCTCTAACGTAGTCATTGGTACCAGTGTGCACCATGGCCACTAGGTCCTCAATAGTAATCTGTCATCCTGATCCACGATGTGTCAGACTTCAGTGCCAGGAAGACAACATACTGTTCAATGATCCCTGTCTGTTCCCCTAATAATTGAGTTGCCCACTACTAGGACCTGTCTAGCCTGCCCTTTTTAGAGGATCTGACATCCCCCTGTTGGTCAGAGCACATGTCATGCTGCAACAGTGTTAATCCTGTAATGGCATTTCCCTCTTCTGCCAACTTTGCAAACTTGTTGGGTGTGCCAGTTCAGGACTAGCCTACCTACTTCTCTTCCCTCTACCCCTTCTTCTGTTACCCAGCTAGCTGCCTGATCACCCTGCACTCCCATACTATCATCCACCCCCACATCTACCCCAGCAAGTGCCTGCTCAGTGAGCAGCAAACTTCTTTCTATGTTGCCAAAGGATCTTATTATTGCAATCTGCACATTTAGATTCAGGATCTAGGCTTCCAAACGTGCTCACATCTCATACAGCAGTATGCACCCTCGAACGGCTGTTCAAGGACTGCATACATGGCACAAGATGTACACTAGACGGTATTGTCAATCATGGAGCATATTCTAAATGGGGATCGTACAGATAATTTATACAAGTAAAAAACCACAACAAATAGATAGAGGTGATTCCCTTCTAAAGTCCTCGAATCTAAAGTCATTCGAATTTAAGTCACACACACTTAAAAACAAACCACCATTGTATGCTCGAACACTCGCTGTTCTGTTTGCTTTAAACAGCTCTCAGCAGCAGTAACTCCTCAAACGAATCCTCTATTTATAAAGGAAAAACACACTAAGGCAAACAATGTTCCCCAGGCGTTTTCTACACCCAGGTACTCCATCTGATTTAAAGATGGAGTAGTGCGATTTGTCACACCATAGAATGTTCTTCAATTGCTGAACTTTCCAATGACGATGCTCCTTATTCCATTGTAGAAAGGGAAATGAGTTTCGCTACGTCATAGACTGCTTATGTTCTGCGACTTAACCTGTATATCCAATAGCGTGCAGTTCTTGTCACAAACTATGGCTGGCACCTCCAAGGGTCAGTAGCATTATTTAGGATATATGACATCCTAATGAGACACGATCCATTATTCTTTTCTGTATCTCTAGTTGGGACTGCCACTGACCTTAGACTGGCTGCATGTGCTTGCTCGGTGTAGTTAGGATTTCATGGAAACAGCCGAGCAAGCTTCACTACGCTCCCATAACAGTCAAGGAGAATTACAGAAACAGTATAGTACAGCAAGCTATGCTGTTTTCTAAATGGTTGCCAACTTCCAGAAATAGTGTTGTTTGCTTGGCCATTCTTTAAGTCCTGACTACTTATTCAGCTGGGCTGCGAGCAGTGGGGCCAGAACTAGAGATAGGATGTACAAGGTAACTGTTAGGTGGATTCACAACTGGCTGAGTGATCGTACTCAAAGAGTGGTCATAAAAGGCTGCATATCCAACTGTAAGAATGTGTGAAGTGGGGTACCACAAGGCTCTGTCCTAGACCCAGTGTTATTCAACACTTCTATAAATGATCTGGAGGAGGGAATTGCGGGGAAGCTGATCAAGTTTGACGACAACACAAAGCTAGGAGGGATAGCTAACACTAGAGAGGATTCAAAAAGATCTGGACAAGCTTGCACAATGGGTGGCAAACATTGGAATGGTATTTAACAAGGAGAAATGCAAAGTACTGCATCTGGGCAAGAAAAATGATAAAAGCACATACAGAATGGGAGAAATTGGGCTAAGCAGCAACACCTGTCAAAAGACTTGGATGTACTAATATATCATAGACTGAACCACCGGCGTAACTATAGGGGATGCGGCTGCACCCTGGCCCAGGAGCCTCTCTTCTCCATATAAGGAGCCCAGTACTATGAATAAAGCATCATAGTTGGGGGCCCTGTTATAGGTTTTGCATTAGGGCCCAGGAGCTTGAAGTGCTGCAAGTTTCTCAGAGGGACTCAAATAGTGTAAAAAAAAAGAAAATAAAAATGTAAAAAAACCCCTTTTTTATGCTTTTTCTAATATTAGCATAAAAAAAAGGTAAAAAAAAATTAAAACCCCACATATTGGGTATTGACGCATCCATAACGACGTGTACAAAAAGATAAACATGCTTTTTATTTTGTACGGCAAAAAGCGTAACAAAAGACGCTAAAAACAGAGGTAAAATGCTAATTTTTAGCATTTTGCCTCCCCAAAAATACAATAAAAGTGATCAAAAAAGCCATACATTCCCCAAAATGGAACCAACAAAAACTACAGCTCGTCTCGCAAAAAATAAGCCCTTATAGAGCTCCGTACATAGAAAAATAAAAAAGTTACAGGACTTTGAATGCAGCTATAGAGAAAAAAAAAGATTTCCAAAAAAAAGGGTTTTTATTGCAAAAAAGTGTAAAAACCTAAAAAAAAATAAGAATTTTGGTATCGTTGTGACCGTAGCGACCCGCAGAAAAAAATTTAGTGTGTCATTTATGCTACATGATTAACGGTGTAAAAAAAAAAATAAAAAATCTATGGCAGAATTGATGCGTTTTCTCTCCCTGTTATCATAAAAAAAGATAAAAGTTTTACGATATAGCCTATGTACCTAAAAGTGGCACCATCAAAAACTACAGTTCGCCATGCAAAAAACAAGCCCTTATAAGGCCGCGTTGACGGAAAAGAAAAAAAAGTTATGGCTTTTGAAAAGTGGAGATGGAAAAATACCAAAAATCGCTTGGTCCTCAACGCCAAAATAGGCCATGTCATTAAGGGGTTAAAAAAGACAAAGACAAACTAGAGCAAGTTCAGAGTAGAGTTACCGCAAACTATGTCCTTTGAGGAACAGTTAAAGGATCTGGGAATGTTTAACTTGCAAAAATGAAGGCTGAGAGGAGACTTAATAGCTGTCTACAAATATGTGAAGGGCTGTCACAGTGCGGAGGGATCAGCCCTATTCTCATTTACACAAGGAAAGACTAGAAGCAATGGGATGAAGCTGAAAAGGAGTAGGCACAGATTACATATTAGAAAAAAACTTTCTGACAGTGAGGGTGATCAATGAGAGGAACAGGTTACAACAGGAGGTGGTGAGATCTCCTTCAATGGAAGTCTTCAAACAAAGGCTGGACAAACATCTGTCTGGGATGATTTAGTGAATCCTGCACTGAGTAGGGGTTGGACCCGATGGCCCTGGAGGTCCCTTCCAACTCTACCATGCTATGATTCTATGAGTATGGTACCCAGGCATAGGACCTGCATTTATCAGAACTTCATGGCATATCCTATGGATAGTCTTTGAAAGTCTCAGAAGAGAATATCACTTTATTCATGGATGGTGAATGAAAATTATGGTGGAATTGTTTTTTTCTAACCTTCCCCAATATCTATACTTATGGTCTATAAATGGTGTCTATAGAAAGTACAACTCACCCCGTAGTACCACGGCCTCATAAAACTACATTAGAGATAAAATAAGTTACACCTTCTGGGTCCACAAGGGGTGAATTATAAATGTCATGTACAATTCTGTGAACATTTGAGAATCAGCAGATTAAGATGTGACGGGTCACTGCTCCGGGCGCCCTCGCACTGCACACATGGCATGAACTTGCTTCTGGCTGGGAGACAGATAGGTAAAAACATAGCTGCGCTAGCAGGAGACCGAACTTCTACTATACATTATAGAGCATAGTTATGAGATTGCATAGAGATGTAGCAGAGCTGATTCTGTCAATCTGTGGTATTACATAGAACGCATAAGCAAAATAAATTGGCAAAAAACTAGTTTACACAAAAGAAAAAGATCAAAAACAAATCCAGTTCTGCATTATCTGTAGCTATCTGCATGTCTATTTGGTCTGTTTAGTGGTATTTTCGATGCACAAAATATGTAAGATGTATACATGGGGTTCGGAACTTGAGGGCTGGCAGGGTTTTCGCCCCAGTGCTGAGTGCCAAAAGACCCCATCAAGTCTGTATTGCCAAAGGTATCTAGATATGCTACACAGTGGAGAAATATCTAGCTACAACTATGGGTGCATTAATTATATTAATTTCCTGTCTTGCTTTGGTTCTGGTGGATGTCTTCATCATAGCTAGCAATACCGTGGCATAAGACTATATAAACTCACTGTTGGAAACTTGATCCACTATAAGCTAAAGGCCCATTTACACGTAACGATTATAGCTCAAAATTCATTCAAACGACCGAAAATGAGCGATTATCGTTACATGTAAACGCGGGCATCGTGCGCTTTTCGTCTAAACAATGATTTTAAGGTGAACTTAAAATCCATCGTTCAGCTGCAGAAAGATAAAGTGTCTCTCAATAGACCACATGCTGTGTTTTCCATGGGAGTCGGGAGATTACATTGTAACCTGCCTGTAGCCCGAACGAGAACAATGCAGCTGTATGCACAGCTGGGCATGAGATTAATCACAAGCTGGCCTCTGCAAACAGCTCCTGGAAGCCCTTTTTCATGCAAATGAAGTTAATAAAGTGTTAATGACCACTAACACTTTATGCAAAAAGATCGCTAAAACTTTCAAGTGTTTGAAATATTATCTTTGCGTGTAAATGGTCCTTTAAAGAGGCATTCCCATGTCAGACTTTTATGGCATACCAACATTATATGCCTTAAAAGTCTGATAGGTGCAGGTTCCAGAGGTGGGACCTGGACCTATCTTGAGTTAGGACTCTTACTTTCCCCGGCCATTCTTAATGCAGTCGCTGGGGTGGTTGGGAGGATGCAAATAGTCAAGTACTCTATTCTACACATTCTATAACTCACTGGTAGTTACGTAAATAGTGTAGTATGGTGATCTATGCTGTTTCTGTAAGTTTGAAGCTGTGAAAACAGTGTAGTTCACTGTGTCATGTTGTTTTTGTAACTGTCATTGACTTCTACGGGAGTAACAAAAACAGTGTAACTCAGCCAAGCTCAGCTGTTTCTACTGTCCCAGCCGCCTCGTAATAAGTGGTGTTCCCAATTTGGCAATGCAAAAGTGGTGAGATACATATATAATCATATGAAGATGAATGGAAGTCATAAGCTCGTGGCTGTAGACCAGTGTTTCCCTAACTCCAGTCCTCACGATCCACCCAACTGGCCATATGTTCTGTATAGGTGATGTAATTATTGTCAGTGCCTCAGACATTCCCACAGCTGCTCTCTCTATAGGATATCCTCAAATCCTGATCTGGCGGGAGGACTGCAGTTTGGGAAACATTGGTGTAGACAGAATTATGTTTAAACAGCTTTATTAAAGATTTTGCAAAAAATATACAACACCAAGAAGGTTTCACAGACCACGTATACGACGATGAAGATGACAAATCATTTACCACTTCAAACCACAACTGCCGACTACTCCCCTCTACCATTATGGTACAATATAGTGTCGGACTGATGTAGGGAATATATGAAAATGTACCAAAAAGATAAGACCTAAAAGGCACCCGAGAGAACAGTTGCCTAATAAGATAGGGGACCAGAAACATTTTCATGTGGCAAAAGTAGGGAGGGGAGATAATAGACCTCTGGGTAATATGGAGGAAAGAGAAAGGAAATGGAGAATGCTATGACAAAAGGTAAGTGAAAGAGGGAGAAAAAAAAAAGCTAAGTAAAAAAAAGTGTTAAGTTGGGAGAGGAAGAGAGGGGAGACTAAGTGATAGAGTGTGGGTGCAAAGACCTAAAGAAGGCCCTCTACAACTTGGGGCCTAGGTGTCGCCACATATCACACGAAGAGAACTATTGAAGAAAACACGTCCTTACACTCCAGGTAATACTCAAAAAGAGCACTAATCCTTGTAGGTGTAAGAAAAGAGCGTAATTGGCAATATTCTAACCAGGAAAGGCTAGCCTCATTAAATCTACCCTTTAGCTCTTCAAAAGATGGAATAGAAGAACCATTGAGGATGTGATGAGCCTGTGGGTCTTATTGCACCCTCCATCTCAGAAAGCTTTCCCTGGTTTTACCTGGTGGAAACTGTTAAAGAATAGTGTAGGGACAGGGCTATCTTCTCTGGATAAGACCTGCTTTGTATCTTTGAGTCCCAAAGCTTGAGAGTCTCTTTCAACAACTAATTTGAAGAATGAACCTGAACCTGGTCGCTTGGTCAAATCCAGGGGGGGAGCTTTATGGGGATTGCACAGACTACCTGTTTTAGGCTGCATTCAGACGAATGTATATCGGCTCGGTTTTCACGCCGAGCTGATATACGTTGTCCTCGTGTGCAGGGGGGGGGGGATGAAAGAGCCAGGAGCAGAAACTGAGCTCCCGCCCCCTCTCTGCCTCCTCTCCACCCCTCTGCACTGTTTGCAATGAAAGGAGGCGGGGAAAGAGGCGGGGCTACGTTTTCAGAATTAGCCCCGCCCCCGGTCCGCCTCTCCCTATTGCAAATAGTGCAGAGGGGCGGAGAGGTGGCAGAGAGGGGGCGGGAGCTCAGTTCCTGCTCCTGGCTCTTCCATCCTCCCCCCCCTGCACACGAGGACAACGTATATCGGCTTGGCGTGAAAACCGAGCCGATATACGTTCGTCTGAATGCAGCCGAAGGGATACCCATTGTTTCTGAGCATGATGAAAATGTGTTAGAACTGTGGCTATATGATAAAGTCTAAGGTTCGGCAGTTTAACTTGCCTGCTTGCCTTAGGATATGAGAGAGTACGAATTCCCAACCATGGTGTTAAGCATCCTCATAAAAATTTGATTATAGCTGACCATAGTTTATTAAAGAACAATGCAGGTGGTATAATTGGGACAGCCTGCAAGATATACAGATTTTTAGGCAACATGTTCATTTTAAGGGTTTTTAACCAATGAAACCATGAGGTATCGAATGGCATATGAAAAGAGGTCTTTCAATATAAGTTTCAAGAGAGCCTGGTAATTTGGAGAAAATAATTTGGAATGATCTGATGGGACAAACAACCCCCAGACAGAATTATATAATACTATCTGATATACCCGGCGTCACCTGATATATTTGATAAAGGTGTTTACGTGTTGTTCGCACAGAAAATTTTATAAAGTCATGGTTACTTTAGAAGAACCGAGGAATACACATAGATGAGCATTAGATTCTCCTCAGGCTGCATGTACCGATGTCCCTCCGCAGAATGTGCCACCCCTCCTATTCTCCTCACTTAGGACCTGAAGAATGCTCCTGCCAAATTTCACGCTTGTACAATACCGTTAAGTTACATTACATAGGGGTGCACTTACTTTTGCAATTAGCATGGAATAATCGAGTTGTAACCCCTTTACTTTTCCTATTAAGGAGCTAAAAAATGCTCGTGCCAAATTTTACACTTGTGCAACACCAGGAAGTTACATTACATAGGGGTGCACTTACTTTTGCAATTAGCATTGAATAATCGAGTTGTGACCCCTTTACTTTTCCTATTTATGACCTAAATAACTAACACCAAGCACAGGGGGACTAAATAAGTGGACATAAGTGATTAATCACTAGTCACATAGACTGGGGTTTTAACTAGAGATGAGCGAACGTGTCCGTTACGGACACATCCGCACCCGGACACCGGCTTTGCCGAACACTGCAGTGTTCGCGCGTAAAGGTCCGGGTGCCGCCGGGGGGCAGGGAGATGCGCGGCGGCGCGGGCGGCAGTAGCGGGGAACAGGGGGGAGCCCTCTCTCTCTCCCTCTCCCCCCCACTCCCCGCCGCACCCCCCCGCGCTGCCACGGCGGCCCCCGAACTTTTTCGCCCGAACACTGAAGTGTTCGCAAAGTTCGGTGTTCGGGCGAAAAAGGGGCGGGGCCGAACGTGTTCGCTCATCTCTAGTTTTAACCCCTTAAGGACCAGAGTGTTTAGTTCCTAAAGGACCAGACACTTTTTGTGATCTTACATGTGCGGTGGTTTTATGGCACTATTTTTTTCTTTGACTTCCAAAACGATTTTTACTGTGTATTTTTTAGTGACATATAAGGCTATTTTTTTTAATTACCTTTTTTTATTCACATTTTTTAGTTTTGTCATTTATTAGAGGTAATATGTACAAAAAGTTACAAAAAAAGATTTTTTTTATGTGTTATTTTTAAAATTAGTACATTTACATTAAAGTAAAGTTATTGGTGCCCCTATTTTGCTTTGAACATTTTTGTATATTCTCGGATTACGATGTGGAAATGGCTATGATTTAGGTCGGTGTGAGCGGTGGGTTGTTTCCTTCTTTATGAATATATCTGTATTTTATTCTGTCATTTTTTACATTTATTTTTGTAACTGTTTTTTAACATCTATGTCTCTCTCCCATGATTTCATATAAAACCTCTGGGAGAACATTCACAATGTCTTTTTTTTTCTTATTTCACAATTTTTCACAGGGGTATCCATAGGAGCAGCATCAATAGAAGCTCCTATTACAGGGGAAATCATTCCTGTATAATGACAGTAGTCTGCTAAGTCCCAGCATCTCTGCCATGCTGGGGGCTACAGAAGATTACATGATCACCAGGTCCAGTAGAGGAAACGGCACTGCTACTTCCTCTATTCATTACATAGTGTTCATTGCACACTATGTAGTCTGCTAGAGAGAAGACAGCTGAACACCTGACCTGCTCCTGTTAGATTGCAGGAGCAGAGCTTTAATCCCACGCAATATTTTTACTGGCGGCCAAGATTAAAGCCCATGACCACTCATCATATTTACAGCGCTTGGTCTTTAACGGGTTAAACTACTAAACAACAAGGATAAGAGCAGTGAAACACTGGGCACCAGTGACAGGGCACTGAACCATTTCCCTCTTTGAACCACAAATAAGGAAGATGGAACGATACCTCTGCAGCGCCACCTATTGGATGGCAGCATTCCTTCAAATCAATGGCAGACCCTTTAAACAAGTCTTTAAAACAATGATTGGGAATTCAATTTTGGCCTTATAAGTCTCCTCACTCACCTCCTAGATGTCTCCACACACCTTCTAGGTGCTCTCCTTAAGGAGAGACAATGTCCCTCCTGAATCTTTGAACTGAGTCTCTAAACCTTTTTTCATTAGACACTGGGGCACTAAAACAACAGGCACCAGGAACGGTCAATTTTAACAATTGACCGGTTCAACAGGACACCAGAAACTTGATTTTTATTTTGAAAATTTTACTTTTATTGAATAAACATGTAATAATTAGACACAAAAGTTCACAATGTTCAAGGTAGTGCAAAGATGTGATATTGAACAACATGTGCTGGTGGGAGGGGGGGCAGGTACTGGTGCATCTTGTCTCCACCAGAAAAATGGGTGGAGACATGAGTCGACCTGGTAGAGTTATAGGGGAGGGCCAGGTGGTGCCCACAACAGCGGATTGGCTGATACTGGAGCTTCTGGCAAGTGTGTTCGGCGCCGCCCTGGCATCTCACTTCATCTGCATTTCTGCCCACTGTTGTGAGTCTTCCACTGGCGGCCTTCCACTCCCGAACACGCTGTGACTTGGCATGCCACTGTGCCATAATCCTTGCACTCTGTCTCCTCGCTGCCATCCCATCATCGCAGGAATGTGTGAGCTCCGGCCCTCCTCCTGTGCCACTTTCCCTTCTGCACCACTCTGCCTTGTCCTCTCCCGGATACTGTGCTGTGAGTCTCGGCTACAGGTGGGACAACTCCAGCATCAACCTCCCCCTGTCCCGCTGCGCCCGCTCATGCTGCTCCTCAGCCAGCTCCTGAAGCCGGCTCCATCAGACCACACACAGCCACCCTAGCCAATCAGGAGCTTGGGGGCATAAACAGGGTGGATACTGCCCTTTACTATGTCGGTGGACCGCAATTTCGGTAGTACTGTGCTGCAATATCTACCAGGTAATGTCACCTGGCCAGCAGGCCTAGTGACATTCCATAAACCTGTCACATGGGCTTCTAATGTAGAAGCCTCAAGCCAGTTTTACGGTAGGTCTCTGGTGATGTCCCTGCTAGCTTCCCATTGGCTACAGTGGTCACGTGGGTAAACAACCCACATGACCGCTGCTGCTGATATAAACAGAGAATCGGAGTGGCAACTAGCAGCTGCGGGGCAGTAGTGCGCATCGGGAGGTGAGTATGTGTGTTTATTTTACATCTCATTCACCCACTTCCACCATTTTCTGAAAACTTTTAAACTTGGCACTACCCTTTTAAAGTTATCTTATAACCACAGAACAAGGGATAACTTTTAGATCGGTGGGTGTGCGACCGCTGGGACCCTCTACTGATCCCAAGGAAGGCACCTTGGCACATCCTGAAGTGAGGGCAGCAGTTGTACATGCACTGCCACTCCATTCATTCCACTGGGACCGCTGCATATAGCAGAGTTAAAGCATGGAACTTTCTCCAGCAGCCCTGTTGAAATAAATGTGGCAGTGGTGTGTATGCCGCTGCCCTCACTTCAGCACGCACTGAATCACCATCCTCAGGACCAGAGGGGTCCAACCAATCTGAACATTGTCCCTTGTACTGTGGATGGGAGATAACTTTCAAACATGACTTTCAAAGACTCGGAGGAAGTGAATTTTAACAAATTACTCTTTGTGAAGATGTGGGAGTTCCTGACCCTCATTAAACCGTCTTCTGCTGCTCTGATGTGAGTACTGCGAGTCTCTTACTCGTCATCCACATCTACGTTTGAGTTCCTTTCTTGTTTCCTTCTTTGTTCATTATATAATGTGTCCCCTAACGCTTCCTCCAGTCCTGGCGGTGCCAGCCATCTCCCGGGACTTACCTGCTCCACACAAAGGGATTGATTTTTCTTTGTTTCCATCAGAAACTTGTGGATTTCTCTTCTCACATCATTGTATCCTGCCAAGAGCATCAATTTGCCTTTCCTATGAAAACTTTGTATCATTGTGAGTCACTTCAGGCTCAGATCTCTCTGCGGATTCCCTGCGCCGTCGTGTTTGTCTCTTCTAAATTGGAAGAATCAATCAGCATAACAGTTTCCCTCATATAATAGATGGAGAGGCCGATTCTTCAAGTAAGTCTCTAGGCAAAACTGATAACCGTTTTATATCTACTGCAAGGCCTAAGGGTACAGAGCATGCACATAAAGCCCCTCTTTGGGGTACTTCTACTTTCTGTTTCACGCTGTGCCCCATTTACACCCTGTATTAGGCATAACGCAATGTGGCTGATTTTCTAATCCTAAGGGTGCGCTCACATGTCGCTGATTTGCTGCAGATTTTGGCGCAGATCTACAGCAGATTTCACCCCTTTAATTTGAATGTAATTGAAAGTGTGAGATTTGCTGCAGACCTCCAACAATTTTCCTGTAACAAAATCCACAGGAAAATCAGTGACGTATGAATGCACTCTAAATATCTCCACTGGGGGCAGACTTGCAGTGGATTTTCTATGCAGACCCTTTGCATGGAAATTCCGCAGCATTTACTGTAGCAGCAAAGCGGGGGAAATTTTCAAAATTTTGTCCACATACTGCGGGAAAAGAAAAAACGCATTTATTACTTTATTGGTATCATTTTAAAGTATATACACAACATTTTACTTATTTTTTTAATTCTTGTTTTGGTGGAGCAGGATGCACAGAAAACTGTTATTTTGGTATTTTATTTTTTTTACGGAATTTACTATGCTGGGTAAATAATCTACTATTTTATATATATATAGACTAGCTTACCCGTCGCGCGTTGCTGCGAAGACAGACAGACATACATTCGTTTTTATATGTCTAGATAACAACCAATCACAGCGCAGCTTTTTTATGTTACCTCAGTGGTATAATATATAACAACCAATCGCAGCGCAGCTTACATGTTACCACAGCTTTATAATATATAACACCCATAGTTGTACTATGCCAGTAATCTTCCCAGAAGTGTACTCAACAACTTCCCAAAGTTTCATGGTGATTGGATGAATGGTGTAGTAATGCATAAAGGACAGACAGATAGACATACATACATTCATTTTTATATATATAGATGACATCAGGAAGTGAGAGAATTAGATTCCATACGTAAAATTTGGACGCTAATTCTTTTGCGCTTAGAATTGAATAATCGAGTTGGGACCCATTAGATTTTCCTATTTATGACATAATCAATGCTTGTGCCAAATTTCAAGTTTCTATGACATTGGGAAGTGACAAAATTAGATTCCATACGTACAATTTGGACGCTAATTCTTTTGCGCTTAGAATTGAATAATCGAGTTGGGACCCATTACCTTTTCCTATTTATGACATAATCAATGCTTGTGCCAAATTTCATGTTTCTATGACATCGGGAAGTGAGAAAATTAGTGGCAATGATGGAAATCGAACGCGCGCCATTTATCATAGCATAAATGTACTATGCCTATAATCTTCCCAGGAGTGTACTCAACAACTTCCCAAAGTTTCATGGCGATCGGATGAATGGTGTAGTAGCGTATAAAGGACAAACGGACAGACAGACACGCAGACATACATTCAATTTTATATATAGAGATGTGGTGATAGCAATATGTGCTTTTTTTCAATATTTAAAGCCTTGTGAAAGAGGAAAAAAAAACTTTTAAAAAGTTCCTTTAAAAATGTTCAGATGCCACATTCAGCAATGATTGCAGTCTCTGCAGGCTTAAGCGTGTAGAGGAGTGATTAGATCAGAAAGTCCTCAATTTTTCACTCATTTTCTGGGACAATGAGAAACCAGATATGTTCTTTGATTGGTGAAGGGTGATAAGTCCATGTTACCCCCACTCTCTTACCCTGTTGGGACAGGGTAAGAGAGTGGATTTTCCAAATCTTTTATGTTGCCTGCTGGTTCTCCCTCCCCTCCCTCTCTGCTATACACAATGACTGAAAAGTGACAGAAATTCAATATTCCTACTTCAAGCGCCTGTAGCTCCGCTTCTCTGAGTGCTACAACAGGCTTTTGGTGCTATTTTAAAGTGAAGAATCTACCAAAGTGTGCAGTGTTGTATAGAACAGCTTTTCTTCACTCCAGTTCTTGAAAATAGAGGTGTAGCTTGGGGGGTTGCAGATTTAGCAGTCGCATCAGGGCCCTCGGGCCCAAGGGGCCCAAAGGCCTCTCTGTCACATAAGAAAACACCAGTATTATAAATTGCTTGGAGAGATTCTTTGCTTTGACAAATCCCTTTGTTCTAGAAGGTTCCCCCATTTAGTTCACTGGGTGTCCTAGTGTTGCGATCGTCAGTGATCATGCTGTATATAGTCTTTAGTTCAAGTACTGCACAGTTCCAGCAGACAGACATACAGGGTACTGGATAATGGATGAGTGGAAACATATCCAGGACAGGAGAGAAATTTGGTCTGCCAATCAGACATTGCGGCCTCTGACTGGTAGATCAAATTTTGCCGGGACTTAGAGGTAAGTGCAATTTGTGTCAGGACTTACAGGGAACCTCCTGCACTCAAAGCAGTAGCCCTTCTTATTGAGCCATCAGCGTTTTGAACAGTTTGCCTTGTTCCCAGACCCTACTAACCCAGCCCATGTCCCAGCTCCGCCTGCTTCTTGATTAGGCTTTCTATAAAAGCCTGGCCTTGCCACTCCCTCCCTGCTTGTTTATTGTGCTCTAAGCCCTCAGCCAATAAACCTTCTCCTTACAACAGAAGATTGCTGTCTCGTGTTCCAGACCTCGGCTATATCTCCTGACTACGTTATTGCTTCAACCCTCTGTACTGCACCGCTATCTTGTAAATCAGATCCCTGCTACTTCTGGACCACGCTACCTTCCTGTAAGAGGCTTCAGTCC
This sequence comes from Eleutherodactylus coqui, assembly GCF_035609145.1. Classification (NCBI taxonomy): domain Eukaryota; kingdom Metazoa; phylum Chordata; class Amphibia; order Anura; family Eleutherodactylidae; genus Eleutherodactylus; species Eleutherodactylus coqui. Next base: position 47,714,807 of record NC_089840.1, read on the forward strand.
CCCGCTAGACTTGTGACAATTTGTTTTATTGTTTTAACTTATTTGGATCTTTTTAAAGACTGAGCTTGTAACATGATGAGCCTTTTAACTCTGTCACTGCTGTTCAATGCATACAGGGAGACACAGGACCTCTGTTGTTGTGATCGGTGGGGTCCCCATGGTCAGACCTGCAATAATCAGACCTTTATTCCTTAATACCCTGTGGATAGGAGATAAGTGTTAAATGTGGCAAAAACTTAACGGGAACCTGTCACCTCCCTACAGCCCATTAAATTAAGTTATAGTGCTATTAGGAGAGGTGACAGGTTCTGAGAGCTGAGTGATGTTTTTTTTATATATACTTACCTGCTCCCTCATTCCCACGTTGTTTCCATCTGAAGATCGCACAGAACATGAAAATCTGAAAACAATTAGATTTTCCTGTCCTACGTGATCTTCAGAGGGGAACACTGTGGAAATCAGGGAGTGGGCGAGTACAAAAAAGAGATCATTCGACTCCCTCTCACCTCTCCTAACAGCACTATAACTTAATTTATGGGACTCCAACAAGGCTGCATTCTGTCCCCTGCCCTGTTCAACTTGTATGCTGAAATCATCCTAACGCAATGCAATCTGGATGAATCCCCAATTGGAGTGAAAATTGGTGGAAGAAGCAAACAGTCTTCAATATGCTGACGGTACAACTCTGCTGGCAGAAAACGAAAAGGACCTTGAATACCCAATTTGAAGGGTCAAACAAGAAAGCAAACACATGGGACTGTAGGTCAATATTAAGAAAACAAAGCTGCTGCCAACAGCAAGGAATGTTATACCATGCATAAAAATCTACAATGCATAAACTGAATTAGTCCAAGAGTTCACTTTCTTTGGATCCAAGACCGACTGCAGTGGCCTGAAATCAAACGAAGAATCAGCCTTGGCCGTAGTGCAATGCAAGGAATGGCAAAGATATGGAAGAGCAAAGACATCAGCGTTACAACAAAGATCCGAGTAATCAATGCCATCATTTCCCCAATAACTTCCTATGTATGCGAGAGTTGGACACTCAAGAAAGTAGACAGAAGAAGGATTGAGGCCTCTGAGCTGTGGTGCTGGCGGTGTATGCTGCACATACATTGGGCGGAGATGGTCACAACTAAGGCGATCCTAGACCGTGCAGATGAAAAGTATCACTAGAAAGCAAAACCACCGAGCAACGTCTTTCATACTTTGGTCATGTCACACGAGCCAATTCTCTGGAAACAACATTAATGCTTGACACAGTCAATGGGTCCAGTAGAAAAGAGAATGACAAAGAACACGCTGGCTAGATACAATCAAGGTTGACATGAACATGACTATGGAAAACCGGCAGGAAGCGGCCAAAGACAGGAAATCCTGGCGTATGCGGATACACAAGGTGACCAAAAGTCGGCAACGACTGAACGGATAAATCACCATTATCAAGAAGGTGACAGATTCCCTTTAAGCATTGAGTGTGAACGTCCCCTTTAAATATGGGATATTTTTACCAGGTTCATTCGTTATTAAAAAGTTCATTAGAGTCTTCAGACGCTCCATCTCGTATTATGTGAATCTAAAGTGGAATTCGTCTTTTATATAAGCCATTTGAAATGTTAATATCTCGTCATTTACTGGGTATTAGCATATCACACAATGCAGAAGTATTGCAGAAATAAGATAACTCGATGGATGAATGAAGAACTCACTGTGTGATCATTAACCAGTATTTTCATGCAAAATACATCCACAGAGGAGCGGAGATTGGGACTTGCTCAGAGGCTGTGCTGCGGTTGCCAAAGACAAAGTACAATGTAGTTTAGACAGATCTTAGACTATCAATCTGTGGCTTCCTAGCTGTTCTGAAATTTCAACTCCCATCTGTCACAACATGCAGGGAGTTGTAGTTTTGCCACAACTGATTAGCCACAGCTTGGAGAATTCCTCTAACTTAAATTAAAAAAAACTGTGCCCATGGCCATGCGTTTATCCCCCTTTCCCTCCATTTTGGACCTGAGCCAATACCCAAAACTTGATCATAGTATAATGAACATTTTACAGCTTTCTAAATGTAAGTGGTCTCAGTAAGAGGAACAAAGTAATCTTGAAAATATTATGCCTTTTGATGGTTAACAAAGAGATTATGTTACAGCGAGCTTTCGAAACTACTTAGGGTTCTTCATCAGGCAAGTTATTATGCTTCAACTTGCCTGATGAAGAACCCTAAGTAGGTTTAAATATATATATATAAAAAATTATGCTTCAACTTGCCTGATGAAGCACTCTAAGTAGGTTCGAAAGCTCGCTGTAACATAATCGCTTTGTATATATATATATATATATATATATATATGTATATATATATATATATATATATATATGTATATATATATATATATATATATATATATATATATATATATATATATATATATATATATATAAAGGGCACAGACATGGTGTGGTTAATTTGCACTTAAAACAATACTAGAACAGGATGTGTAGAGAGGTAAATACTTAGTTTGTCCATTGCTAAGGATGTGAAAGGGCTCTAAATTGTTGGGGGTCACCAGGCCAGTGTGTTATCTCTGCGATAGATTTCTCATATTCTCCAATGATGCATGAAACGACCTGCAATGTTAATTTCAGTCTGAGAGTATCAAAGATGGTTATAAACTTGTACTCCCAAATTCTTCTATGATGTTGAGATGTGAAGCTGTAAGTTTTTGTCCTGTTTCTCCAACAATAAAGCCCTCCAAAAGGACATTCACTGCACATGATCAGGTACACAACATTGGATGTGGAACATGTGAATGTCCCCGGGATCTTATAGTCCTGCTGTGTGTTGGGGATTTTTATTTTGACTGTGGTCAGTACATGTAAGCAGGTTTTTCACTCCTGTTCATAAAGTTCCTCTAATTTGGAGGTTGCCTGTAATTTAGGGGAGGAAGGTTCGGGAATATGGTTCTGAGATGGTCATCCTTGTGTAGGTATGATGGAGTTTCCTTGCAGTTTTCCTTACTGCCTCTTGCTGGAAATTGTAGGTCACTACTAAAGGTACACAATTGTTTTCTTCCTTCTTTCTGTATTATAGTAGTTGACTTCTGGGTATCCTGGTGGCTCTGATCATCAATTGGAGTGGGATGGTAGCTCTGATTTAAAAATGTCCTTTTAACATGGTATCAATGTTCATCCCTGTCTATTGGGCTACAGCAGATCCAGTTGTATCTGATTCCCTGGTTGTAGACGATGGATTTTTTAATGTGTTTGGGGTGGAATCAGTCGCATCTAAAGGTATGTGGGCCGATCAATCGGTTTTCGGTATAGGGATGTCTGTATTGAGTTTTTTTTACAATTTTATGGTGGTGTCCAAAAAGTTAATTTTCGTATAGTAGTAGCTCAATGTCAGGTTTATGGTGGGGAAAAATGCACTGAATCTTTGATGGAATTTTATTAGTTCTTGTTCAGTGTTGGTCCAGATGATTATGATGTCATCAATGTAGCAGAAGTAGGCCGATGGTTTGCTGGGGCAGGAGGCCAGGACGTCACTCTCCAGAGTTGATATGAAAAGGTTGGTGTATTGTGGTGCCATTTTACTGTCCATGACGGTTCCGGTGAGATATATCTCTTTGGCAAAGAAGAAATAGTTGCGTGTCACCATGAATTTTGTGAGTTATAACACAGATTGAGAGGCAATTCCATTGATCTCAAGGTGTGCCTGGCAGTCAATCCATCTTCCTGTGGGATGTTGGAATATAAGGATTCCAGAACTATGGTGGCCAGATTGTTGCCAACGGGGAGGGGACCTATGGTTAACAGTTTGTTCAGTAGGTCAGTGATGTCCTGCAAGAAGCTGGTTGTATTTCTCACCAGGAGGTGGGGACACCCTCTACCCATCCTAAGATTCCTTCATTGAGGGTTCCCACACTTGAGATTATTGGCCTCCCTGGACTTCCAGCTTTATATAGGTGGGGAAGCATGTAGAATATTCCAAACCCAGGGTTCTCAGGTATCTAGTCCAGACGTTTAGTGGAATCCACAGACTTCTTCACTTCTGATTACCCTCACATATTTTTAAGATGGGTCTTGATCCAGTTTGGTGTAGTATGTGGTGTCAGTCAGCTGTCTGTCTGCTTCTTTGATATAGTCTGATGTATTCATGAGGACTATAGCACCACTTTTATCTGTACGTGTTGATGTTAAATGCTTATAAGGAAAAAGGAAGCAGAAAAGAAGGGTCATCTATACCTTCAAAAACAACCCCGAGATCACCATTAAGCCTGCAGATATAGAGATGCTACAGTCCACATGTATACCCTGTCCTCTCCCTGGGGCCAGAGTTTTAGGAGCACAAATTCCAATAGGAACAATTAGGATGGTCTTGGCCCGGGGGAGCTGCCCCAGTAGTACCTATTATAATCCGCCATAACTGACCATCCTACCGCTGCTCGCATAGCATTGCTTTTTACCATGTATCCGATGCTAGACTTTTCTTGATTCACTTTTTCCCATTAAGCTCTGCATTTAAATACTCTAGCTGAGGTAGAGTGGCTCATTGGCGCCCCCTACATGCACCCAGCACTTGGTGGGACACATGCCCCACCAGCACCCCCTCCCCTCAGCTACATATCAGACCAAAATAAAACTGTTACACAAATCTAATTATGAGACAATAGCTCTTGCCTTCACTGTTGCATTGTGACGGTTTCTCTGCTGTGTAAGCATTATTAGGTCAGGACTGGTATTTCAGCTTCTATAGATTAATAACTACGTTTTACCTTTAGTGACAGAAAGCAGAAATCTTGGCAATAGTCAGGAATTAAAGAACAAAGTATAAAGTAGACTTACACAACTTTTCATTGTGCAATCATTAACAAGAATGTCCTAATTGGACAAACCAGTTAAGCCACCCCCAGCACTCACACTGCTATCATCTGGAAAGCTTTGATTGGCGCACATTTGATCTGCAGTGTCCGATATAGGGGAAATGTGGTATTACATGGCTCCAATTCGGATGAATGGACAGTAGTCTATCAGAGCGGGAGCTGCTCTCTGCAGTGGTTTGTACTTTGCCTCACGCAGGATAAAATATTTGGGATATAAGTTACGCCATCCCTGAATACCGCACCAAAATCCACACTGATAACTGCATTTTGATGCAGAATTACCAGCAGGATCTGGTATTTTCAATTGCGTCCCAAAGGCCAGACTGCTAACGTGAGAGGGCGTATTCTCAAACGCTGTTGCAGAATATGTCGTCCTATGTGAAAGATTCCTAATAGAGGGGATCCAAGAAGAACAGGAAATTGCGAACCCCAGAGGAAGCACAGTCCTTCCATAACTATTTGTATGGAAATCTAACTCTAGAATCACATTATTAGTACAATACCCCCTTAATAAAAGCCAAGTAAATGGAATGTAAATAATCCTTAGAGTGAAAGCTAGCTCCACGCAAAGAAGAAAATTGATTTGTGTCTGGATTATACAAAACTAAACCCAATACTGGAAGATTACAGACACGCAGCACAGCAGTGATATAATACAGCAATCTACCTGGTTGTTATGAACACTATTCAACAGTTGTATAGTTATTATGCTCTTTCAGAAATTTGTGAGATTACTATGATTGCCATTTTAAATCTGACCCTACTTTTTTATGAATGTAGGTAGCCTGAGGCGTAACTTGAAGCTTCTGGGCCCCCATGCAAAACCTGTAACAGGGCCCCCAAATATAATGCTTTATTCATAGTACTGAGCTCCGTTTTAGGCCACTTAAGGCTCCTGGGCCTGGGTGCAACTGCATCCTCTGCAACCCCTGTAGTTACACCCCTGTAGGTAGATATGAGTGGCACACATTCGGAGGCAAGATTAAACTCACACTTTTTAAAGAACGGGTCCTATGGCACAGATGACAAAATGCCCCCCTTCCATAATCCTGCCATCTTGCTTCTTTAGATACTTTAAGGGTGCATTTACATGTAGCAGAAATGCTGCAGAATTTGCTACAGAATTTTCCACAACAGAAATTGAGCTGCATTTCTACCTTGTGTTAGGGTAACTACCCACTACAGTTTTTTTTCACTGCGAAATTCGCAGCGTTTTTTTTTCTGCAGGGGTCTACGGGACATGTAATGTTAAAATTGCGATTTTGCACGATCATGATTTTAACATTACAAGTCCCATAGACCGCTGCAGAAAAATAAATGCTGCGAATTTCGCAGTGAAAAAAAACTGTAGTGGGTAGTCAGTCACCCTTAATGTTGTATTCTTGTACATAGGAGAAGTATTATAGCATTTATATTCTTGTACATATGGGGGACGTATTGCAGTGTGAATGTACCCGAATACTATCCTCTATGTACAAGAATATAACTACTATAATACTGCCCCTATGTACAAAAATATAACTACTATAATACTGCCCCCTATGTACAAGAATATAACTACTATAATACTGCCCCCTATTTACAAGAATATAACTACTATAATACTGCTCCCTGTGTACAAGAATATAACCACTATAATATTGCTCCCTATGTACAAGAATATAACTACTGTAATACTGCCCCCTATGTACAAGAATATAACTACTCTAATACTGCCCTCTATGTACAAGAATATAACTACTATAATACTGCCTCCTATGTACAAGAATATAACTACTGTAATACTGCCCCTATGCACAAGAATATAACTACTATAATACTGCTCCTATGTACAAGAATATAACTACTATAATACTGCCCCCATGTACAAGAATATAACTACTATAATACTGCCCCCTATGTACAAGAATATAACTACTATAATACTGCTCCTATGTACAAGAATATAACTACTATAATACTGCTCCTATGTACAAGAATATAACTACTATAATACTGCTCCTATGTACAAGAATATAACTACTATAATACTGCTCCTATGTACAAGAATATAACTACTATAATACTGCCTCCTATGTACAAGAATATAACTACTATAATACTGCCCCCTGTGTACAAGAATATAACTACTATAATACTGACCCCTATGTACAAGAATATAACTACTATAATACTGCTCCTATGTACAAGAATATAAATTCTATAATACTGCCCTCTATGTACAACAATATAACTTCTAGAATACTTCCCCTATGTACAAGAATAAAACCACTATAATACTGCCTCCTATGTACAAGAATATAACTACTATAATACTATCCTCTATGTACAATAATATAACTACTATAATACTGCCTCCTATGTACAAGAATGTAACTACTATAATACTGCCCCCTATGTACCAGAATATAACTACTATAATACTTCTTCCTATGTACCAGAATATAACTACTATAATACTTCCTCCTATGTACCAGAATATAACTACTATAGTACTGCCCCCTATGTACAAAAATATAACCACTGTAATAGTGCTGCCTATGTAAAAGAATTTAACTACTATAATACTGCCCCCTATGTACAAGAATATAAATACTTTAATATTGCCCCCTATGTACAAGATTATAACGACTGTAATACTTCCCCCTATGTACAAGAATATAACTGCTGTAATACTCGTGTGGACGCAGAGTGTTAAGGCAGCAGTATGCAGTCCTAAGCCCTCGCTCACGACCTGAAGGTTGCAGGTTCAATCCCTGCTTGGTTCAGGTAGCCAGCTCAAGGTTAATTCATCCTTCCATTCTATACCGGAACAAGTTGGGGCTATACGAATAACAAGTCCCTTTCTCCCTTTCCCCTACTGCCTATTACTACTATAATACTGGTCCCTATGTACAAGAATATAACTACTATAATACTGGTCCCTATGTACAAGAATATAACTACTATAATACTGCTCCCTATGTACAAGAATATAACTACTATAATACTGCCCCCTATGTACAAGAATATAACTACTATAATACTGCCCCTATGTACAAGAATATAACTACTGTAATACTGTCCCCTATGTACAATAATGTAACTACTATAATACTGTACAAGAATAACCCAGCCGCATGGTTGTGTTATCAACAAACACAACATTTGTAACATAACTATGTGCCACTCTCAAGCATGTAAAAATGGGTAGGGGTGGAGAAAGACTTGGTGACTTAACTCACTATTTACCACCAAAATACTTTATGGAATTGGAACGTGCAACATACGTGGAAAGAACATTGGCAAATTAGACATTATAAACATTGACCTTCTGTGGATCAGTGAACTTCACTGGACATTGAATGGATACCTCACCATAGAGGATTTTACAGTTTATTACTCAAGAAATAAAAAGATCCAAAGGAATAGTGTCATCTTCATCACAAACAAAAAGATTAGTAAAGCTGTCCATGGTTTCCGTGCCATAAGCAATAGAATTATGACCATCCGCTTCAATGGAACACCTTGTGCCACTGACCGAATGGATGAACACATTGAAAAATTTATGCTGATGTCCAAGAAACTTTGCAGCAAATCCCCAAAAAGACTGTCTTGTACATAATCTGTGATTTCAGTCGAAAACTGTCGCAGAAGAAACCCCAGTAGTAGGGAAATTTGGCTTAGGACAGAGAAATGATACCTGTGACCGACTTTTCCAGTTTTGAGAAAGAAACCCGATAAACAAATATGAATACTTTGTTCGTACAACCAAAACATCACCTGTACACCTGGACGTCTCCAAAGGGAGTTCACTGCAATCAAACTGATTACATCTTGTGCCCCTAAAACGGAAAAGTTCATTTGTAGCAGCAAAACCGTTTCCATGCGCAGATTGTAGTTCTGACCACTGACTGCTTGTTGCCAAAATCAAAGTACGTTTCTGAAATCCAAGAAAAACAGCAGAAGCAATGAAGTTCAACATGGACTCAGTGCCTCTCGCTTAAGCAGTAGAAGTAAAGAATCGTTTCAAATTGCTTAATACCTTTGAAAAAGAGCCAGGGGAACTATGGGAGGAAATGAAAAGCATTACAATCAAAACAGCAAATTAAAATATACCATGCAAAAAAGCAACAAGCAAAACAACTTGGCTATTAGCAGACACCATCCGAATTGCCAGCCCGTGACGAGAAACAGGGACAATTTCCAGTGGCTAAATGCCCAGTTTCAGCGTGAAGCGAGGAAAGACAAAGAGCGGTTTTGGAGTGCATGCTGCATGAAATTGGAAGAAGCAAACAAAAAAGGACCCACCAAAGAGCTCCTAACTAATGTTTAAATGGCTTGTGCTCTTTTTGCATCGTGCAATGCAACCACAATTTTTGATCAGAATCGCAAGGAATTACATTATCCTGCACTAATCAAGCATAGAAGATGGGAATATACAAAAGAACTGTGCACAAATGAACATGTAGACCATCAACCGCAAACAGAAGAATTACAGGATTAGAATGTGATATCCTGGGGGATGAAGTTGAGTGGACACTGAATCAGGTACCAAATTGGCAAGTCCCTGGAATCGATTGTATATCTGATAAATCTCTGCCAGTTCAGACCCTAATAGCACTTTGTTGCAGGATTTGGGAAACCGATTTGTGGCCAAAAAATTGGGCAAGGTCAGTTTTCGTTCTGTTTCCCAAAAAAGGCCACCCTAGAGAATGCTCAAACGACCACATGATAGCCCTAATATCACATGAAAGCAAAATCCTACTGAAGATTATACAAAAATGCATGACGTTGATAGTGGAATGGGAACTCCCTCATGCACAAGCCGGTTTTTACAAAGAAAGGAACATAGACCAAATTACAAATTTCCAATGGATCATAGAAAATGCCCGGGAAAACCAGAAGGAGTTGTATATATGGCTTACTGTTTACAACAAAGAATTCGATTGCATTGAACACGACAAACTGTGGACATGCCTAAGACAGATGGGAGTCCCAACACATCTGAGGCAATTCATACTGTTGTTATATGCAAACCAAGAGGCTATAGTCAGGATCTCCAAAGGTAACACAGAATGGTTCAGAATCGAGAAGGCATATGCTGAGGCTGCATCTTATGCCCTGCATTCTTCAACCTACATTGTTCACCAGAGGTGAACTTGAGACATGCAATTTAGACAAAGACAACATCAAAGTCAAGAGCGGGGAAAGAATCAAAGTTCTTAAATATGCATATGGACAATCTTGCTGGCAGAAAGTTAGGAAGATCTTGAACAACTTATACTAAAGGTTAAAGAAGGAAGTGAAAAGCAGGCTTATACTAATATCAAGAAAACTAAGATTATGACAATAGCTGGTGGGGGAAGGGGGGTTTCCTCGTCTAATGGATTACTGACCTCTCGGTACAGAAATGGGCAGCACACATCTAGAAAAAGCTCAGGAGACTTGCAGCTCTTTTAAATCTGGCACCTGCCAACATTTATTTTAGATCACAGCAAACATGTACAGCCTATCATATAGTCTATATTCCGGACACCAACTGGGTGTGAGTCAAGGGTTGTTATTCCTGTCCGACTCGGGCCTTTGCTGGTCCATCTTAGACCTCCAGCCTGCAGCACCTCAACTCTGTTGTGCTGTCATTTCCAGCTTTTTAGTGTGGCAGGAACAGACTTTTATGTAGCTTCCTGTCACACCCAGCAGGTGTTAAACCTCTGGTTTCATTTTTCAGGTATCAGAATGCCTGTCTAGAAGCCTCTGCAGGCCATTCTGATGCTGCATTCCTACACAGGTACGGGAAAAATTAAGATCAACAAAGAAGAAATCAAAGTGGTTCAGTGCTTCAACTTCCATGGATAGAAAATCAACCACACTGGACAATCAGGACCCAAAATAAGATGAAGAATAACACTAAATTGCAGCGCAATCTGAAGAATAGATAAGATCTGGAAATCAAAGACAAAAATTGCAACCAAATGCGGGATAGTCAACACAATCATCTTCCCAATCAGAACATACGGCTGTGAAAGTTGGACACTTAGGATAACAGACCAAAGGAAGATTGATGTATTCGAACTCTGGTGCTGGAGAAAACACAAAATCACAAACAAAACAGTCCTAGACCACATCAAACCAAAGTTTACATTTGAAAACAAAATATGAAACAGTGAATCCCATACTTCAGCCACATAATGCGAGCTAATTCATTTGAAATATCAATAGTGCTTGGAGTGGTCGCCAACAAAAGAAGACGT